>NW_003314261.1:4716552-4820982 GCF_000143415.4 Selaginella moellendorffii | reverse complement strand
AACACTTTGGGAGGCATGGAATCATTATCATTTTGATGGACAACATGAAGATATTTATAGTTTTAGCCTCATGGTGGAGACTTACTCTTGTAGCAATGCACCTCTATTATGCCATCCTGAAAAAGCAGGCAAAATCTAGTTGACTAGAGGAGTAGAGGAACATATGGCTCTTGTGTTTTGGTAGAGTGGTTGACAATGAGATTTGCAATAGCACCGCTTTAACTCTGTTCTATGATCAATTTGAGGGGGAGGCTTGGATATCGATATGATCTAAAGGAGATGACCATATCCACTTCTACTTCAAGACTAGGTCCAATTGAGACACATGAGTGTCACATAGAGTATTTTGTTGAGAGGGTGACACGCCCAATTTTTGTATTAATCCTAAGGAATGTACATATATATTTATTATTCCAGTTTCATATGCTATTTATAGATTTACTCGAGAGGCATATTTATGGAATCTAGAGAGTATCTTAAACCTTATGGTGTTGTTTCTATGTCCCAATTCATGATTTAGCACTATTGCATAATTAGTAAGTTTTCAAGCTTGTTTTAAAGATTAACTCTTGGGACTAAGGTGAAAGCCCAAAGTGTGCGTTTCTAAAGGGGGAACGGCGGGGGGGGGGGGTGTGCTATAGGAGGTTCTAAATGTATAGTAGGGATAGTGGGGTTGAAATGCATAGCCAACCACTTGAGATATTAATTTGGCTCCCACTATGTTACTCTTTATTTAGCTTAGGTTTAAGCTAAAACTCCATATTGTGCTAGTCGGTAGGGTACCCACCAATATGCCAAAATTATGTCAGACACCATTTAATGCTATTTTTCATACAAGTGCTAGGTACAGGGAGCTAGTGCTCATATGATTAAAAGTGTACTAAACACTCATTTTGTAATGCAATGGATTTGGAGTTCGGCTCCATATTTAAGTGTGTTACATTTGGCATCAGAGGAAATGTCTTAGCAATTCCTATCTAACTTTTATCAGATTTTCTGACTCAAGTTACATATGTAAAGACTTTTTTAGTAGATCCAAAACGACCTATGAAGGATTAATTAAATTCCACTATTCGGTAAAAACATTGCATGCATGTTTAGTTATTAATAGAGGCATGCAAGAAACTAGTGAGATAGTGAAAAGAATCTATGTTGATGATGCTAAAACCTTTAGATAGGCAAATCAAAAGGAGGAAACTCTTACCAAAGATGCTATAGAAAAGGCTAAGGTTAAGGCTAAGTCAAAAATTGAAGGGCTTAATACTATAGCATTGTAGTGTACAACTCAAGATATTGAGATCGAGAATTTGCAAAAAGAAATTCATAAATTAAAAAAAGAGAACAAAAAGAGGAAAAAAGAAGCTAAAGCAACTAAACCAACTAAATCTAAACAACCAAACTCCTCTTCAAGTTTTGAGGATGATGAATTTTTGCAATTGCCCCCAGTTGCACAAATTTCAAAGTTCAAGACCTTGAAACCACTTAATTTTAGAGGCATACAAGATTGTCAAGTTTTGAAAGACTAGATTTACAATATAAAAAACTATTTTATAGTGGCAAACATAGTTAATCATATGAAGGTTGCATATGTAAGTATTGTTCTTCCGTTTAATGAGTTAATAAAGGGTAGTATATCGTTTTATTGGACACCGAATTGTCAATATACTTTTGTATGATTGAAGGTGATCTTGACTATGGTTCCTATTCTCAAGATTCCAGATCTTAATAAACCTTTCGAAGTGCATTATGATGCATTTGGCTATGTTATAGATGTTGTGTTGCAGCAAGATTGTGATAATACATTTGGTGTTATGCTAAAGCAACACAAGTGTCCCATTGTTTTTTACTCTAAAAATTAGATAAAACCCAATAAAGATGGTTAACACACGAGAAAGAGATGTTTTTTTATAGTGTTAGCGTTGAAACATTTGAAACACTATTTGGGTGGACATACCAAGGTTTATATAAATAATAACACATTGAGCTACTTTGCAATGCAACCAAAGTTTATGCCAAAGCAAGTTTGTTGGCAAGAGAAGCTCACTACATTTGATATTAAAATCATCTATAAACTTGTAAAGACAATATTGTTCCGGATGCATTGAATCAACTCAATTCTAGGCAATGTTGGCAATCAGTTTAGATTAGTTGGAGGATATTTGGGCTTCATATAGAAACGAATTGTTAACAAAAGTGATGTTGCATCATATGGAGTTGTTGAAGTAGAACCTTGGTAGCAAAGTAGTGAAAGTTGTTAGTCACACCATTGTGAAACTTCACTTCTCAGTTAAAGACAGATTTATTTATTATAAGCAAGAAAGATTGTATTTGTTGTCCAAGGACCTATGATAGTTGATTCTGTGAGAACATCATGATGTTCTGATAGTGGAATATGGTAGTAAACGAAAGACTCTTACCTCATTGAAAAAGGGATTTTTCTAGTTTAGTATGGAAGGTGATGTCTTGCCCTATATGCTAGCAGTGTAAGCAAAGAACTAAAAAGCAAGCTAACATGGCTATTTCAGAGTATGACACTTGACTTTGTCACTTGTTTCCTAAAGTTTAAAGGTTATGACACTTTGATAGTGGTTGTGGATCGGTTATTAAAAATTGCATATTTTATTCTAACTGTGGAAATAATGAATGCAAAGCAAGCAGTCTTTTTCCATAAAATAGTACGGGTTTCTAGTCTTCTTTAAGAAATGATCTCGGATAAAGATTCAAGATTTATAGGGAAGTTTTAGGGCATATTATTCCACTTATTCGGTACCAAAGTTGAAGCTTAATATAGCTTATCATCCTCAAACCAATAGGCAAATTGAACATGTGAATACTCAAGTTGAGGATTATCTGCATTACTATGTCATAATAGACCAACACGACTAGGTTAAACATTTAAACACAGTAGAAATCTATTATAACAACACATTTCACAATGCTATTAGCTATCCTCCATATGAAATGTTACAAGGGAATGCTCGTGGAGTTCCTCAACAAATTGTTACACTGAAACTAATGTCTGAAATGTTGGTCTTAGCTATTGAGACTTATGTGGAGCAACTGCACAAGGTTAGTCTAGGGGTATTGAGGTGATGGGCAAAGCTCAAGATACATATCAACATAATAAGGATAAGATATGTATCAACATGATAAAAATCAATATTATAAGAATGTATCCTATCAAGTGGGAGATCAAGTGTGGCTATCTTCCCAAAACTTGAATATTAAAAGCTCTTTATCCCAAAAGTTGTTACCAAGATTTGTTGGTCCCTATCAAGTATTAAAGCAAATTGGTGATATATTCTATCAGTTGGATCTTCCTGCGGAGATAATGTTCATAATGTTTTTTATGTTAATCTTTTGGCACCATACACTATAAATGTTGACCGTCAACAGGAAATTTGCCCAATATCAAAGGTTGTGGATAGTGAACCCAAGTATGAAGTTGAAACTGTCTTGGATTCTTGGTTTCCAAGATAAGTTTGTGTGAAGGAATATCTTGTTAAGTGTGAAAGGTTACCCAACTTATGAATCAACTTAAGAGCTTCTTAGGAATCTTACGCATATTTGTAAGCTTGTCATGGAGTATGAGAATTATAATAAAAAGTAACTTTTATAAATCTTTATAATAAATCTTGGAAATCAATAAAGTAATATATTTCCATTAAACATTTCTCTTGTTTGTTAGTTTTGGATAAATCTTGGTGGGTTGACTTTGGCACTTCGGTATATGGGTTCAATCGATACCATTATCAAATCCCTGCCTCTTTTATGTTGACCCATTTTTGAAAAGGGTAGTGGTCATATAAACAACTTCATCTCCTAGTCTAAATCTTTCTGATGGGGTTGATTTCTACTCAAAAGAGTTAAGCCTTTAACTCTCTCCCTATATTCCTATAGGCAAGGGTGTATCATTCCTTTGTAAGCTGAGTGATGCTCGAATCAATAAAAGTGGCTCACTTTATTAGTCATTTCCTTGTTGGTGACAACTAAAGGATGTTTAAGTTTTAATGTCCTTAGATGTAGAGGAAAGGTAGTTTCCCCACTCATTGAAGTTGATGTATTTCCCATATACAAAGTATGTTTTTTGTTAATTTTCAGAGTTGGGTTTAAGTCGGGGGGGGGGGGGGGGGGTGGGGGGGGGTGCAACTAAGACATTAGTTTGGCTCTTGTTAGGTTGTGTTGCTCTTATTCTATGTCCAGCTTGGGTTTAAACCCAAACTCCATGCTATATTAGTCGATAGGGTACCCACCTCCTCATGTTAGGTCATTGATATGTCAAAATTGTATTAGATGCCATTTGATATTGTTTTGTATACAAGTGTTGGGTATAGGGAGCTAGTGCTCGTAAAATTGAGAGTGTAGCAGACCCCCATTTAGTAATGTAATAGGTGTGGAGTTTGGCTCTAAATTTAGGTATGTTATATACAAACACCAACTTCCCATATCCAACTCTTGCATGCAAAACAATGTTAAATGAAGTCTATGTTAAGATATAAGATGACATTTAAGCTATTAAGTTAAAATAAAGGATATTAATTGTGGATCTACCCCATGCGAACAAGATCAATATAAAACTTAGCAATACCTTTTTAGGTTTGTGGAAGGATCTAGAGAGATTCAACAGCTATAAGGTTTAGATTAGAGTCAATCTGGAAAGTAAAAAGGAAAATGAAGCCATCTAAATTTTGAAACCTTTATACACTTTACCTCACTTATATTATTAACATTAGCACTTCTTTCTTGATCAACACTTTGGTCTTGTTCAATTGAAATATCATTTTCAATCTCACTTTCAATTTGATTGTCAATCTATAAATAAAAATTGTTGAGAAAAAAAATATTTTATAAGGGTAACAAACTTGCATAAATGAAAAATTTGGCTTTTCCCCTATTAAATGCTTCTTTTTGCAATGTAACAACCAAGATTTTTCCATAGCATAATCAATTAACACAACCTACTCTTTCATAATTGTTTATATGGGGCTTTTGGGTTTTTTATAATATGCACTGAACTAAACAATCTTAACCACACCAAAAATAAGCATATTAAAGCCTAGACAAGAGATTCAATCTTTACCTTTTCTTGGATTAATATCCTTGGAAGGAAAATCAACCCATAAACGATCACAGTGTGGAAAATTTAAAATGTTATCATTATAACCATTTCACATTACAACTAGGGAAACTGATATTCATAAAACCCTACCCTAATGAACTTGTAATAGATATTAAGTTTTCTGCAACATTTAATTTTTTCCTAATGTCCTAAAAAGTCAAATCAAAGCAGAAAAATAAATATACCCATGTAATGCCCATGGCATGGTCATGACATGATACATAGTGAGTAAGTTCATAATGTCTACTACTACATTTAATTCACATCTGGACGGTCGTGTTACACGGGTTCGGTGGGACATGCTTTTTTCCTGGTCCTTTTGAAAGTCGAGAAGCTCGTGTATATCAAGTTTGATGGAGCTTCCAAATTCCATTTTTTCTAAGACTGAGAGGAAATATCTTCATGAGAGTACTGACTAGGGCTTCATTGCAATTATGGAGGGAGGGAAGAGAGCTTGCGTGATTGGCGCCGGCGGCTTCATTGCGTCGTGGATCGTCGCCAAGCTGCTGGATCGGGGCTACACGGTGCACGGCACCGTTCGAGATCCAGGTGAGCGATGGATTGATCGGTTCTTGGCCACATTTTGGCTTGATTGGTTTTGGTTCTAGATGACGATGAGAAGTATGGGCATTTGAAGAAGCTCCCTGGCGCCGGCGAGAGATTATCGCTGTGTAAAGCTGATGTTCTCGACTATGACTCGCTTGTGCGCGCTGTTCGTGGCTGCGATGTTGTCTTCCACACCGCTTGTCCCGTTGCTCCAAAGTTTGAGGATCCAGACGTGAGTTTTTCTTCTTTCTTGGAGTTTTTTTTTCATTCTCACTGATCATACTGTTGCCAATAGGACGTGTTAAAACCCGCCATGGATGGTACTCGAAATGTAATGGAAGCTTGCCACAAGGAGAATATCAAGCGTGTTGTGTTCACCTCCTCTGGAGCTGCCATAGCTTACAATCCAAACCATCCTCAAGATCAAATAATCGATGAGAGCTGCTGGTCTGATCCTGAATCCTGCCGAAAGAACCAGGTAACAGAAGCTGGAAAGAGTTCTCAACTTGTTACGATTTTTGTTCCAGTACTGGTACATGCTTGCTAAAACCGAGTCGGAGAAGCTCGTGAGCAAACTTGGCGACGAGTTTGGGATCCATGTTATTGTGATATGCCCTGTGTTCGTGCTCGGCCCCATCTTGCAATCCAAGATAAACACCAGTGTTGGAATCGTGGCAAATCTGCTGAATGGTGTGCAAACGCACAGTTTTAGTTCGCTCTTTTTCGATTTAAGATAGAAGGGAACTTTGTTCTCGTGCAGGCTCGAAAACCAGCTATCCCAACACATACTATGCACTTGTGGACGTGCGAGATGTTGCGGAGGCGCACATTGCCGGCTACGAGGATCCCAACGCCTCTGGCCGCTACTTCTGTGTAGCGTGCTCCAAGCTTTGCAAGGAAATGATCGAGACTCTCAAGGCGAAATTCCCACAATACTCGTACCCAGACAAGTAAGCCATTCTTTCTGGTCGTTCGTGTATGAAACATATTTTTCGTTCGATTTTGCAGGTGTGAAGGTGAGACCACTCAAGGCATCTCATTCGAGAAGATCTCAAACAAGAAGATCCTGTCCCTCATCAAGGAGTTCATCCCCTACGAGAAGATGCTGGTGGACACGGTTGCTAGCCTGCAAGAGAAAGGCTTGCTCTAAACGCAATGCTCGAAACTCCTATAAACATTGATATGGAACTGAGAGATCAAACACTTCCAGGTTTGAAGAGTGCATGTCGAGGTTGGCCTCTTCGTCTGCAAAGTAAGTTTTTCTTCCACCCCTGAGCTTCCCATTAGCAGCAAACTTTCTTCCAGCTTCTCTAAGAGATGCACGCCTCGGAGATCCATCCTCTGTTTGGATGGCAGTTGGCAACCTTTGCAATCTCTTAACATTGAGGCTTGCCAAATTTCATGATTTTAATCGTCCAAAAGCTTATTTTGGTTTGGTTCCGCCCTGGGCATTTGTGCAAGGCCGAGGCTTTGGAGATCGTCTCCGAGGCCCCGCTTGAGTGCGTTGCACTGGCAGCGCATCGTAGCCATGAGTACCGCAAGATAACATCACGGATTTGGAAGCAGAGAAACTCAAGCTAAAACTTCCATCACGGCGCAAGGAGTGTGCAACCATCTTCGATGTTCACGGACAGTTCCTGGTCAGTGTTGTGAAGCTGATCTCCAAGCTTGTGGCATATGGCTTGCTCAACATTGCCATGGAGAATCAGCTGCTGGTGGATGTGGAAGAGGAACTCAAAAGTGTACTAAGAATGTAACTACAGTCTGGTGTTAGTATTGTCATTCCTAGTTTAATGGGGGAAATTGTTGCAAAATCCTTAGTCAGGGAGGACATTGTCAAAACTGTTTTTTGAACTAAGCATGGTCATTTTAAGTATTTAGTAATGCTTTTTAGCTTAACCAATGTTCTTGCCATATTCATAAATCTATTCAAATTTTGCAGAATGTTTAGATGATTTTGTGAAAGTTTTTGAGAATGACATTCTCATCAACAATGCTACTTTGGACAAGCACATGAATGATCCTTGTAAGGTTTTGCAAAAGCTATGTGAAAGCACAGGTTATGCCTGATTGACCACAACCTCGTGATATACAAGATTTATGTTGTTTTATGTGTTTAGCAAATTATTACCATCGCTTTATTCAAGTTTTTTCACAGATTTTTATTCCTTTAACTAATCTTCTTAAGAAGAATGTTGTTTTTCTATGTGGAAGTTTTGCAATGTTTAAGATGGCTTTGACTACTACTCCAATGTTTGCATTGTATAATGTGACATGATTGTATTATGTGTATCCTGATGGTATGCAAGATAAGCATATTATTGTTTATTTCATAATTACATTCAATTCAGTGTTTGGAAAAGGGTGGGAAAGGCATGGCTTTCCCTACTTCTCAAAATTAATATGGAAATCTTAAGTCTCAACTACAAACATAAAACAAATGAAAAAGAATACAACTCCCAATCCTAAGGGAAGGTTGTAGGAAAGGATTGAGCTTTGCATAATGAGTGAAATAAATAGAAATGTAATTGTGTAAAATTAAAGTAAAAAGTGGGATATAAGGCACCTCTCTTTTTATATCTTGCATGTATGATGGGAATATGCCATTTTATTCTGTGCACTTAATGCAATTTTTTTTATTTCAAAAGCTTGAGT
This sequence comes from Selaginella moellendorffii, assembly GCF_000143415.4. NCBI lineage: Eukaryota > Viridiplantae > Streptophyta > Lycopodiopsida > Selaginellales > Selaginellaceae > Selaginella > Selaginella moellendorffii. Next base: position 4,812,662 of record NW_003314261.1, on the reverse strand, counting down.
TGAAATCTTTATTGAAAGTCTTAAGTGGATTTTCTTGATTTTCACTCTTCTATGACTAGATTGAGGTCCATCTAAGAATTTAGTGCTCTATTTGAGTTGGTGTCTGCTGTGTCGGAGCTGTAGTTGGGGTGGTAATAGTTGCTAATGTAGTTATTACTAGAGGTACAATAGGAGTGAACATCTAGTTCCTTTTGTCAGGCCATTTCACTTCTCAATTGAAATATAATTACATTAGACAAAGAACTCTTTTTTTTAGTATTGGAAGGAGCATTCATGGCTAAATCTCAATGATTAGAGAGTAAAATAGGGCCACCCTTTAATATGACAATGGCTCCAATGATCTTATGGAAGAAGCTGAAGCCCCTGCCATAGTTGAGCATCTTATCACTCAATATGGCCACCTCTTCCAGCCCCTCGATGTCTTCTAGTGACTGAGCACACCACATTGCTTCCTCTTAGAACCTGAGCACTCCAACAAGCCCATCTCCATGCTAGATTGCCATGCCTTGGCTAGGATTCTTCATCACTATATACAGCTCTAGCCTCTCATATTTGTGCCACTTCTCTAGTGCCAGTAGCTGTGCTGCCATTGCTAAGTCCCCCCTCTCTCATTTCTAGAGTCTACCCATCCTTATCCCTATAATCACTTCTTAGTGAGGAGATTGATTACCATCTAAGATTCATTGAGGATTATGTAAAGATAGCTTAAATTCTCACAAATTTTCTCAAGAAAGAAAAAGCTTATAAGTGGATACAAGAATGACAAAAGGTGAAATAGAAACTCATATAAACTCCTATCCTTGTTCAATCAAATTAGAATCAAGAATTTATATTCCAAGTTGATGGCTCAGACTATGCTATTAATGTGATACTTACTAAAAAACAAGAGGATAAAAAAATATAGACAAATCTATTATGCAAGGAGAAGGCTTATTTCTCTAGAAATGAATTATACAACTACAGAAAAAGAAACATTTGGCATGATATATGCTTTATACAAAATTCTAACACTATTTACTTGCTAATAAGGGCAAGATTATGGTCAATCATATGGCATTACTTCACCTCCTTAACAAGCCAATCCTGATAGGAAGAATTATGAGATGGTACAAAAATTTAACTTTGACATTATCCATAAACCTGGTAAACAACATGAACAAGTAAATCATCCTAGTAGAATCACCACTAGGGAAGATACACATGAGAACATACATGAATTATCTAACTCACTTATTTTGCATTCAATTGAGACTAAAAAGAACTTGTCTAGGAATATATATATATATATTTCTCAAGATGAATTTCTTTCTATGGTTTTTATTAGTATTGACTCTAGATTTAGAGTCAAAATATAGAGTCAAAATATATATTTTCTGACCACTATCTAAACCTAGAGTCAATACTAATAAAAACCATAGAAAGAAATTCATCTTGAGAACATGACAAAATTCAACCATGGGAGAGAAGATCTACAAGCTCAGATAGGATGCCATTTTATGCCGATGTATTGAATTTTAAGATGAAATATAAAAATTGTTAGAAGAGGCTCATACTGAAAAAGCCAGCAGACACTTTGCAAAAGAAATCACAACTAAAAAACTCTTACAAATTGGTATATGGTGGCCCACATTATGAAAAGACTGTGCTCAATTTTATTGTTAATATGACATATGCCAAAAATTTAAATTTCATTTAAAGAGACAAAGACAAAACTCAATCTGACAATGGTATTAGAACTTTTTTAGTGATGGGGACTAAATTTTGTAGATCCCCTTAGAACAACTAGCAAAGGATACAAATATGTCTTGATAACAACAAATTACATAACTAAATAGGCAAAAAAACAATCAATGAAGAAAGAAATAGCTAAAGACACTATAAAATTAACTTGCTTTTGGACTCCCACTTGAATACACTGTACCATTGCTCCCCATGCCAAAAGAAGTCTTTGAAAAGAAGACTTTTGAGGCTTAAAAAACTGAATAAAGAACAATTAAAAACACTATAGACTCTTGAACCTATCTAAGCTTGTCACAAAGCAAAAGAAACACATAAAGAAGTAATAAATTCCAGATTAAAGGCAAAGTCCTTTGGTTTAGAGAAAATGCTGAAAATCTTGGCAAAAAAATGCAATAAAGGTGAGAAGGACCATTTGTGATACTAAAATAGAGAATCCAAAGTTAGAAAATTTAGAGCTCTAAACTGTCAACTTCAAAATACAAACTCAAAAATTTAACAAAACCCCAGGAAATAATACTTTACCTTATCAAGGTTTTCCATTTCAAGGTTTTGCTAACACAAATCTCTCAAGAACAAGATATGCTGCAAGAACTGAAGAAGAAGAAGAGGAGGTAGCAACTCTTCTAGAACATAAATTACTGACACATTGAGTTTGAAACTATTGACACCTTGAGACATCCTTGAGTTTGGCACAATCCTTATGTGAGAGGGTGAGAGCACCACCCTCCACTGATAGAGTCCATGGAATGTCACATCAATCGCACTAAATGCCAAAGTTTCCTATGTCATTAAACCTTAACCTAAATACTGTTCCACCAAATTTAGGGTTTAAGACAAAAGACAGAGGGATGAACCTCAATGGATCGTAACAGCAAAGCTACTCTACCACTTACATGGTGCTCACGTCATGTGTTCTTGGCCCCCTTAACCTTAATCAGGTAACAGTTAAGGAGGTAGAGAGCACTACATTTAGCACAGATTCTGACTTAGAGGCATTCAGTTATAATCCCATGCATGGTAGCTTCACGCCACTAGCTTTTCAACCAAGCGCAATTACCAATTGTGCAAATCAACAGTTCCTCTCATACTAAGTTGAATTACTATTACAGCACTGCTCATCAAAAACTAACTTATCTCACAACGGTCTAAACCTAGCTCATGTTCTGTATTGGTGGGTGAACAATCTAACACTCAGTGAATTCTACTTCACAATGATAGGAAGAGCTGACATCGAAGGATCAAAAAGCAACATCACTATGAACACTTGGGCTACCACAAGTCAGTTATCCCTATGGTAACTTTTCTGACACCTCTAGCTTCAAATTTGGAAACACTAAAGGATCAATAGGCCATGCTTTCACAGTCTGTATCCGTACTGAAAATCAAAATCAAATGAGCTTTTACCCTTTTGTTCCAGGACTCACTTTCAAACCCGACCAACCCGATGATTTAGAAGCAATCAAAACTACCACTCCTCCATGGGAGATCATCCGGTGTGTGTTGCTCACTGGCTACTGCTTCTCTGCAGCAGGGAGCTATTGGGATCCTTCGAGTGGCAGATTCAACAAGGTTCGCATGTTTGATGAAATGTTTGCCGGTTTCTTTGCTTTTGCTTTCATCCCAGCGCTGTAAATACAGAAAAATTATACAGAATGCTTGCTATCTTAGGCATGCGTCAAATTCTTAGAGATATTTTGGGCAAGGCGATGCACGAAGCTTAGTATTAGCTTCTTTAAGTGTCAATGTTTGCTAGCGCAATGCTTCTGTGTTCATTTGCTTTGAAAAGTAATTTTTCGCCATTTGTCATAGTCTTTCTGCCGCTGTACGTACTTCGCTGAAAATCCATGAGATTTACTTTCATGGACAGGCGTACCAATCACGTTTTCCATCTATGGCGAATAATTGATTTACCAAAATATCTTAGAATAGGAACAGTGTCCAGAGCTAGGAAGTATGGCCTGGGTGCATCGCCAATGTTGCAACGAACCCAGAACCTTGTAGATTTTGATAGACGTGTGTTATTTTATTTCGTTTTCTGTGACATTATAATGTTGAAAGGGTTTTTAAAGGGGCAGCTGCATGGACTCAACATAAAAAACTGATTCCGGAGGCAGTCTGGAACACTCCGCAGCCATATCTTGTATCGTGCCCCAGCTTCCTCGTCGGATAAATAGTGCCTCCAAGGTTGATTTCACGAGTGACGAGTCCTTGCATGGCACTTCGTTGATCTTCTCCACCATGACCTTGTGCTTTTACTGGCAGACGCGGGCCATGACCATAGTTTCACATATGGTCCGGGTCTTTAAGGAAAGAAGAAGTAGACGTTTGTGGTTAAATGAATTCACAGGATATTCTTTTTGGTGCGTTGCAAGCTCAGCGGCAATGTTCTTGTACAGCCTGACGCTGCGGAATCCTTCATCGGCGGCATGACATAGTTTCTTCTTCTTTGGATGTGTCGTTGCCACAATTGTATTGATGAAATTTTTTTTCGTGGATCTAAGTATACTGTACGAATCTTTGTCTCAAGCTTCACAAAAGAGCGCACGGAAGTTTTTGACGAAGGCAACTGTGAATGTGGGACCTTTGATGAGTGGGCATGTGTCAGAAGCCAGGTCCGTGTTTGATGTGATTCCACAGCCAAATACGATCTCCACAAACCTCATTACGCCCAGGCCAAGCCGCAGAGGACGTCTTCTCGGCTGGCTGCTGTCCGGTGGACGAAACTCGGCGGAGGATCCGACTCCCTCTAAGATGTGCAACCCTTTCTTTTTAATCTGTTCTCTGATCAACATCTTTCATTTGTTTTACTTCCCTTTGTGTTTTCTTGATTATATGTTCGCGTACTTTCTAACGACATTTAATATTTCAGGACATCATCCGGTTGCCTCGACTGTTTCGGTTCCTCCAGAAACCTTGGAGTTTATTTCGGCAGCTCGGGCTCCCAAGAGTGCCGAAGGATATGCGTCTATCGGTGGAGGTTCTCCGTTGAGAAGAATAACTGAAGAACAGGCAAGGCTTGATTCACGCATTCCTTTTAGATACAACATGTAGTTTCCCACGGGCCAGGGCTGTCAAAAATCCTTGGAGACCAAGCATTTACTTGCAACGGTATATGTCGGGAAGCGATACTGGCATCCTTTCACAGAAGAAGCCATTGAACAGCTTCTTATATATCTCATTTAAATGGTAGCTTATGTGCAGCTACAATTTAAACGAGATATATAAGAAGAATTTCAGGTAGAGGCTTCTCGTTCTGCCAAGCAGTTCGAGTTTGCGCCTTCTAGAAAGCATCTTGAGATACCACGACATTTGAGGCTTAACTCGATTGAGTAACATGCAGCACACTGTTATTCCTTTGTGGTACCAGAGGGAAGGCGTAAAAGCTATGGCGTCTCTCATAGAAAAGGAGTTTTCCAAGTTTTCGAATTCTGAGGACGTAAGGGAGATCTTTGCTTGCGCTCTCAAAGTTTTACGTTTCTGCTTGCGGGTCCATATCTTTTTTAGTGCTCATGGAGTTCCGGTGGCGTGTGTAGGAAAAACCGGGAATCCATAAGAGGAGATGGAAGAATGCGTCGACCTGATCATGCCTGAGTTACGGAGCAGGGGTGTCAACAACGTTCACTCGTTGGCATATCGGTTATTTATCTCACTTGATGTTTTTGTTTGTTTATCATGTTGTGGTTTTCATATAACAGATAAAGCCTTGGTCAGAACGGTATTAAGAGCTTAGTTTTGTATAAATATTTTGTGAACACAAAAGACCAGCTTTAATGCATGCCGTTTTGTCAGCGAGCACATCGAGACATCGACATGGAATACAAAGATCTTGCGCTGGAGTCGGGAATACTTCACTGGGGTCGAGTTCCAGCGTTCCCACATTCATCATGGACCTGGCAGACAGTGTGATCGAAGCACTACCTTAGGCCGTAGCGATCTGCTGATCAAGCCCTTCGGCGTTTGCAACAGCACCGAGGAAGCGCGCTACGCGTATGACACTCTGCGGACTAATAACAGCATGATGTGCTGGATACCTGAACGGAGAGATCGAGGAGGCCAGGGAGTTCTTCGATGGTGGTGCGAAGAGGGACGGGAAAACTTGGAACATCATGCTCTCGGCGTATACCCAGATGGACGAGGCCAAGGAGCTGTTCAAGCTGGCGAAGGATCCGGCAGTGGACCTCTGGGTAACGATGATAGAGGGTACGTGGGGGTCGGGATGGCGCAGACGGTTTTCACGATCTTCGAGCTTCGCTGGGCACGAGAGAGCGTGGGGAGCTATTATCGCAGCATTTGCAGCGAGTGGGGATCTTGCGACCGTTGCACAGGATGAAGAACCCGAGTGTGGCTTCTTGCACGGATGAAGAAGCGGCGACATTCCATAGCAGTCAGGGGACACGTACGAGATCTTCAAGGGAATGATCCACAGATATGTCAAGCCCGACAAGAACTTGTTCTCACGGTCATGGAGTCGTGCACCAACTTGGACGATGCTAGGTGTATCCGGTCCTGGAAGATAACCTCTGTGTGATGCAGCTTCTCAAGCCCAAGCAGGCGGAAGAGCTACTCGAGTCCATGCCTTTCGAGCCGGACTACGACGTGTGGAAGACTTTTCTTGCCAGAGGCCGGGGACAAGGAGCTCACCGGCCGAGAAAGCTCTGCGACGGCTGTGTCCTATCGCAGTCAAAGTATGATATGGTTTCCTCGGGCTAAAAGGATCTCGACCAGGCACAGGAGGTGTTTCTTCTCGTCAGCTTTCGCTTCTCGGCAATGGAAACAAGGGACGACAACTCTTCTGGACTGCAAGAAAGTCCACTGGGAACTTGTCAAGAACTCTCGAGATACAGACGCGGAGCATGCGAATGGACTGATCCAGATGTATGGGGATTGCGGTGCCTTCCCAGATGCGTGGGCAGTCTTCCATCAGATCACCCAGAGGAACGTCGTCTCCTGGAACATGATGATCAGAGCTGGTACCAAGAGCAGCCATCTTCAAGAAGCCAACGAGCTCTTCCACCGAATGCCCGCGACGAATCTCGTCTCTTGGAACTTGGTAGTGGCAGCGTACAACCAACAAAACCAGCTCGAAGAGTCAAGATCTCTCTTCGACCGGATGCCCGAGCGAAACGTCATGAGCGGGAATTCGATGGTAGCCGCGTATGCCCAAAACGGGCATATGGAAGAGGCGCGTAGGATATTGGAGAGAATGCCCGAGCACAGTGTGGTCACCTGGACAGCGCTGATGGTCGGGCTTGCCAAGCAGTCCTCGGTTCCGGGAGCTCGTTCCTTGTTCTTGGAGATGCCGGAACGTAACGCTGCTTCGTGGAATGCAATCATCCAAGCTTATGCTCGTGGAGGGTATGTCGAAGAGGCGGAGAGATTCTTCCAGAGAATGCCGCAGCACAGCGTTCTCTCCTCCACGGAGCTGCTGACGGCCTACGCTCAAAGAGGCGACCCGGACTCGCTAGACGCTGCAAAAAGGGTGTTCGAGAGCACCCGGTACCCCGACTCCATCTGCTGGAACGCGATGCTCGGTGTCTACTCTCGTAGCGGGGACGTGGCCGCTGGAAAATCGGTTTTTGATCGCTGCCCGGAGAGAACCGTCGTTTCCTGGAACAACTTGATCCAGGCACTCGGGGAAAACGGGAACTTCCAGGCCGCCAAGCTGGTGTTTGTCAAGATGCCGGAGCGGGACGTGGTTTCCTGGACAGTGGTGCTCTCGCACAGCCAAGCTCTGGACGAGGCCAAGCAGCTCTTCGACTCCATGCCGGAGCGCTCGGTGGTGCCGTGGACGGCGATGGTGGTCGCGGCGGCCCGGGCCGGAGAGATGGAAGACGCGGACGAGGTGTTTGCCAAGAGCCCCCAGCTGGACGAAATCGCGTGGAGCGCGATGATCTCGGGGTGCTCGCTCAACGGGCAGGCAGTCCGAGCTGTGGAGCTGTTCAAGGCGATGGATCTCGAGGGGCTGAGGATCGACGCGGTGGCGCTGGTGAGCGTGATCGACGCGTGCTCCATCGTCGCGTCCGTGGCGGCCGAGAGCGCTCACGCGATCATCCGCGAGCTCGAGCTCGAGGTGGAACCCGAGGTGTCACAAAGTAACGGCTTTCTGGGAACCGAGATGGAAGCCGATGTTGTGGTGGCCGAGAAGAGCGTGGCGGTCGGGAACGCGCTCATCAATCTCTACGGCAAGACCGGGCAGCCGGGACGATCCAAGGCGGTGTTCGATCGCATGGTGGCGACGAGGAACAGGCTCTCGTGGACGGGGCTCCTCTCGGCGCACGCTCACAGCGGCCTGGCGCTCGAGTGCCTGGAGCTCTCCCGCGACATGAAGCTCGAGGGCGTGGCACCCGACGGCGTGGCGCTTATGAGCGTGCTGAGCGCTTGCAGCCACGCCGGGATGGGCGGCGCCGCGGCGGAGGAGCTGGACGTGGCGGCACACGAGTACGGGGTGGCGGTGGCGGCGGAGCACCTGGTGTGCGTGGCGGACGCGCTGGGGCGGGCGGGCGAGGTGGCGGAGGCGTGCGCGGTGCTGGAGAGGTTTGGGGCCGGGGTGGTGGCGTGGATGAGCTTGCTGGCGGCGTGTGGGCGGGTCGGGGAGGAGGCGGTGGGGAGGCGGGCGGCGGACAGAGTGGTGGAGATGGATCCCGAGAATGCTGCCTCCGCAATTGCTATGTGCTTCTGGAACGAAGGAAGTCCCCGCCAGAGATGTAAGAAAGATGAGGAACTCCAGTGTTGGCAATGAAGAAAGAGCTTCTCCAGGCGGCGCTCTGGGAGAGCCCTTTCGCCGCTGGAGGGGAGATCGATGTGGGGCGCCATGCGCTCTGGCAGTGGAAGGCATCGCAGGTGGCGCCATCCAGCTCCCACTCTCACGCGAGAATCTTGCCAAGCTCAGGGCGGTATTGGCGCTGGAGAGCATACGCTCCTTCCATCCCACATTTCCTTCCCCGACTGTCCCGAGTTCCTCGCCAGGACCGTAGCTGCCGCCGCGCTCTCAAGCATGGGAATGGACGCGCATCGGGCGTGCCCCTCTACGAGATGGTGCTATACGAGCAAGGTGGGCATTCCAAGCTTCACAGCGACGCGGAGAAGGAAAGTGGGTCGTTTGCGACCATGGTCATCCAGCTCCCCACCCAGACGGGCCATGGCGGTAGCACTTGCGCTGCTCCAAGGCTTTCGACTTCCAATCCAGTAGCGGCTACTTCTACACCACCTTCTTCTGCGACTGCAAGCACAATCTTGACAAGGCTGTGCCTGGTGTTTAGCTTGGTGAGGAAGAACACCAGCTTCTTGGGCGTGGATGACGCCTTCTTCACATCGGCACTGCCGCACGTCCAGTCATTGATGCAAGAAGGGGCTAACTGCAGCGAGGGCCTTAGGCAAAGATGGTGATCCCGCTCTGCCACAAGTACTCGAGCAAGAGCTTGCGCTTTGCTGGGCTCAAGGTGTGGTGGCTGATCTTCGTGATTTCCTGAAGCTTCATCTCTGCATGCTCACCAAGTTTGAAAGATCTAAGTCATGATTGATTGGCTTATACTTTTGATAGTGCATAATTTCCATAATTTCCTTGGTATGGTTGGAGGTTTTTAATGATCAAAATATATTAATATTCATGGTTGGAATGAGGTGTCAAGTGGTATTTTAATGGTTAAAGTAGTATTATGTCTTTGCTTATGTATTGAAGAATTTTTTGTGGTTGAAACAGATGTGAGTGAAGTGATTTTATTATTGGGGCTAAATTGGGCATCTTTTTGCATATATGAGCCATAAATTTGATTCCACACAATGAAATTGCCCCACTCAAGACAAAGAGTTATATGTTATAATTACTATTGTGAAGGAATAATGATAATATTTATATAGACCAAACTTCTATGTGGATTCAAACTATCAATCTCTTTAATATTTTAATTGTCAAAAGGATTCTTAAGGCTACTTTACTTGTTAGCAAGAGTTCTTACAAAAAATATTTATTAAGATCCAGTACAAATATAGAGGTGACAATAAAGTGGCTAATGCATTATTTAGGATAATAAATTTTATCTTATTTGAAGCTATCCAATGATCTATTAGATAAGCTTAAGGAGTTGAATGACTTTGACTCCTTTATTTATCATTGATATTTGCATCAAAGTTCTATCAAAGGATGCCTCTATAGATTAAAATTTACATCATTTGAGATACAAAATAAAATCTTGGTGAAGAAGAGAAATGTGTTGGTTTTATGTGTTGACAAACTTATCAAATGAATTTTGGTTGAATGTCATGATGTGTTAAGTGCTAGACATTTAGGAATACTAAGAACATATATATTTGTGAAGAGGCATTTCTTTTAGCCTAGAATAAAGTAGTATATACATGGTTATTTGACCTACTAAGTAGTCATTAGAAGCTTGTTAGCTTCATTTTTTATGTGTACTTGAGAATAAGTGGGATAATATCTTAATAGACTTTATCACTAATTTTCTTAAGACTTTTCAAGGAAATGGGATTGTTTGATGAAAATGGTTTGCTTCTTTCTAGTAAAGATGACAATTATTTAGTCTTTATAGTTTACTAGATGACATTATAAGTGATCAAGATCCCAAATTTATATTGAATTTTTGGCAAATGGTTTCTAAGAAATTAGAGACTAAGCTAAATATCAATAGTGGTGAGCGTCAACAATTCAATGGGCAAACATAACACATAAATTAGCTTTTAGTGTTGAGGTCTTTTATGGAAAACTTGATTTGATGAGGAGTATAGGAGAAATATTTAGCTTTGCTCTAATGTAATGCTTAATAATTAGCATGTCTTTATTCATGGCTATATATGGTTATAAGTCTAGTGCTTTGGTTCAAATGCCTCATGTCTTAAAAGATATATAAAACAAGCTTGAGTTGACAAAATTAAACATGCCCAAGAACCTAGTATTTTTCCTCACCGAACTAAACACCAGGCATCATCAAGCTTGTATCTGCATGTGGTATAGAAGTAACCACTACTGGATTGGAAGTTAAAAGCCTTGGAGCAGCCCAAGTGCTGGACAGTGTTGCTATAGCTTGTTTGGGTGGTGCCATCTTTGTTCTCCATGTCCCTGTGAACTTGAAATGCCCTGTCTTGGCCAGAAACTTGGGATTGTCATCGAAGGAGATTTTGGAGGGATCCAATTCCTAGGCCTGGCAAATGCTGTTTTCTAGAAGGGTCTCTTAAAAATGCCAAATGTTGCCGACTGTGAGACATCCTTGAGCTTGGCTACTCTCACAGTCCAGTGGGAGAGCCTGCCAGCAATGCCTTCCACTGCCAGAGCGCATGGCATGGGAAGCACTGCACATTGATCGTGAAAGCGCTTCCCAATAGACAGTGTCATCCTCCAAATATTACTTCTTGACGAGAACAAGCAAGACGATATCCAGCTCTCCAGAAGGAGACGACACTGTGACCTTGGATGGCATTCGCTCATACATGAGCTCCACCACTTCCTGGTTGCCAATGTGCTTCTCGATGAAGGGCTTGGACACCGCCTTCCAATACTTGGTTGCCGTGGCAGCATAGCTTGAAGATTTTGGATCCAGCCAAGGAAACTTGAGATTTTCCGAGTGAATGACAGTGAATTGCTGGTCCACTGATCCCAGTGATGACCTGACCTCGTCCCCACTGCGAAGATACGCAGGGAAATTGAAAGTATCCAAGCTTTCCTGGCTCACAAGCCCCTGTCCACCGTTGACCGGGTCAGCATATGTGTTGACTACACAGAGACAGAGAGAGAGAGAGAGAGAGAGAGAGACAGACAGACAGAGAGACAGAGAGAGAGAGAGAGAGAGAGAGAGAGAGATCGCTCTTTACCTCTTGGATGAGATCCTTCCACAATGATTGGAAGGGGAAATCGGCCTCGTTGAGCTCGTGGGAGAGTCTTATGGGAAACATCAAGAGGAGGATGCCTCCGGTGACTAATTCTTGGGCCCGGCTATGGAGGAAGATGGAGAGATCGTCGCTGGCTTGCTGGGCAAAGGCTTCGATTGCCGCGGGTGGCGAGGATCTGGAGACAAACATGCTGTCTCTGTTCCAGGCTGGCGAATTCTTGTCCGTGATCGACTCTGGAATCTATGCGCAGAGGTTTGAGCCTGTTTAGAGAGGTCGATTGGGCGAGAACTGACCTTGGAGAGGTAATGCAGTGCGTAGCTCGTCATTGCAAAGTGGATAGAGGAACGAGGAAAGAGCCTGCCATAGAACGACCCGGGAACCCCACTAAAGAAGTATGGCTCACCTTGGGGATGTCGGACTAGAGCGAAGAGAGTGTTGAAGTCATTGATTGCCAGATCCGAGAAGATGGCCTGGATCTCCAGAGGTTTTCGATCGCCCACTTGCTCTCGCAGCCGGATTATCTCTCGGGCCACGAAGTCCAAGGCCTGGATCGTGTTGGAGCCGTGGGAACATCCCAAGTCGGCAATTCGAATCACATCCAAGGAGGAATCGAGGAAGAGGGGAGCACTGCTCGCGATGGCTTGCTCGATTGCGGCGTGGACGCTGCTGAATCCTTGGGCCTGAAGACCGGAATTGCGATGGTAGCTATCCTTTCCAGAGCCGCCTTCCATCGCGGTGGGCTAGATTGCCAATCATAGCCGTCAAATTCTCCCGGCACTAGATTAGAGTAAATAACAAGGTTTAGTGCGCGGGAAAGATGCTAGGGTTTGCGATGGGCGAATTCATTCGTTTGGGATGAGGGTGCTGGCCTGCCCCTGCGCGACATTGTGGGCGGCGGCGCACACCAAGCCCAGCGCCGCCACCACCACCCTTGTCTCCTCCACCGCCAGCACCGCCCAGGTACTGTCTCTCCAATGCGGACAGCCAGCGCCGCCGGACATCTGTGATCATCACCATCATCCCCGGGGATTTTCGCTGCCTAGGGTTCTTGAGCTCGGGCATCTGGATCGCGATGATCCAGCAGAGAAGGAATTGGATCTACCAGCGTACAGAAATCTCATCCAGAGAAGCAGCGATGCCAAGAGCGCGCTCAAGCTCTACTGGCGCGCGCGCCAGCAATTCCTGGGCGTCGAATCCACAGGGATCCCTCCAGACGGCAGTGATCGAGGGTTGGCGCCTCCTCCACCCGCCGAGACGTGGAATTCGATCGAGGAGATGGGCGTGGCGGTGCTGGAGCTCTGCCTGGCGGCGCTGGCCAGCGGATTGGCAGGCGGCGAGAACCGCTACGTTCTCGAGAAGCTCTTCCTCAAGATGCAGTACGCGCGCCTCCCAATCTCCAAGTTCCAGTGCCGCCGCTTACTCCTCCAATGCGGCGGCGCCGCCAACGATCACGTCCTCCTCCGCGCGCTCTACGCCTTCATGCGCCGCCGCCGGATGCTCACCACCGCGCTGTGCAACCACAGCATCCAGGCCCTGGGCGAGCACGGCAAGTGGTGGGCGGCGCTGGAGATCTTCGAGACCATGGCGGAGGCGGGCTGCCCGCCCAACGATCTCACCCGCAAGCTCATCCGCGAGCAATTCTCCTTCCTCCTCCGCGCCGCCAAGAGGAAGAAGAACTCGTGGAGGTGGAGCTTGATGCTCCTGGGCAAGATGGAGGACAAGGGGCTAGAGCCCGGGAAGGAGGCGTGGGACGTAGCGATGGTGGCGTGCGCTCGCGCCGGGCGGAGCAAAGAGACGCTGGAGCTCTTCGCGCGGATGATCCGGGCGGGCCACGCGCCCGACGCGCGATCCTTTGGATCGCTGCTCAGTTCGATCGAGAAGGGGCGATTGGTCTCGATCCGGGACATGGAGCTGGTCCTGGAGAGCATGCGGAGGAGCGGCGTGAGGCCGATCGAATCGATCTACACGACGCTCATCGCGGCGCACGGCAAGGCCGGCGGTGGCGCCGCCGCCGCCATTCCCAGGATCGTGGAGGAGATGCAATCGCAAGGAGTCGCCATGGGGCTGGCGAGCTACAATGCCATCATCACGGTGTGCGCGCGCGGCGGCGACGCGGCGGGGGCGGTGGAGTGGATGCGCAGGCTCGAGGCGGCGGGGATCGAGCCCAATTCCATCACGTATAACAAGCTGGTGGAAGCGCTGGCGGCGGGGAATCGGTGGCGGGAGGCCATGGCGGCGTACGTGGCCATGGTGGAATCCGACCGGCTGGAGCCATCGCCATGGGCCTACGATGCTCTCGCGCGGGTGTGTAGAGCGAATAGCATTCCAATCGACCACCGCGTCGTGGGATGGAGGCCGAGACAACTGATCCAACACCGCCTAGAGGAAGAAGAAATCCACCAAGAACCCTAAATCCAAGGCGAAGCACCCTAAATCTAAGAACCCTAAAAACAAGTAGCTTAAAAAGGGGTTAAAGCCGAAAAAAGTGTTACACAGAATGGAAGGAGCTTTTGTTCTTACACACAAAATTTGTCTAGAGGATTTTTTTCCTCTCGAAGTAGGATTTGAGGTGCCATAGCTGCCACGCCGCTACCATGAGGCACAGGAAGAGCGACATGATGCTAAACCATGCCACTCGAGCGTTCGTAGTCTCGTTCACGCCGCGCATCTCGGCTTCCCTGCAAGGATTCACAGCTCGACGTTGTGAGATCACCCAGCTCTGAAAGAACGAAAGAAGGGATTACTTGTCTCGCAGGTAGTACATCTCCTCCCGGATCGAATCAACGACGTCTTCGAGCCTCCGAAGTTCCAGCTCCAGTCCCTGTTGTTGTTGGTCTTAGTGAGGAGGAGAAACACAGCGCAGCCGAGCATTTACCTCGAGTTTTTCTTTCTTGGCGATGCTGGCCCAATCTTTCGCTGCGACTCCAAACTTCCAGTCGAGCTCGATGCTTGCTGGGACATTGTCGGCGTGGGAATGCATCCAGAAGCAAGCCATGTAGTTCCCGGCCTCGGTCGTCGTGAAGCCAAACTGGCCTTCGTCTTTGTTCTCCGCGAAGTGTAAAGTTGTACCATAGGGAGAAGTTAACTGAGAGAAGAAAATGCAAACCAAAAGTTAGAACTTTAGACAACACGAAGATAAACCAAGAGAACCTCAAGATTTCCATGAAGATCTTGAGGAGAAAAGTTAGAGCACGACAAGCTTCATACCATCCAAAAAAATTCCAAACCAAATCAAAAAAATGGGAGTAAGAAAACCGAAGTTATTCTCTCCATCCAAGAAAAAATTCCAAGCCAAACAAAGCACAAAGAACAGAAGAAACACTCAAGAAATCTGTCCAGGAAAAGCAAGAGAGAAATCGCTGGAAGCCTTGCATGACGGGGTCAACAACACAAACCAGAGCTAACAGGAGAGAATCGATCCATACCCTTGCGTTGATCTTGGGATTGCTACCGTGCGGGAGATCCGCCTTGACGATGTGGTAATTCGCGAGAACCAGAGTGTTCGTCTGCAGATCCTCCGAGACGCACTTGGTCCCAGCTGGGGCGATGTCGAATCGAATGGCCTGGGAGTGCTGGAGTACGAGGAAGAAGAAGATCGGCAGCACCTGGATCATCGAACGAAGAAACCCCGCCATAGCCGCGACCACGCCACTGAAAATTAGGGCTTTTGGTAGACCTAAAAACAGAGCTCCTCGTTATGGAAGGAGGAGAAGAAATGGCGTTGGTCGTCGAGTGCCGGGCGGGCCATGGTGGAGAGCGCACTGCCACGATCCTCCAACGCAGCAACAGCGGCAGCGATGGCAGCGCATCCAAATCCTCCCAGATTCGCGTCCGGAGGTAATCGATCGAGCGCATTCTTAGCTTAAAATCTCGAGAATCTAGAATCTAAGCTTGGCTTTCGCAGGGAGAAGACGAGGAGGATTGCTCCGTGGACTTGGATCGTGCTCGCGTTTTTGCCAGAGGTCACATTTCCCGATTTGACGATCCTTCCATTGTAAAGAATTAGTTTCTTTTTTTTCTCTCTTGCAGGGCTATCCAAGCAGCGTGAGCTCGGATTACTTGGCCTTTCAGACCTGGGACACGCTACAGGTATTGCTTTTCTTCACTGGATTCATGGAGTTTTTTACATTGTTTGTGTGGATTTTCTTCCCAGGGTCTGTCAACTTACATACGAAGCATGCTATCCACTCAGGTGATCGCTTGGACGAAATGTATGAATCGAGTTCTTACACGGATTTTTCAGGCTCTTCTCAGTGGCATTGGAGTTGGAGCTGCGACAGCAACTGCGATAGGGGCAACGTTTCAGGTACTTGGATCTTTGTTTCTTCCTTGCTTTGCAAATTCTGATTGTTTTAAACTGGCAGTGGTTTTTGCGCGATCTAACTGGGATGGTGGGAGGCATAGTGTTCACTCTATACCAAGTGAGTAGACTCACTCTTTTACTCTATTTTATGAACTGGCTGTTTTTGCAGGGCTCTAATCTGGACAATCGAGCCAAGCAGTGGCGTCTCGCTGCTGACTTCATGAACGACATAGGTAAGGAGCTTCTCTAACTTAAACCGGCCAGCTTTTCCATTCACATGATTTCTAAAAGCAAAAAACACAGGAATGCTCATGGACCTGGTTTCTCCTTTGTTTCCCAGGGCTTTCATGTTCTTTCTTTGCCTAGGGAGCGCCGCAAGAGCAGTGAGTAAGAATGAAAACCGCCTCTAACGATGTCGACTCCAGGATTAAAGTTCTGCGTTTGAATCAGCTGGTGTGGCCGGTGGAGCTACGAGAGCCGCTCTGACGCAACACTTCGCCAGGAAGCAAAATGCTGCCGACGTTTCCGCAAAGGTAACTCGTGATATCTAAGCATATCTCGGCCTAAAACTCGAAGTTTCTTTGAGCAGGAAGGAAGCCAAGAGACCGCAGCAACGCTCGTCGGGATGATCGTGGGGATGTTTCTTGCGCGATTGACTGCAAACAACATTTTTTTAATGTGGACCTCTTTCATGTCACTCACAGCGTTCCACATGTATGGTAAGTGCTCTCCACGCAACGAAAAATACGCGCTCTTATGGACTCTCTGTCCGCAGCGAACTACAAGGCGGTGTGTGCTCTGTGCCTTACAAGCATCAACGCTGAAAGAATGGCGATTGTTCTACAAAGTTTTCTCAAAGATGGAAAAGGTGCGCGAGGATATATATTCGTCAATGCTCAGTGTTTTCTTTCTTTGTGTCGTCGCAGCTCCTTCCCCGGAAGAAGCATCGGCCCAGGAGAGCGCCCTACCGAGACCTTTCACGTCCAGAAGTGGCATTATCTTTGGTGCGAAAATCTCGTCCTTGTGCGGGGATGGAAGGTAACGAGTTTTGGATATCCTTGTAGCGTTGCAAAGAGGTGATTTTACATTGCACAGGTGGGAGGCGTGTTCTTCGGCTATCGAGAGATACGGAACAGGTGCGCCCATAGTTTGTTTTAGTTTGAAGTAACTTTTGATCTGCAGGAAAGTATCTACTAGTCTGCCAAAGAAATTCCATCCAGGTGGTTCTACACCACACAGCAACGTCCAAGGATTACTTGCGTGCCTACACTCACGCTCTTCTTCTCAAGCACAAGAGCGCGGACGAAGATCTGTGCTCCAAATGGATGGGAGAGAACTTTAACAAGCTCTATGCCATGGTAAGCAGTAAATCATCACAATCGTTTCTTATTCTCTTTCATTGTAGATGCAAGAATGTGGCTGGAAAGTCGATCACGTCTTGATATCCCCTTTGGAATGGAGGGCAGAATGGCTTTCCAAGCAGGAGTGACGATGATCACGCTTCCAATCGATCAATCAAATAACAAACTGACCTCCAGGAGATCTAGAACTTGGACACCTCGCTCTTCCCGTCAATTCCGTACCACCAGTACTCGAACGAGCCCTCCACAAAGTTGTAGTAGCCGCCATGGAGAGCAAGCGTGCCGCTGGAGACCGCTTCCTTGATGAAAGGGAAGGCAAGAAGGTTTGCCAGCGACACATTCACGGATTCCTGCAAGGACCAAACTTGTTTTAGCTTGAAAGTTCGGACAAACTTCTTGTCACTTGCCTTCTCGCATTTTGTACATTGGTGCTCAACTTGCTGCTGGGCTGCTGCGGCGAGCGTCACGGCACGAGCTGGACGTCCGATTTCGACCCAGTCCTCAATGAACGAACTGTAAGAAAAGGCAAGGTGGATACTCTCTCGTCACGCGAATGTGAGACTCACCTCCATTTGTTTGTGTTTTCTTTTTGTGTCATGAGAGCCTTGATGCCGCCGCATCTACTATGTCCGATCACCAAAATGTTCTCGACCTGGAGAGACGTTTCCTCAGCTAGAACACGAAAAAAGATCCAAATCTTTGATTTACCTTGAGAGCCGTGACTGCGTATTCAAGAGCTGCGCTCGTTCCTGGATAGCCAGCCTGTGAACTTGGTGAGCTCAAAAACGTTTCTAAACCAGTAGATACCTGTTCCGGAGGAGGCACCATGTTTGCAATGTTGCGAACGACAAATGCTTCCCCTGGCTGGAACCCCAGAATTGTTGTGGGACAAACTCTAGAATCGGAGCAAGCGATCACCATG
Organism: Selaginella moellendorffii; assembly: GCF_000143415.4. Lineage (NCBI taxonomy): Eukaryota > Viridiplantae > Streptophyta > Lycopodiopsida > Selaginellales > Selaginellaceae > Selaginella > Selaginella moellendorffii. The sequence goes on along the minus strand of NW_003314261.1, from coordinate 4,794,496 downwards.
AACTGGAAACCAAAAAAAAAAAAAAAAAAAAATTCAAGAAAAAAGCACCGTAATTGAGGACACAACATTGATCGACATCGATCAAACGTGCTGACCTTGGGATGTTGTCCTGTGGCCAATTGGCTGAAGAGCTCTGGTTTTTGGCTGGTCAAGTAGCAGCAGTGAAACGGAAGAATTGAATTGATAGCTTACTTGTATGTCTCTTGCTTGAATCTCTGGAAACCCTGCTTGATTCTTTCCGCGGGTGCGAGCCTCGTCTGAGCAGAGAAAACTTTAGCAAAATTCTAAAGAGCACAAGACGGATACCCACTTGCTGAACTTGCTGAGAACAAAAGATCTTCCTCAAACTAGCGGCTGCATTCTGAGGCTTCTCCACACAGTAATTGGAAGCATGATCCTTCTGTTGCAGGAATTCGGAGCTGGGCAGAGCTCGTGATCGCTGAAGCGACGACATGGAAATCTCCGGAGATGGATCTCTAGGGACCAAAGCTGTAGAGAATTCCCGAGTAAATATGTTGGCGACTGAGCATCTGCTATAGAATATTCAACAGATGAGTTCTCAGATGGAATCGTCTCATACCTCCCGAGAGATTGGATCCACAAAAGCGATGCTGCTGCTATCTGGCCATAACTGGTTTCACGAAGAACAAACGCTTCTCGGCGAAGCATGAGACTTTCTGTGCGTAATTGCTCCTTGCTCCTCTTCTTTGCTCTTCGTTGCTCCTCTTCGCGTTGGACAGCATGAGGAACTCGCGTGGAGGTGTGACGTGCTCTTGGATGAGGCTGCTTGTCTGGAGAGTCCATCCACGGACACGTCGGACTTCGGGACCATCACAGGAATCCTGGTTGCTGGGAACTCTTCTGAGCGGAATGTTTGTCGCTACACTGTATCGCCGCAAGTACTAACTGCAAACTACAATCCCCTGTGTTCACTGTAGTAGAGCCTCGGCCTCGTTTTCTCCTGCTCCGCCGTCAACTCTGAGAACGAGTACCATGAGTGCGTGTTGGCACCCACTGGAATAGCCGGCCGACGGAAAACCTCAATTCCCCGGGGGACATAAACCTCCAGTTCCAAGGAGTCTTCAACTCCACTTTCCGTTTGGAGGAACTCCATTCTCATCCAGCCGAGACCCGATATCGCAATGTCTCCGACAGGTCTGCGAGGATATATACGATAAGGAAAAGAAAAGAGAGCTGAACAGAGGCTGCATACCTGGTGTCATCGTAATCGAAAGTGAACTTGTTTCGGTGATCTAAACCGGGCCATGCCGAAGCTCTCTCATCGGATGGTGGGACTAGAGTCTTTCCAAGTTCTCTCTGCGGAGAAATGGTCAGACTGTACAAGTTTGAGAAAACAAAAACTTACTTTATAGAACTCGTCAGCTTCGGATGTGAGGACTTTGTGTACCCGCAGTGCTGCTGAGGCATAGAACGTCAACCGGGTGTTTTGAGGAGCCTGCATACACGATTCTAATCACAAGCTGTCAAAAGACCAATTCATTTACCTTCAAGACATCGATCCTTGCGATGCCTCCCCAGAACATAGTAGTGCCGGTAAGGTCCTGTACGTTCGATATCACCTCGTCCTTCTCCGCTTGCTTCAGAGCTTCTGAAAATATGGACTCGGGGCCCTTCCGTTCAAGAATCGGTGAGACTACATAGCCTCGAAGACGACGAGCTGGAAAAAGTGATGGAAGATCGTCTGGGGAGATAGCAGTCTCAATACGGTGGTGAAGGTGAACCCCAGGAGTATCGTACATGCTCTAAGCAGAAGATCAACTTAGACAACAAGAAAATCAAATGCGTACCCCTCCACTAGCAAAAGCATCGATTGAGATTGGGCCGACTGTAGTGCCAGGTAAAACTGACTGAACTGGCTTGCGTTTCCTTGCTACCGCTGCAATTGGATCTCTAGCGGCCATTTCTTCTGCAAAACAGACAGACAAGAACGTTTCTTCAATTGTGTGCACGTGAATAGCTTACTGAGCAGAGAGCTGATGAATGCGGATTTACCGACGTTGGCTGCTCCCTGGAATAAAAACATATAATCACAATAAATCAAAACTTCAAAACCCACGTACCAGTATATAGACATCACGTCCCTGAAAACATAATTTTCAACATGAGTCATAATGCCAACGAATAAAAAACAGACCTGTCTTTCGCGGTGAATCTCTTTGACAATATTTGTAATGCCCATGAAGTACTTCGCGCTCGTCAAATGCACACTGATTACACTACAAGCAGTACAGCGACATCAGAAAACAGGCTATAGAAAGGGCGCATTGGTTACTTCAGTTTCTTTCGTTGTGTAGACTCTACAATCCAGTCGCCAACAGCTGCCAAGTCTGTACCTTCAGGAAGAAGATCGACCTGCAGTCATGCATTCACAACAAGCTTTGAAATGTATACAGAAACAGCACCTTGGTCGCCACCAAAACAATTGGATTATTCCCGACGAGATCGCGAACACGGGTAAGAAAACTGCCACTGAAATCCACAATGTCAACCTGCAAACAAAGACTTCAGATTGATGCATGAATTACAATCAACTTACGAGTTTCAACACCAATACTCTTTCCTCGCGTATATGTGCCAATTGCGCACGCAATTCCTCCGCCGTCACAAAACCTTTCTCGCGTCCATAGATGCCGTAGCCACCGACGGCAGGTATAAGCTTTCCATGGCACATCAGTTGGCATCTGCTACAGAGCACAGATTTTAGCTGATGGTGCTTCTTTTTCTGCATAGAGAACGTGGACTGTTACTATCAAAGTGTAACCAGAAAAAGGAACTTACCAATTCATACGTCTCGGCATTGATGTATCCAGGAGTGTTTTCTTGCGTATACTGGAGAACTGCACCGCAACCATAGCAGCAAGGCTCGAGAGATTTTAGCTTGACCACCTGTGACTTCCCCTTCTTCTTTTCACGCTTTGCGGCCAGTTTCTCTACCAGAGCTTGGTCTCTGACTTTCTGCTCCTCCAAAAACTTGTCACCCCTGCTTGGAAGCGGAACATACCCTGACGAAACCTCCTCTTTGGTCGATTCCTTTGGATCAGCTGGTCCTTTAAACTTCCGAGAATCGCCAGCCTTGTACTGTGTTTCTTGTCTGGTCTTCTCGTGTCTTGCTCCAAAACGATCCAATCGCTTTTTATCAGCGATCTCAATCACGATTGAATCACCTTGCAAAGTCTTCTTGGCGAAAGACTTCACATTCTTCCTCTCGGAGCTGCTAGCCACGATATTCGCAGCAAGCCAGCGCGAGGTCGAGAATGCGCTGGGTGAAACCAACGCGGACGCGCTGAATACTGGCATGATGAATCCAAGAGCGCCTAGATACTCCTAGAATGAGAGCGGTAGCAAAACGGGGGCTAGATGCAGCAAGATTTTCATGGCATTCGAAGCATCAAAACGATTGATCAGCCATTCCTGGCACGTTTCAAGCATCAAGACGAAGCAAATATCAGAAATTTCAAGAATCCCGACCATGACAAGCACATTATCGACATACCAGTCCCGACCGCAAATAAGCGCCATCGCCCCACGCTCCGCCTCGCTACAAGGGCTTTAGCAAAGAAATAGGGTTCTAGAGAGAAACCCAAATAAAACGAATATATCGCGAATATACCTCTCAATTTAAATCTGTTTAAAAAAAGGAGGAACAACGTTCCTTCGTTTTATTCAAATCAATCTTTATAATACAGCAAACCAGGGCATAGATGGATCTTTCCCCCCCCCCCTTCCATGTACAAAAAGAATTCATTTGGAATTCATAGCGTAGTAGAGACACACCCAAAAGAAAAAAAAAACCTTAGAACAATTTTTTTTTTTGTTGTGGTTGGAGTGTGGTATCATTCACCCAATCGATTTGATTCGCCTCTTCGCGCCCACCATGCCCTGGAGAGATGCCCTGGGAATCTCTAAGACCCGGGGGTGAAGTTGGTGGCATATGCCCAGGCATTGTTAGCCACTGGATCTGCCAGGTGGTCGGACAAGTTCTCGAGGGGGCCCTTACCGGTGACGATGGCCTGGACAAAGAAGCCAAACATGGAGAACATCGCCAGCCGTCCATTCTTGAGCTCCTTCACCTTGAGCTCCGCAAACGCCTCGGGATCCTCGGCCAATCCAAGGGGGTCGAAGCTGCCACCTGGGTAGATCGGGTCCGTCACCTCGCCCAACGGCCCTCCGGCGATGCGGTAGCCCTCCACGGCGCCCATGAGGATGACCTGGGACGCCCAGATGGCGAGGATGGACTGGGCGTGGACGAGGCTAGGGTTGCCCAGGTAGTCGAGGCCGCCCTCCTTGAAGATCTGGGAGCCGGCCTTGAACCACACCGCCTCGCCGAATTTGATGCCGTTCTTGGAGAGGAGCTCCGGGAAGACGCATCCCAGCGCGCCCAGCATCGCCCAGCGGGAGTGGATCACCTCGAGCTCCCTGTTCTTGGCGAAGGTCTCTGGGTCGGCCGACAGCCCGGCGGTGTCCCAGCCGTAGTCGCCCGGGTACTCGCCGGTGAGGTAGGAGGGGGACTCGCCGCTGAAGGGGCCGAGGTACTTGACGCGGTCGGGGCCATACCAGGGGCTGCCTCCTCCCACCGAGGAAGCCTTGCCGGTCTTGCGCATCGCGATCCGGGAGCCATTGCTAGCGTTGCGGGCGACGAACTCGTTCTGGGGCTTGAGACCGGTCTGGCCGGCGAATGTGGATGGAGCGGCCATTGTGGCGGTGGCAGTCATGGCGGCCATTGCTCGATCGATCTAAGCAACCAAAGGGGAAGAGAAGAGATCGCTCCTGTGCTCGAATGCTCACTCACTACACACTGGACTGCTGCCCCAACACTCCCCAGTGTAGTGTTTAAATGCGCGCCTTACCTTATCCCGTCGTGGCGCCTCCCGGCCAATGAGGGGTGACAATTGGATTCTGGCCGAGGTGGACGATTTCCAGCCGATGACATTATCGAAATTCGGATGAGCTGGACGCCTTCCAGCCAATTGCACCGCGCTGTGGGTCCAGCTCGCGAGCCCAACTGGTTGCCTCTCTCGTGTCCACGTGTGCCATGTCATTGCTGGCATGGGCTTGCCGCTCGGTCCATGTCATACGCTGGCAGTGGCTATCCCTGTAATCTCCACGGCCAACCATGGCCACTTCTTTCTACCCGATATTTTTCTCCACGGGAAGGTGATAAGGCCCTGGCAACGAATATGATATGGAGTTCAACGGATCACCATAAAAAGTATATCATATCAAAGCAATCGCATAAATAGGGCTGCGTGGCACGAATTTCCATGTCAGGTGCCATATCATCATTGCTAAGCATGATCGTTTTAGGCATACCTTTTGGCCTTTGATGGTGGTCAAAACTATCCCTCTTTCGCTTACTTTACCTGTGATGACAGTGAGAGGATCAACCTATGCGGATTGATCTCTGCAAATTCAGAGTAAGATCTCGAAGAAACTCTTCTTTTCTTCTAGTGATCTAGTTCTTTTAGTATGGAGGCTATGCTCTATCTTCGTGGCCACAGCCTTTTTACTCTTACTAGCGAGAAGTTGAACAGACAGATGACATCGCACGCTGTTAGCTGAGGAAAAGCCTTCTTTAGGTGCCACATGAACACATTAGTAAAGAAATCTGGCTTTTCTTTTCTTAATTCTATTGTTATGTAGTTTACACACACAGAGAGAAGGGGGGGGGAAGAGGGGGGACTTTGCTCATTCCATGCTGTGTGCTGTGTTGCGATGCAATGCAGTGCAATGTAATTCAATGTAGATCATTGTCCTTGCTGTTTGTCTCTTGATTCAGTCATGAGGCTCGTCCGGGAAGTTATAGCCAGGAGTTGTCTGCCTTTCGTCTAGCGCTCGCAGGAAGAGTGCTGCCATAGCTGCCGAGTCCGGGTTTCCGATGAGTTCTGGGAGGTTTGGAGCCGTGAAGTTCAGCAAGAATAATTGTAGACGTATGTATGCTGGACATTCATAAATCACATCTTAGTCCCCAATCGGCAGAGGTGACACCAACGCTAGTCTCTAGGGGTGATCGGTGTTGCCAGTGATGTCGTGGACTACTTTCCAACTTGGATTTGACATCATGTAAGTTGGAACTTGGGGTTCTTGTTGGATCCTACTAGCCAACCTTTGAGGCTGATCCATGCTTGGGGGACCTTTGTCACCAATTGTGCCAGGAACAATTCAAAGTTGAATTATAGTCTCTCCATCCATTGTTGGCAGTCCTTCCACCATCTGTAGTTTGTTGTTTGTATACAATGGTTGAAGAAGTGAGAGTATGATGAGTTTCCATGCCTGGATTAAATTCAATTTTGATGTAAAGGAGTCCATATGATGCTCTTTCCTGAATGCTAAAGTCTGTGGCTGGTGAACGTGTGGTTCAAGTCTTCCAGCCAGGACCAGATTGGTTGGGTGCTCTTTTCGGGCGTCCCATCAGTAGATACCGTTTTGTCGGAGCGTATTGATTAGGCCGTAGTATGCCCAATTTGCTACTGCTTCCCGCTGTATAAGTCCAGTCGTCCATGCGCGTTGGTGGTGGAGATGATACCCTAAGTATTTGTAGGTGGTGACTTCCTGTCCTCGATAACTGGGTGGTGCTATCACAGCTTTGGACTCGAAGATCACGATCTATTTGCTCTGATGGATAGTCCTGTTGTTTGGCAAAAGCTGCTTCTGTAATTTTTTCTTTGTAAGTCATCTGCATATAACAGCAGATGGAAGTTTAGAACCACACACTTTCTAGCTTTTTAAAGTCTCATGAGTATGGGTATACAAACTAGATTTTCCTACTCAATACTTAGTTCAAACAAACCAAGAAACTTTGGTGCGAGCCAAAGAATCCAATTTACAAAAATAAACCACTCCACCATTGTGCAACCTCACCTGGACTCGGAAATTGATACCAACTTGGCCAAAACCAAACCAATTTAGCTCCAACATCTTCAGCCCTCGAACCACTTGAGCCCAAGGTTTAAGACTTAAGTTTAGTTTGAGTACCAACTAGTGAGCTCAAAGGTACGACAACCGCTGTTTCGTCATTGTTTGTGATGATAGAAACTCAATGGTGCTTTTCAGCCGACTGCTTTTATGTCATCAATGCATTTTTTTTAGCTGAATGGCAAAATGAAAAACACAAGTCATGTGATTAAAATACGTATCTTTTTCTTTTGACATATATAAAGAATAGAAAGAAAAGGAAAACAAAAGTTGTAAAACACAAAAGAATTTCTGTAACTTGACTTTGAGCTCATAGAGTGCTAAGTTAAATTGAGGCCACCAAGGTGAGGGAGAGAGTCTCCCTTCACTCAGTCATTTCCATGTAAGCTCCAAGCATAGGGACACCACGTTTATGTAGAAAACTCCATGCAGGATCCTTCTCACCGCTTCCAAAGTACCTTATTCCAACCAGCATCCTCATGCTCGAAGTGCTCCCTCATGTTGATGGTGTTCCCAGCCTTGGCCTCGTTCAACATTGTCTGTACCCGGCCGCCTCCTTCCATCCTTCACGTCGTCAACAAGTGCTCCACGCAAATCCTTCTCACGAGCTTCCAGTGAGCGTCGTAAGGGGCCAGCCCGACCCGACGTCCTGGTCGTGGTATGACATGAGCATTCCTGCAGTAGTTCTCGGCCGAGACGAGAAAGTATCGTCCTGAGTCCAGCTAGCAAGTGGAGCCAAGCCTGCAGTAGACGAGAGGTCCCTACTTTTGGCACCAGCCAGCCATTGTCCTGTGGGGGTCGGCATTAAGTTCCCAAGGATCGGCCAGCCGGGAGGACCTGAGGGTAACTTCCTTTTCTCTTTTCTTCCCAGCATCACCGAGACAACACAGAGCTGCCACAAGCATGTACGCAGCGTTCCATCCCTCAACCGAGCTCAGGAAATCCACCATCATGCTCATGACTTGGAATCTGGAAATGGAAGTCTTGAGTTCTAGGATCAAACAGATCTAATTTAAAGTTAAAATTCTGTGATATTTCGCGATAATCATGCCTCACAACATCTAGGAGACGCAGAGCGACCTAATATCCACGATGGAGTCCACAAGGGTCCTTCCATGGAATGGCAAGGGTCCTTGCACACCCTATAAGTCAAGGGTTAGCTTGATCTGCTTTGACTATTCCTTGCCATCTTAATCTGTCACCATCCACCACAACCACTTCCTTGAGCCAAGCATGCTTGCCCAGTTGCTGAAAGACTGTCATCAGTCAAAACCTTTGCTAATCAACTCAGATCTGAATCATCAAAAACCAACAAAACAAAGGATATACTTGATCTGAGATTAATGGAGAGAGTAGAACCTCTCATCCAGCCGAGATTTTGCCACTGCTCGCAACGGAGTCCTCGGCGGCGTCGTGAGGCCGTAAGCTTCCATAACGTCGATGTCTCCCGTGCTCATTCCCGGCGGTGGATACCAGTCGAATCCACGCAAAAGTCGTCCCAGGCCGAGGAGGAGCATCGACTGCCCGAGTTGGGCACCGGGGCACGCCCGCTTGCCGGAGCCAAATGGAATGACGCGGTACTCGGAGTCGCGGAGGTGGACTTTATCGTCGGTCCTGAGGAACCTCTCAGGCCGGAACTCGTCGACGTTGTCCCACACCGCGGTGTTCCTTCCCAGCCCGTGAGTGTTGATGAGGATGAGCGAGCCTTTGGGGACGTGGTAGCCGGCAACTTTGGTGTCTCCGATCGACTCGTGAGGTATGAGGAAGCCGCCAACCGGGTGCATCCTGAAAGTTTCTTTGACAGCTGCTTTCAGGTAGTCGAGGCTCGCCAGATCCGACTCTTCCACCAAGTGTTTGTTGGTGACTTTCTTTTCCAGCACCGAGTCTATCTCCTCCTGGACTTTGCGCATAACTTTCGGGTTCCGGATCATCTCGAGCATAAACCACTCCATAGTGAAGGACGCGGTATCGGTGCCCCCCACGACCATATCCTGAGATAAAACTTTACTATACAAAGGAACAAGGACTTAGTTACCTGTATCAGTGCTTTGATTTCCACGTCGTTGAGCTCGCTGTTCTCACCGAGAAGAACGTCCACAAAGTCCTTAGGACCATCGACCACTTCCTGCCTCGTCCTGTGCTCCTCGATGATGTAGCTGTAGTAGTCGTCCATTCGCTTCCCAATCTTCTTAAACTGGTGCCTATAACCTTTGGGATCCATCCACTTGAGGAGCGGTACGTGATCCGGAATGAAGAAAACACCAATGAGGGCAACAGCCTCGTGTAGGAGCTCCCGAATATCGGTGGCCTCCTTCTCACCTGTGGACTCCGTTCCAAAGTATTTCTTTCCAATCAGCATTCTGGTTATCACATTCATGGTGAAGCCTCCCAAGTGCTCCCTCATGTTGATGGTGTTCCCAGCCTTGGCCTCCTTCAACATTGTCTCTACCAGGTCGCGAGCTTCCTCGGCCCGGCTCTTCTGGAACCCTTCCATCCTTCGTGTCGTCAGCAAGTTCTCCACGCAAATCCTCCTCATGAGCTTCCAGTGAGCATCATAAGGGGCCAGCCCGACGTCCTGGTCGTGGTATGCCATGAGCTTTCCCGCAGTAGTTCTCGGCCGAGACGCGAAAGTTTCGTCCTGAGTCCACAGCAGCTCCCGGATCATCTGAGGCGAGCTAGCGGTGATGGTCGGAGTGGAGCCCAGCCTGCAGTAGACGAGAGGTCCATACTTTTGGCACCAGCCAGCCATTGTCCTGTGGGGGAGGGGACCGAGCTGCATTAAGTTCCCGATGATCGGCCAGCCGGGAGGACCTGGGGGCAAATTCCTGTTCTCTTTTCTTCCCAACATCACCAATACAACGAAGACCAGCGCTGCCACAACCATGCACGCAGCGTTCCATCCCGGTGCCGAGCTTAGGAAATCCACCACAGTGCTCATGACTGACTTAGAAACTCGAAAACAGAAGTTACCTTGACGAGTCGGCTTTAGAGTGGCGAGTGGCGTCAGGGGATAGTGGCGACGATAACCTTGCTCTCGGCCTGGGATACGAGAATGGTGGTCGTGGCCTTGGAAATGCTAGCACTGCTACTACTTCTGGGAAGTCCCGCAAACCAGGATCATCGTCTTCTAGTCATGGCAGTCATGGCGACCATTGCTCGATCTAAACAAGCAAGGGAAAGGAAAGAGAGATGAGAGCGCTCGCTCATTAGCTCGAATGCGAGAACACTACACACTGGACTGCTGCCATAGTGTTTAAATACGCGCCTCCTTGTGGGCGCTGGACGAATGGCAGCTGTGCCAGCGTGGACTTTCCGCGCGCGGTCCATGTCATGGCTACCAACCATGGCCACCTCTTATTCGTATTGTTGGGCACAAGAAGATTTATAAGATGTAAAATAGTGTAGCAAATCTATGTTGTTTTGGGAAAATCTCACAAAGCTATGGAGTGGAAAATGGTCCATGTCATGGCTACCAACCATGGCCACTTCTTTCCACATGATATTCTTCTCCACACAAAAGTTATTTGGATTTTTGGGCACAAGAAGATGTAAAATATATTGTAGCAAATCTATGTTGTTTTGGCAGAATCTCACAATCACAAGAAATGCCATGTAAGCTATGGAGTGGAAAATGTTTCCTCTCCAAGAGCTTTAGAGTTTAACGGGGAGTTAAACAGCACCACCATCCAACCAAGATTCCCACCAAAGCACCCGCCACCACCTGGAGAGGAGTGTGTCCCAGTAGCTCCTTGAGCTTCTTCTCGCTCACGGGATGCCCCTGGAAGAGATCCTTGATGATCATGTTGAGAACCTGGAGCACAAGAAAGCGCAAGGCCCGAGTCACATACTGCTAGCGCTCAAGAGTGTTTGATCCTACAAACTGACCAATGCAACGAGTGCTACTCTAAAAGTCTCCTCTAGAACTCCCTCCTCAAACTTTGCTGTGATTTACGAGAACTCTTCATGATCTAGAGATCTAAAGACCCAGCAACCCCCTGCTTCCTTGATCCTACTCTACGCGATTCTCTCAGGCCAGAGCGATGCAATGCAGAACTACAGCGAGAAAATGGCTATGGATGGATGGAGAAGACGTACCTCGGCTTGCATTCCGGCATGGCGTCTCACTCCCGTGGCATCGTACATGACAATGAGGCTAAACCCGAGGCAAACCGGGAACAAGGCGTCCCCGACGCCATGGGAGAGCGCCACCGAGGTGGTGAGCCCGAGGCAAAGCGCCGAGTGGGACGACGGCATGCCGCCCGATCCAACCAGCATCCTCAAATCCCACCGTCGGTATACCACGTAGGTGGTGAGCACCTTGCTCGCCTGCGCCACCATCCACGCCACCAGGCCGGACATGAAGGTGGGATTCGCCCGGAGCGTGACGATCACGGGGCTGAGATGCGCGCTGGCCATGGCGGAGGTGCTGAGCAGCGCCATTCCCAGCGGCGACGATCCATTGGCGAGGAGATTCCCGCTGGGCGCGGCGCTGGGCGATGACCTAAATATCCTGTCCGCGAGGGAGACGAGCAGCGATGCGATCCGGGCGAGCGCCGCGACGAGCGATGTGAGGCAGATTATGGTGAGGCAGCGCGAGGAGCGCGAGCAGTAGAGACGTACCAGGCTCCTTCGGGTGGAATCCCTGCCGCGCCCGGGGAGCTTTGGGCGATTGGAGGAGGAGGAGGAGGGATTCAAGAAGGCCGCGCCGATGATCGGGAGCGCTGGATTTCTCGGGGCGATCCCGACCGGAGCTCGCAAATGTGGGAGTGACGAGCGAAGGAGAGGAGGAGGATTAGGGCTCCAGGAGGAGACCATGGCGACGCTCATTCCCCCGCCATTGTGCCTTCTCCAAACCCCGGCCACGAATCCCAGCCAGCGGATATCCCTGGAAGGATGTTCCATATATTCTTTTCATGCGCTTAACTTTATAAAACCTCTTCGTGGAGGAGAAAAAGCAAGCTTGATTTTTCTAGACTTTTCGCGAGAACTTGGAAGAGAAAAACTATAACTTTGATCTTTGCAATTCCTTTTCCACTTTTGCATCATCTCGAAGTTTGCGTCATTGCTGTGACAATGCAAGCTTTCTTCTATAGAAACAATCACGAAAAGGAGGAAAAACAAAGAGCGAGCTTACTTCATTGTCAGGAAGTTTTGCACACTGTGGCTCGAGCTTCGCAGCCCGGGTAGACAGCCAGCCCCGGATGATTGAGCTGCTTCTCTGCGAAGCACGCACAGCGGGATTCTCCCGAGCCTTGAGATGGAAGCGGCGATGGTTTGCTGAGAATGCGAGGATAACCACTGTCACACCACACCTGCAAGAGTTTGAAGCACACCATAATCAACGTAGGAACGCTGGAGTATCATCGTTTTGAGTACCTCTCCACCTTCGCTTTGAGACCACCGTGAGTTGCAAGTCGGGAACTTTTTCTCCTCGGCTTCCTGCTGCTTCAAGAGCTCCTCGCCTCGTTTGATCCTTTTCTCGACGCGCAGCAGCTCGTCTGTCGGCTTTCCATTGGAGTCGTAGTACGTTCCAATTAGCTTTCCAATATATCTGCAAAGAGTCTTATCTGTCAACCAGAGAAAACAAAGAAAGAACTTACGAGTAGCTCCTGTGATAGAAGCCTCGCCAATCTCCTATTCTTTTCACCTATATGAAGAGCAGTGTGAGTGAGGGAAGAGAGTTTAGAATGAAACAATGAAGACCTCTATTGGCGAAAGACCACGAACACTGTCAGAAAGCCCATCGCCTGTAAAGGATCAATCGATAGAAAAACATTGGTTGCTCAAAAGATGAGAGAGCCATCACTGATCAGTAGATAATTTTACCAGTAAAGTTTCCAGAAACGAATGCTCTCGTCGCGTCCCTGATCATGATCATATGGTTAGCGGAAGAAAAAAAAACGAAGGAGAATTTCTATAGACCTTCCAGAGAAGTGATGGTAGCTCCCTCCAATGCCATAGTGTTGTCTTCCACTCGTGACATCAAACACAGACCTTGTAACATCTATCAGCACAGTGAGCCAAACAAAAACAAGAAAAGCGAGAGTTTTCTCACCCCAGAATGCTCAAGTAAATTGGAAGCTCCTTGCTCGCTCCATCGAACTGGGACAAGCTCTCACTCGTGAATATCCTCTGCGAAGAGAAATGCCGCTAACTCCACAGAAGGAAAAACAAACACTCACTGGTTTTGGAGTCGCCAGACGAAGCACAAGAGCAGCGATCGCAACAGCGCTAAGAAATCCAATCCAGCCAGGACGTCCCCGCGGCGGCGGCGCCGCCACTGTCTTCCCATTCTCCTCTTCGCGAGCTGCCTCGCCAGTAGAAGCGGAAGCTCCATCGCGATCGAGCGAGCTCCTCTGCCGCATTCCACTACTAGCCATTTAGCCTAGCTCATTGGAACCCTAGAATTCCAGCCTATCTAGGGTTTTCTGGGCCAGAGCGCATTACAATGGGAGCTCTGGAGCTACTGCCTTGGATCGCATTGCTCGCGAGCTTGATTCTTGCTGGAAGTGCGAGCGCTGAGGACGGCGGGTCTGTGTTCTTCGTGGAGACTGGACAGGGAAAGGATTATCTACAGTCTGGCTCCCAGGTGTGGTATTATCTTTCGTTCTCTATCGACTGGATGATTGTTTCTGGATCTGGATTGATAGGAATCGGTGTTCTCGGAAGCTGATGTTGCGGCATCCGTCGCGGTGCTTCTTGGTGTGGATCCGCCAGTGACAATGTCCGAGGTCTCCGCCAGCAAGGTATGGAGGTTTTTTAACTTCTTTGTTCTTCTTTCCAGTTATTCGATGTTTTTTTGTAGCTCGAGAGGCTTCTTATTCCAAATGTATTTCACAGGCCACAGAGAGTAGTTTCGCTGGTGATCGAAGGTTTCGATTCAGGTAAGCCACGAGCGAAGCTTTTATAGCTCTAAAAGGAGAATTTTATGTTATACACAGGCTTCCTGCAAGAAAAGAACGTCTCTCAGGCTCTCGGAGTGAAGCTGGCTGAGCAACGTGGTTTGAGTGTAAAGCCCAAAAGGGCAGCAACAAAGCATCTGGGTACGCATTCATGCGATTATCTTTGAGATAAGATTGATGTGTTCGCAGCGGGGAAGCCTGTTAGACTGGAGTCTCTCAACCATCCTGTTCCGGAGAACTTCGACTTGTTTCACCTGAAACGCGAGCTTCAAGGTCTTGTAAGTTCCCTATTGGAACTGAGTTTGAAGAAACTGAGTGGCTGGGTTTTGCAGTTTGGACCTTCTTCGGTAGAAGTTTCAACCGAGGATAACGTCGAAGAAGAAACTGCCGACGAGAATGCCGCGGAACAGGAGCTCGTGATACTTTCAGTCGACGGCATTTCTCTCGAACTCGATCTTTTCAAGGCAAAGCTTTCTTTCCTTTTTTTTTTTTAACTTTTCGTATGGTCCTTACATTGGTGCTCTCTTTCAGAGGTCGGACTACCTATTTGTAACAGACCTTCTATCCCTATCAGCAGGAGTGAAACGTGCCGTCTCCGTCCACGAAGAGCTAACAACAAAGCCGGACACCGCAGAGCTCTTTTTCGGTACATTTACGGGGATCAAGGTAACTCCATCGAATGAATGCGTGCTACTGTACCGCGAAAAACTTTCGCATCTTGCAGGCTCTAAAGCGGGAGCGACAGGACGAAGATGTCAGCAAAGCTTCAGACATCGTGCTTATTGCAGTGGCAAAGCTATTCCAAAAGCTGGATACACTGACAAATGGTTTGTCCCCACAAAGCAAGATTCTCTAGCTTTTGTAACTATTGCCTCTCAGGAAAACTAGTCGGTGTCGTGGCTTTCCCGGGCCAGAATGGACACCATCTTGTACGGGAAATGATCGGCAAGCACTACCACTCTTACAGATCCAGGCTCCTCGAGCAAGAGAAGAAGCCGCAGACTGTGGAGCAGCTTTCACGGAGGACTCTGGCGGCCTCGACGGCCATCATTCTTATCATAGCCACTTTGCTCGGAGTAAGAAAAAGAAAAACTCTCTCTTCGTTTTCTCTAATCCTTGTTTCTTTCTTTTTCCTTCTTTGCAGACTTGCTGCCTATGTTACATGCCTCTCACTCGCGACTCTCTCCTTTACTCGGGCGCAAAGCTGGACTAAACGAATGCCTGTATAGTAGAACTTTTGGAATAATCTTATTCAACTCATCAGTTAGTGTGGGGGAGCTTTTTAGTACAAGAGGAGAGGTAAACGAAAAACATTCGAATTCTCGCTTCCAATTTTAACAAATCTTCTTCTACTGCTCTGCTGCTCAGTGTAGAACTGTACCGTTAAACGTCGATCGGTGATCGTCGGCTCTTCGCGAATAAAACGAACGTCGTGGAAGATCACAAAAGGATCTCCGTCGTAAACTTCCAAGAACTCTGGACCGATGATCCCAACAGCGAAGCCATCAACACCACGCCGGCTGCTTGTAGTTAGCTTGGAACGCGTCGCAGCCACTTTCCGGCTCCTTGCGCTTCCCGGCCTGCGTCGCCACTTGCCCGAATCCTCGCAAGTGGTCTTCCAGCGGCACTCCCCGTCTAAGATCATCCGCCACCACCTCCGGCCCGGTGTTTAGATCCAAGCTCGGCCTCGTCCACGCGCTGCCACCTCCGCCGCCAACGCCAACGCCAACACCACCGCCGCCATCTCCAGCTCTTCCAGCGTCCGCGATCCCCATCAAATGCGGCCTTATGAACCGACTCATGGCACCCGGACCGCCACCTATCTGCGAGGACACCGCCGCCTGGTACTGTGGAGGAGCCGGGCCTGGAGCCTCCACGAACGAGGAAGCCGGGAACGCGGACGATGAAGCGTTGAAGGAATAGTTGGAGAATGGAAAGCCAGCGGCAGCATACGGGTAAGGCACCGGAGCGCTCCCAGGATAGGCGACCGCCGGAGTGGCCAGCGTCATGCCTCCCCTGTAGAGATCCATGTTGAAGTGTATCGCGCCACCTCCAGCGTTGAGAAACGGCTGCGTTGGAACCTGGTAGCTCGCCTCCGCGGCTCTGGCCATTGGTAGCGCTGGTATCGCCACCGCCGAGAAGGAGTTGCCTGGCGGGAACCACGGCGCTACGCCAACCAAGTCGCCACCCATCCGAAAGCCGGAAGGGACCGCCGCCGCCGCTGGACCCAAGCTAGCAGCGCTGTTGTTGGCGTTGCAGTTCTCCGTGCTCCGCAAGCTCATGTGCTGGACTAGCGTCGATGGCTCTTCATCGTCAACCGGACCGTTTAAGTCGAAGTCTCGTGCCATGCCGCGGGTGCTAGCTTCTGCCGCTCCTGCTGCTGCGGTTCTGGATTGGCCGGAGCTATGAACTTTCATATCCAGCCCCATTCCCCTCCCATCTTCGCAGTCGTCGGCGCAGTTGAGGTCGAAGTCGGCACGCCCGGAGGTCGAGGCGCTGGCTTTCACGGCAGCAAACGCCTTCGGCACGAACGAGTTCTCGAAACCTGTGCTTTCGTCAGCGATGTTGAGGTCGATGTCTAGAGGCTGACGAGTTTGCTTGCTTTCACCGGCGTCTTGTTGATGCTGCTGCTGCACTGCTTCGTTCGCTCGCCTAGGCTCGGCGGGACGGAAAGCGCTGGTCGCTGCCGAGCCTTTCCACCCGGTCTCGGCCTTGGACTTCCTCAGAGACTCTGGAGGAACGTACGCGCCTTTGGTTGTAGGGAGAACTGGGATCGGAGTCGTCGGAAGCGCGGCAGAAGCGATCAAGTTCAAGACGGGAGCACAGGAGACATCCTTGAAACCTTCGTCACCTCCGAGGCCTTCGTTCAGATCGAAGTCGGGTCTGGACAAGCCTGCTGCTTCGGCTGGCTTTTCTTCCTCTGCCTTCAAGTCTGACGCGTCCAAAGTTGGGCCTGGTTTCTCGTTGCCACCTTGAGTAGAACCATTCAAAGCTCCCGGAGAATGTTCTGGACTTTCTACGTGACCTCCTGCAGCCTCTGTTCCCGCTGCCTGGTCTGAAACTGTAGTATCCTCATTACCATCAGCTGCCTTAGAATCCCCCGGCTCCTGATTTTCTTGCATCGACACTGAAGCAAGAGAGCACCTTTCCAGAAGATGGCGCGGACTCGAATCGGGGTCCTTCACTGTCGAGAGAAGATGAAGCTTGGCGTCCCGATCCTCCGAAGACAAATGAGATGTCTCAACTTCCTGCTCGACCTCCTTAGCAATTTGCTGCGCCACCTCAAGAGCATCATCTTCAAACTCTGACGTCGACTCCACAATCTTAGTTTCTTGTTGCGACGTCCCTTTTCCCTGCTCAGCAGCATTCTTTCTCGACTCTTCAGAGCTTGAGTTCTTCCCAAGGAAGAAACTGTTCCTCTTCTCAGCCCAGGATTCCAGCCCTCGTCCAGGACCGCCTTCATAGCTTCCTCTCCCACTAACGGCACCATTCGGACTCGGAGTATCCCTCTTTTCACTTTGAAGGTAAGTATCTGCCGGCTTGGTATGGTCGTCGGGTCTCCTGAGCGTTTGAGAGGTATTACACCGCGGCTCAGGACTTTCGCCCAGGCCCTCCAACTCCTGCCTAGGCCTCGCATTTTCACCAACGTGACTTTCATCCACAGCTGAGCTCATTGCATCCCTTGCCTCATCGCCTTGGCCCTTGAGGTCGACTGACATTTCCGTAAAAGAGGAACTTGATGCGCAGTTGGCTCCGTCAACACCGTCGTGTGCATCTTTCCGTCTTGCTTCCTCCTTCGATTCCGATGGTACATGGTGGTTCTCAACACTACTGCGGTCCGCAGTAGATCCAGCCACCTCCTGATCTACCGTGCCTATCTCCGACATTATAGTACTCCGTCCGGAGGCCCCTACAGCTGCATCCCCTGATATTCTGCTGATCGCTGACACCGGAATGATAGCCATGGAGACGGCAGCCCTGTCATTTGAATCGGACGTCCGAGACACCTCCGACTTGTTTTCAGCAGCTGCTTGAGTGTTTTCTACGTCCTCTTTCCCGTCATTAGGCCCGTGAAGTCTCTGCCTTACATCCGGTGCCTCCGCAATGCTCGAAACCGCCGTCTGGTCAGGAAGGCTCGGCGAAGATCCCTGACTTCCTGGTCCAAAAACTTCCTCGTTAACACCTAGGGAAGATGACCTCGGTAGCCTCAAAACTTTGGTGATGGACTCCGGAGCCGAAAGTTCTCCTTTTTCCCTGGCCCAAGTAAGCGGCTTACCCACAGTAGTTTCTTTCGCCGCGGAGCCTTTGTTGTGGCGATGGTTGGAACTGTTGGATTTAGAACCGGAAGATGATTTTGCGTCGTCCTTCCAAGTGATAGAGCCCGCAATGGCATTGTTATATGGCTGACCATTACTGTGCTGCGGCTGATTGGTTCCTTTCTCCGATTTGAGCTTTGTGACGGAAGCACCATTCGCTCCTGTTTGAAACATCAAAAATCACATCAGAAACAGCACCATAGGCTCACACTCTGACCTGCTGTTTGGCTGGCGACGTCCGAGGGGCTGACATTCATGGGATTTTTCAAAGTTGTGGACCATGCGCTGCCGTGTCCTGCAGCCTTTGCACCACCTGACGAGTTCATCTCATCCCCAACACGCTTCTTCCACGTTTCCACCAGCTTTCGTGCTTTCTCCTTGATTTCCAGGTTCTTGTGGCTCTTGAGATTGTTGACGGACTTGCCAACCTGACACCTCAGAGCCTGCAAATCCACGGGCAGCTTCTCCAGCGCCGACAGTATCGTCAGCAGCAGCTCCTCAACACCCTTGATCGCCTCTCTCGGGCTTTCCCCGTCACCGCTCTTCCCCTTGTAAGCTTCCTGGAGCCACTCGTGAAACAAAGCCACCCCTCCCAGCTGCACAAATCGGTCCAAGTACTCGTGGTTCTCAGTCGCGAGAATGGCTGCTGAGAGGACAGTCCTTTTGTTGGCGCAGTACGCCGGTTTCTTCGACCCGTCACTTCGGTCCTGCTGCATGGCTGTGACGAGCTTTTCAACACTGGCAACGCTTGTAAGGCCATCCTTGTCAATGCCACCAAACTCCTCTACGGTTTGATCGCTCTTGGAGTCACCATCCTCCAGATTTACGGACCTTTCTCGCTTGTTTGCCTCATTGGAGCTCTCAATTCTCTCCCTCTTCTTGCTCTTGTTGGGTGTGAGCGAGCCCCCGGCATTTTGTGAAGCATCGAGCTTTGGTTGCGAGGGGCTTGAAGTGGACTTTGATGGCGCTCCCCCTCCTTGCACAGTCGCAGTGTGCATCTCAAAGGGCTTCTACGCTCTTCGTCCTGTCAAAAGGTTCAAGAGCACGAGACTAAGACTAGGAACAAAGGCCTCTAGATCTTTAGAAATTACTCTTACCTCCTAGAAACCGCTCAAATCATAGCCGACGAATCGAGAAATCTCATCGAACTGGTGCCACATTTTCCTAGCAGCAACGCAGGCAGCCCGGCTCCCCTTTCCAGAAATTTTGACCTGGTCTAGCTAGAACCATGGCGATCTAAGCCAAATCCCATGCCGCGACGAGGAGCAGCGCCAGCAGCAACGATTCTAGCGACCTAAGAACTTGCCTCGGACTGATCAAACAATCCAAAATTTCCGCCCGCTAGCTCGGCGCCGTGGCTCCGCCCCTCCCAATCGCGCCACCAAGCCTCTCACGCTCACCTCCTGCAAACCCTGGGGATCGCCATAGCCGCCCCTCCAACAACAAAGAAACCACAGCACAGAGAAACAAATAAGTGAAAGCGATGAATGGAGCGTGCGATGATGCCTGTCATCACGGGTGAAGGGTGAAGGGGGCGACGGGCAACGCATATTCTGTGAGGGTCCCCACACCGCCCCGCGAACATTCCGTCAGTTGCCCAGGTGGGACCTACGAGCTTGTCGGAAGGGCCCTTGCACATAAAGGCCGGGGAGCAGGTACCGTCCTCACAGGTTGGTCGGGCTGACGCGGCAGCCGGGCCAGTAAAAAATAAAAATAAAACGCCAGTGCTGCTGTGCGCTGCGATGTACCGCTCCGGTTACTGCAGTAACAGTTGTGTTGGCAGGGGTGAAAATGGCCTACCTGTAGCGATGCTGACAGGTGCTGCCACGCCACTGCCCCCGTCACATCCTCGCCCTCCGATGTGACGCTACTTTCGCTTGTTCGTACAAGTGTACCAGTCCCAGAGTTTGTGGGCCAGTGGCGGCAGGGGAAGTACTTGGCGTACGGACGCGCCGGCGAGCGACACCAGGTTCGAATCATCCCAAAGGCGCCGTCCCTGTCGGCTAGTTCTCGCTCGCGTTAGAATCGAACCCAGCACCACATGCGTGGCTTTGTACGGTGCATGTGTACGGCGCTTATTTAGGGTTTAGGCGAGGTCTACGATGGAATCGAGGAGCGAATCTTCTGTTCGTCGCGAGAATGCGTCAAATGCGCGTCCGTGGTAGGGTTTCCGCGCGCTTCTCCGCCTTCTTAGCAAGGCATCGCTCGAGCTTCTCCATCGCGCGGCGGCGACGGCGGCCAGGTAACGAATTTCGTCGCGCGTGGGAAGGGAATGGTGCAGAGGAGGGCAAGTCGGGGCGGGATGGCGCCATTGTCGGCGAGAAATCCATTCGATTCCGAGGAGGAGCCATCGCCGCCTCCTGCCAGTGCGCCGTATAGAAATCCTTTCGATGGCGACGAGATTGAGCAGCAGCAGCGGCCCCGAAAGGTTACGTTTAAATCTAGTGAAAAGTCCAACGAAGAGCCAAGGAAGTCTAAGGAAGAGCCAAAGAGCAACCCTTTTGACGACGAAGGGATGTGGAACAAGAGGCACGAGAATTCACGCCGGCCGGCTGCTACTGCTGCTTCTACTGCTTCGCCATCGCCACCCAAGGAGCACGGCCGAAGCGATGGAGCGGCGACCAAGCACAGTGACGAGGCCAAGCAGAGGCGCAGGGACAGAGTCAAGGAGAAGCTCTCCACCATGTCCGACGACGTGGGTAACTTGGTGAAGCCGCGATCCAGGAATCTCATGGGAGGCAACAACAACCACAACCGGCAGCTTTTGTTTGAGGAGGATGGATCCACCAGCGCTGTCATCCAGAACGAGCAGAGGAAATTCACGCAGGCTCGGATCGTGAGGGGCATCAAAGCTGGCGATTCTCTGGAGGGCGAGAGCGTGCAGGAGCTGGAAGATTACGCCGTTCAAAAGGCCGAGGAGACCACGGTTGCCACTTACAAAGCTCTCAAGCTTGCCGAGGAGATCAAGGAGAGCGCTACGAATACGTCGGTGATGCTTCACGAGCAGGGTCACCAGATTACTCGCACTCACGAAACTGCTGTAGACATCGATCACGCACTTAGCCGGGTCAGTATGACTTCTATCTTGATTTCTCTTAGCCATCAGTCTTGAAATTTTCTTTGGATTCCAGGGTGAGAAGCTCCTCGGCAGTCTTGGAGGCCTCTTTTCGAAGACCTGGAAGCCAAAGAAGGCTCGCAACATAACGGGACCGATGCTTTCTCGAGGTAAGAGCTTTATTTCATGGCTGCTACCGTTTGCTAAAATCGCGGATGGAAAATCAACAGGAGATTCGTTCAAGAGAAAAGCCTACGGTATGGAGCAAAGAGCCGCTTTGGGATTGAACCGGAGTAACTCCAAAGGCAAGACTCGCCACACGGCAGCCGTTGCCGACTCGTCGGGATCTCAAGCTCAGACTCGCATCACGGTTTGTTCGTCCTTTGTCGATTTGATGCTCACCTCACCGTTTGCGTTTGTAGAATGAGTTTGCGAAGCAGGACGAAGCGCTGTCAGACTTGAGCAACGTTCTTGGCCAGCTCAAAGAGATGACTATAGACATGGGATCGGAGATAGGACGGTGAGTAGCAAACTAGCTTCTATGCTTTCCGAACTTATGCTCTTTTATCTACTGGATTTGCAGCCAAACCGATGCTCTCGGTCACGTCGAGGACGATGTTGGCGAGCTTGGCAGCCGTGTCAGGGGTGCCAACGAAAGAGGCCGGAGGCTACTGGGAAGATAAGTCGAGAGAAGTACTCGCTAACTCTATGTACATACAAGGATTGATCGAATAATTCACGCGTTACTCTTTGTGCCAGTCGCCGGGATCATAGTCTAGACGGAAGAATCGATGCAGGATGAGCTCGTTCACCTTTGCTGGATGAAATGGCCAGCGCCTGGAACGACAGTAACTTACCGGAGATTTGGAACGAATTTGCGAAGATTGTTGCTGTGCATGAACTCCTTGGTTCCAGGGAAGCCGTAAACCACGTCCTTGTGTCGCTGGAGTTTGGATGCGAGCTCCTGTCCATGGAGATGAAGGCCTCCACGATCTGCACGTAAACATCAGCTTTTTTTCCTTCTTTTTTTTTTCCCATGGCAGCGAAAGTGATCTCAAAGTGGATCGTGACTAGTCTGTGGCTCTGTAGTAATCTAGTGGTGGTGTGAATCCCGATTTCTCGTGCTGGAGAGCGTAGTAAGTGATGTGTTCCTCTCCCGTCAAAGCGCTGTCTTTTGGAGCAATCATTCCTCTCCGGGACGATCCCAGCAAAGTTTTTTTTGTGTTTTGATAAGAGAAGAAGAAAATGTGAGAGATAGAATTCTTTTCCAACCGGCGCTGGACGGGTCCACGCGATGATCGCTCCCCAATCGTGGCCGACAAGAACAACCTGATCGAGGAACCAAAAGACATAGGAAAGCCAACGAGGTCGTCAAACACCGTTAGTGTTGCCATAGCCAAAGCGGGCCAGCCATGGAGCAGCAACACCACTATCGAGTGAGTGAAGCATTTGTGGATTAGCTTGCATCAGTTTACACTATACAATTGATTTCACTTTTCAATAGTACCATATCCTTTTATCTTTGCGATCCTCACCCAAAGTCAGGGTCAAAAAGAAGTTGGAGACATGTTCACGATGTCGCCATGCAAGTAATGGGAAATCCACCACCATTTCTTTTGGCGGTGGATTTCCCATTACTTGCATGTAATGGGCTGTGTGTTTGTAGCCAAGAACTCTATTCACACAGCTGCCCACCTTTAACACATTGACTGATCTTTCATGAATGTATCTATCTAAAGTAAGATATAACAAGACAAAAATAATAAGAATTATCAATGATTGATATAATTTCAACTCAAATCTAATAAATAACTAACAATTTTAATCAATCACTAATTCTTCCTTTTGCTAAACTTTGTCCAGTGTGTTACAAACATAGCTTCTCTCTCTGCTAGGAACAGTGGAGTGTGGCTAGAAAGAACACTTTCCTCCTCTCACAAGTTGCACGAGTTCAACTTCCAGATTTTTGCCTAGACCTGTGTCCCAGGATCCGGGGCTGGGGCACACTTCCAATTGTTTTCCTTGAAACTGAACGCCTCACCTCCTCGCTTGTGCTTACTGCGCCCGGTTCCAGCTTGAGGTACGTTGCTTGACAGTGTGTGTTCCACCCCACCACCATGTCCAGCATCTTCTTGATCTTGGAGTCGTAGATTGGTTGCAAACCCCATCCCGATGTATGCTGTGGCAACCAAGGGGCTGTTGACGCTCGTCCAGTGGGAGTTTTCCGTTACTAGATTGCTTCTTGATCTTTAAAATGCACTGCTGCCTCCTTCTGGGTGGTGACGGATGATTGTAGAGCAAGCCAGTATGTGCCCTTAATCTTCACGGTTGGAGCGTTCGACTTGTGATGATCTAGCTAATTGCAAGCCTTGATAGATTTGATAGATAATATTTGGAAGGGTCAATGGTTCACCTTGCCAACCTGCGTAGCATTGCGGGCAATTTAGGCAAACAAAATAATAAGGTCTCTTTTTTAAACTCTCTATAAAGATGGACCATTTTGTGCCACTGGAACAAAATCAATTGTGCCTAACTCTCCACTTTAGACACCCTGCCCTGTGTTTTCCAGATCGCTTGCTCTCTTTAACGAAGACAAAAAATTTGTCCTGGAACTTACGCGTGCAACGAGACAATGTAAAAGATCCAGTGTGTTTCGTGTCGTGTGTTCTTGATTGGTTTGCCGAGCACTCGAGAGGAGAAAAAAGGAGCGAGATTTTTTTTTTGGGAGGAGTGGAGTTTCGATACTGATCGATCCGAGAGATATATTTCATGTTTCGATGCTTCAAGAGACACTCCAAGTTGGCGTTGGAAGATCTAGCTACCAAACTTTTGTTAACCTCATTTTGTTTAATATTAAACTATATTTCAAATAGTTTTTTGGATAAAAGAACATCACTCATTTTTTCGACAATAGAGTTTTGTGCAGATTCCATTCCTCATGGATATGAAACCAAGGATGGCAAACAACCTCATCCAAAGTGATGCGCTCTTCCGGATCAAACGCTAACATCCTGTGCAGAAGATCAATCACTTCGATGGACATATTCGCAAGCTCAATCTCATCGCAGTCCAGGAAATACGTCTCCCTTTTCTCCACCATCTCTTTCATCATCCACAAACGGCGTCGCATCGGCATCGCTGCTCAAATGGCGCAGCTTCCCGAGCAAGGCGTACCGCAGCGTCATGCCCAAGCTCCAAACATCCGCTGCTGGCGTGTAGATCCCATCAAACATAACCTCGGGAGCGGGGGTTCCAACAAAATCCATCTCCCACGGCTTGTGAGCGTCGCAAGCCAGGCCAAAGTCCGCCAACTTTGCGTCGAGCTCCCGGCTGAGGAGAATGTTGGCGGGCTTGATGTCGCAGTGGATGACCCCGTTTCTATGGATCTCCCGGAGGCCCTTGGCGACCGTAAAGAATATCCTCGCCGTGGTTGGCTCCGCGAACTTCACACCCAGGTCGAGGCTGCAGGCGCACAGTTCCATGACGATGTGGGTCTTAGGGTTACCACCTTCGCCGCGTTTTGCATCGTAATGAAGCTTGGGTTTAGACAATAACTTCAATATGATTAAAATGTAAAAGCTTACCTCTACAATGAGAGTTTGGGGACCTTCATGACACCGTCGTTCACCCTGTCCCCGGCTTTGAGCATCACAAGCGCCTCTTTGGAGCCGCCGCCACTCACGGTCTTGATTGCGAACTCTTGGCCATCGCTCCTCCTCGTAGCCTTGAAAACCACACCGCCTCTTCCACAGCCCAGGAGAGACCCCAACTCGTAGCGTCGCTCTGAAGCGCTGGGCTTCGTTTCTACGTCACCTTGATGCACAAGTTTGCGTCGTTTCTTTTCCCTCTCCATCTCCACAGCTTCAGCCCTGGTCCTCGTTCGGATCCACATTGCCTGAAAGAAAAAAAAAAAAACCTATGGAAAAAAAAATGAGGATCTTTTTTATACATTAAAAGGCTATCACCACCTCAATATAGAAAAACATATCTTTTTAGGGTTCTTCATAGGACGAACATGATGCTGTAAGTACTCACTAACTCTGTAGCGTTATTCTTGTGGTACTCGCCTGGATCATAGTCTAGACGGAAGGATTGACGCGAGAAAGCGCAGGATAAGCTCGTTCACCTCGGCATGCTTTTGCTGCTGGATGAAATGGCCAGCGCCTGGAACGACAGTAACTCCCCGGAGATTTGGAACGAACTTGCGGAACTTGTCGCTGTGAATGAACTCTTTGGTTCCAGGGAAGCCGTAAACCACGTCCTTGTCTCCAGTGATGAAAATCGCTGGAGTTTGGATGCGAGCTCCTGTCCACGGAGACGAAAGCCTCCACGATCTGCACGTAAACACCAGCTCTTCTTTTTTTCCACGACGCGAAAGAGATCTTCGTGACTTACAAGTCCGTGGCTCTGTAGTAATTTAGTGGTGGTGTGAATCCCGATTTCTCGAACTGGAGAGCGTAGTACTCGATGTCTTCCTCGGTTAACCACGGTGGTAGCTTATCCGGGACTCTGAAAATGTCAAAGAGTTCCTTGTCTTTTGGAGCTATCATTCCTCTCCCGGATGATCCCAGCAAAGTTTTGAGCACTGCCTTGGTTCCATGACGAGCAAAATCAGCCTCGGCCCTACCAGGTTCCTGGGATTCTTGTCACTGTTTTGATCGGAGAAGAAGAAAACCTGGGGGAGCGATACCTGGAAGCGGCAGTAGTAGAATCCTTCTCCAATCAGCTTCTCAAAGCGCTGGACGGGACTTATGTGTGGATTTCTCGGCGAGAAAGGAACGCTGAGAGCCACGATCCCCTTGACCCTCTCCGGCCTTAGCATGCAAAAGTTCCACGCGATGATCGCGCCCCAATCGTGGCCGACGAGAACAGCCTACCAGAAAAAAAAAAATTCGCTGCAACACATGCCACAGGAAAACCAAAACCTTGCTTCTCCACGCTACCTGGTCTTGCTGGAGGAAATCCAAGAGGCCAACGAGGTCGCCCACGACGTCAAACACAGTGTAGTGTTGGATTCCAAGCGGCGCATCGGATTGGCCATAGCCACGCAGGTCGGGAGCGATGGCGCGGTAGCCAGCGGCTGCCAAGGCGGGCATTTGGTAGCGCCACGAGTACCAAATCTCGGGGAAGCCATGGAGCAGCAGCACCGCTGGCCCTGATTTTTGTCACAGTCGCACGATCGAATCGATAAATGTTGATCAAAGAAAATTGAAGCTACCTGATCCTAGCTGCGCGACATGGATGCAGATACCATTCGTCTCCACCACGCTGTGCTCGATGGCTTCGGCCATAGCTAGAGAAAATAATAAAACAATTAGGGCTACTTGGCATTTTGTGAAAACGATTATTTTAATTCATACTTCCGTACGAATTGCTGCATTAAAGTGGAACATGAATAAGGTAATTGCTAATATATACATCAGATTTTTTTTTCTCATGGTTACGAAGCATCCTGAAAATGTGGTAGTATACAAATTATATTTAACTTACATATATAGATATCGAACGCCAGACCATCCATGGTATAGTAGCATGAGATTTCACCGATTTAACTGTTGTTCCTCTCAAGCCAGCTCCGCCGCTGGTCCCATTGCTGCGGGGCCTCCTCGCTCGAGCAAAGCCACCGCCAGTTCCTGCTCGTGCCACAGCCTCAGTCCCCTCGCCAGCCGCTTCAAAACGTCGAGCTTGACGTCGAGGATCCAGTTTGGAGTGGAGCTCACGAGCAGTGCTATGAATCCCGTCAAGTAGGCCTTCCACGTAGCGCGGCCGCAACCGAGAGCAATCTTTCCATCCAAGGCCGATGCCAGGA
Organism: Selaginella moellendorffii; assembly: GCF_000143415.4. Lineage (NCBI taxonomy): Eukaryota > Viridiplantae > Streptophyta > Lycopodiopsida > Selaginellales > Selaginellaceae > Selaginella > Selaginella moellendorffii. The sequence goes on along the minus strand of NW_003314261.1, from coordinate 4,767,481 downwards.
ACTCCATATGAGAGCCGAGAACTCGGCGGCGTCGAGTCCTGTGCGAGGTCTTGGTGGAAGTGGACGAGATCCCCCAGACAAGAGCGCCGGAGAGCAGAGCAAAGTGTGCCACTGCGTAGCCTTCTACCAGGCTTCCATCACCGCTGCCGCTGCTGGTGGAGGAGGAGCTTTCTTCCGGATTACCACCAGCTAGAAACCACGCAGGTAGACTCTCCGAGTAGAGTGTCTGGACAAGAGTCGAGCCGCCCGAGATGTGAAGTAAGCTTGCTCCCAGAGTCGATGCCTGGAACACCCGAGACATGGCGCTCGCGCACGAAATTTTTGACGTCGTTCCTTTGGCTGCTGTGAGGTCCCGCGCGGCTTTCACCACCAGGAACAGAATCTCGTCCGTGACGAACATGATCTCGTGAAGGGCCGGATAGATTCCCAGGTAGAGGATTCCTGGTGCCAGTGGATACTGGCCGCCTTGCATACCACCGTGTCCAAGGAGAGCTCCAACGCCACCGTGAACTTGGAGCTTGGACATCAGGGTTCCCGTGGTTCCGGTTGTCACCGCGAAGCAGCTCCGGAGCAGCTGCTTCACTGCGTTCTTGTCCTGCTTGAACACGGTGCGAGAGGCACCGAAGACGATGAAGCTGTGCCACCGTTTCACCTTTTGAGCCCAGAGTGCTGCTACCACTGGCATGCTCGGCCACGGGCTGCCTCCTGCTGTGCTCTCGAGAGCTGGCCCAGCGACGCCGAGAACTAGTTCCGAGGACTTATCCTGCCTGAAAGTTATTGTCAGGCTTAGAAATGCTGCGAGCGGTAACGGAAGTGACACTGGAGCATTGCCACCCAGCGAGCCTTGCAAAAACAAAAGAGAAGAGGTTGTTAGATACATCAATGAAACTGTTAGAAGCTTTCTTACCTGTAACAAGATTAGGCACTTGCACTCCAGTAGCTGCAAGGATCTCTTTTATCTCAGCTTCGACGGAGAGAAGGTTGGCAGCTGGACTAGGCCAATCATTTCCATTCATAGAAGCATATTTCCATAAACCGCGAGTCACCTCTGCTGTGAAGTAGCTGACAATGGTAGCTATGGAAGCTGGAAGAAAATCTACGAGGTCCCGAAGTCCTGCATGATTGGAAATACGAAAAATTAAAACCATAGCAAGTTTAACGAAACGAACCTGTAGTTAGATCTTTGGATGACAGTCTCCCATGGCCGCAGGCTGTAAGTACCGCGTCTAGTACGAAAGGCACAGAGGTCATGATCTCCCATGCTGGAAGCATGGGTCGAGCTGACGTCTCATCAGGAGCAGCCGCTTTGATTCTCTTAAACATCATATTCAGGAGCCTGTCAGCGTTTTGATGCACTGGATTGCCCGATCCAGAGAGCCCGGAAAGAGTAGACGCAACGCATGCTTGGTTCTGTGTGTACCACGCCTTGAGCTTTGGAAAGGAATCTAGCTTCACATGATGCACAGGCTGGGTGCCTTGCGAAGATAACGCCAAGTTCCGAAGTTGAAGGATATAGTCCAAGCTTAAATCTCCTCCAAGAGGAGACTCAAAACCAAGTAGCCGATGCTCAAGTGGAGGCCGATGAAACTTCCACAGCCGGAGGAGGAGGAGAAACGCCACCGAAAATACCATATGAGGAGATACCTCTTCCCCCGTGCTTTGAGGTGCCGGTGTCGCGGAACCAAATACCTCACATATTGGCAGCAAGGCAGCCGCTAGTTCTGGAAACTGCAAGCATTTTTAAAAAATAAGTTACGACAAGACCAGCTGATATTTATCAAACATTACCATCCCATACAGCGACAGTACGTGAACTGCATCCACTTCTGTCAGGGCCCCCAAAGCAGCTAAAAGCATGGAGGAATAATTCATCAAGGGATGACCAGATCTACTTTCAGCTGGAACTGGAGGAGACACTAAACGAACAGCTAATCGGACCGCATGTTCCTACAAAAGACACGGTAAATGAAAAAACAGCATAGACATAGAGAAAAGACAATTACCTGGATGCTCCAGCTTCTCACGAGCGAGGCCCCGCAGAGAACACTTGCCGCAGCAACTCTCTCATTTTCCGCACCGTTTATAGCTATCTGATATACCTTCTCAAGTTCTGCTACACTTTGATGTAGTGCTCCAAGTTAAGACCAGCATACAGATTGCAATATCATACCTGGATGCAGGAGTATTTATCAGCGCACCCTTCAACGGCCCAGCCAAGGACGACCCCTCCATAAAAGCAGCCCATGGCGATGACTGGGATGATCCCGAAAGCGGTATAGCTACGGCATAACCAGGCCAGAGATAAGCGGAGGCATCTAGAAGACCTCTGGATATACAAATCTCGACGATAAGGTGCCTCATGTTTCCCACTGCAAACTTATGTCGATGAGATACTCAAAGAAGACACACAAATAAATAAAACAGTTACCTGCTTTGGTGCTTCCATCGGCAGGGACATAACCGTCGCGAGTTGTCTTAATCCCCGCAACGAATGCCGATGCTTTCATGGCAGCCTGATTAGCTGCGGGAACGGCAATCGGTGGCGGGCAGAGTAGACCTTCAAACTGGCCAAGAACTTGTAAGCTTGAAACAAACGCTGCTCGGCGACCTCTTTCACTATCGTCAACCCGCGAGATATTGTACTGCTGAGAGTTTTCTTCCTCCTCTATAACAGCTGCTGAAGCTAACGGGACAATAGATAATAACATGCAAAGCCGAGACTCTACGTGCGGTCTTGGCCCTTCAACATGTTCGCGTTCCTGTAAGTTGCGGCTTGTTATGATAGAGGCACGCGAGCAATAAGACGGAAAATCTTACCCGGTTTACGTGCCGAAGACCCGCAATCCAGAGCCCCAAGAATACATCATGCCACGAAGCACCTTGAACTGCCCGAAGTGACTTGATTAAATCTGACATCACAAGACAACTTATGGTTTGCCAAGAACGAAAATGTCAAAAAGAAGAATACCTGCAAGAGCTTCTGCAGTGGAAGACGCGGGAACTCTCCTTCCTTCCAAAGCGTCCTCCATGAAAATATCGAAAGGAAGCCACGGCGCTGTACGGCCAGTTCCCCAATAGTTTCCAAACACCGACATGGAAGTGTTCGTGTCCAGCAAGACCTTGTACACAACTCGACGGTTGCTTTGTTCTTGGACCAAGCCTTGCTGAATGGCAGCAGCTAAGCGTGCAAAGAGCTCTCCGGTTTCTCTTGGAGCTCCTAACGTCGTATCGCGTATAATCACTTCGAGAAACTTTAGCTTCTGGACAAACAAACCCCACTGCTCCGATCTGCAACAAGAAATTAAAATCGTGGAGCAAATGCAAACGTGAAGCACTTACAAGTTTCTCCGAGCAAGCCTCAGCAGTACGGAGGTTTTCTTGTGATGGAGAAAATTGGTGACAAGCTCAAGGGCCCTCAAGCTGTTACCTCTCGCCTGCTCTGACTCTTCCTGTCGTCTCCTTCCAAAATCATCGTCAAAGTCATTCACTGTTAAATAACTTCCAGCTGGTTTACTTGGAGAGCTCAACGCCATAGACCAATCCTCGGCTGTTGCATCGACAAGACGGCAGCACAGCGCTAGTATAAACTGTACAGCCACGGTGCCAAGTTCTTTCGGAGCGTCGCCATTAAAAGGAAGCTCCAATATCTCTAGGATGCTCTTCAGTGATCTACAGGCAAGGGAAAAAAAAGAAGAAGAAAAGCTCAACACTTCTCGTCAAAACATGATAAAAACAAAGAGAAAACTTGCCTCTCAGTACTGGAGACCGTAGTTCTCAGAGAAAGAGTAAAAGCATAAGTGTCGAGGAGATTGAGGAACATCATATAAGTCTCTGGCTGTTGTTGGCGCACTGGAATTACCCTGCATTCGAAAGAAAAATCTAGTGTCAGCCAGATCACTGGAGCAATGAGAACTCGCTAGTAGCGAAACTACAAACAATCTATTTCTTAGCTCGATCACACTTACTTGGCGGCGAGAAGCGATAGCATATGCATCGGGAACACGAGCCCGGAAGCAATGCTTTGATCCACAAAGGGCATGAGCTGCGGCGATGGAACGTCGGCGACCATGGCCTTCGCCAAATCCAAGGACGGCATCGACACCCCGGCGCCATGCATTACCGAGCAGGCACTCACCGCCCAGGGCAATGGCGACTCCAGCCTCTCGGCGGCAGTGCGCGCGAGCTCTGCGGCCCTCTCCGCCATCGCTCCGCCCAGGCGCTAGAAACCTAAACGCATATTCCCCAGCCACAGCTCCTCTCATTTCTTGGACGATGCTTCCCCAGGCAATGGCGATGGCTGCGCGATGAAGCTAGGGCTTTCCTCGCCGGCCATGATCACGCACACCCGCGGTGGAGGATGATGCTGCGGCTGCTCGATCTGCGGTGGCGCCGGAGCGAGAATCCCGTGCTGCGACTCGAAGATCGCGGCGCCAAGGGCCAGATTATTGAGCGGCTGGATCATCACGCGCCGCTGCTGCTCCTCCATCTGGCGTAGATCCTCGCCATGGCCACCGCCGCCGCCGCGCATCGTGAGCATCATCTGTTGGAGCTGCCGCCGTCGATTTTGGTGGTAGAGGCAGCAGCAGCGGATCGTCATGTAGGCCAGGACGACGATGAAGAGCGTGGCGACGCTGGTCACCAGGTACGCCAAGAGCGGATGCTCCGCGGCGCCACACCGGGTCGCCGTGATCCACCAGGACGAGAAGCAATTCCGATCGGGCGGGGGCATTGCCGCTGCTAGCGATTGATTCTTGGCAGCGGCGCGCGGCGTCCAGATCTATCGATCGATAGGCTTCTTCCTCAAGCTCTCAAGAATATCGCAAGAACTCGCGCATCGCATCGATCGAGTTTCTCCCTGGCGACATTCACAGCACACACAGCTAGGGAATATTCGTCGCTTAGGGGAGCGCCACGTAAGAGAGAGGGCTAGGGGCACTGGCGATTCATTCGCTAGTGAGAGGAGCTTGTATTTTAGGGTTCTTCGGCCGCGATGGCGTGCACGGAGCCGGGGGGATCGTCCTGGCACGGGGGGTGGAGTGCCGGCAGCAGCCCAGGTAAGTGCGACGACGGCATCGATGAATCGCCGCATTTTCTCCACAAGATTGGCGAGGACCAGGACAAGAGCCCAGCTGAGACCCTGTCCGGGAAGAGGAGGAGAAGCCGATGGGAGCCTAACGAGGCCGCGGGTCCGGGCGAGCAGCAGGAGGGCAGAGGAGGGACGCCGGCCCCCAAGAAGAGGAAATCCCGCTGGGCTGCCGAGGAGAGCTCGTCCAAGACGCTCTTTCCCAACGTGAATTTGCCCAATTTCATGACGGGCATCGAGCTGGATCCCGAAATGCAGCTTCTCAACATCAAGCTGCTGGAGCTGAGCAAGCGCCTCCAGATCGGGCAGCTGTTCGAGGAGAGGTCCGAGGGGCCGAGGTCGCCCAGCCCGGAGCCCATCTACGACAACATGGGCATCAGGATCAACACGCGGGAGTTTCGTGCCCGGGAGAAGCTGACCAAGGAAAGGCACGAACTGATTGCACAGATGATCAAGAGGAACCCCCAGTTCAAGCCGCCGCCGGACTACAAGCCTCCAAAGCTCCAGAAGAAGCTCTTCATCCCGGCGAAGGACTACCCGGGCTACAACTTCATCGGGCTCATCATCGGTCCCCGGGGAAACACACAGAAGAGAATGGAGAAGGAGACCGGCGCCAAGATCGTCATCCGAGGCAAGGGCTCGGTCAAGGAAGGGCGGACGCAGCAGAAGCGCGACGTGAAGCCAGATCCCAGCGAGAACGAAGACTTGCACGTACTCGTGGAGGCGGACAGCCAGGAAGCTCTGGAGGCCGCGGCGGGGATGGTGGAGAAGCTGCTCCAGCCGGTGGAGGAAGGCATGAACGAGCACAAGCGCGCGCAGCTGAGGGAGCTTGCGGCGCTCAACGGGACCATCCGGGACGACGAGAGCTGCCGGAACTGCGGACAGCTCGGGCACCGGCAGTACTGCTGCCCGGAGAAGAATACCACTTTCAAGGCCGGGGTGGTGTGCGCGAAGTGTGGCGATGGCGGCCACCCGACGAGCGACTGCCGGCAGCAAGGCGGCGCTTCGAACAAGATGGACGGGGAGTACCAGAAGTTCTTGGTGGAAGTGAACGCGGATGGAATGGGGGGAGAGTCGTCATCGTCCTCGGTGGGCCGGCACTCCGGGGGCTCGACGCTGCTGCTCGGTGGAGGGTCAAACGGAGCGAGTGAAGGTGGTGGAAGCGGTGGTAGCGGCGCCGCCACCACCAGCAGGGCCGCCAAGGAATCCGACGACACCAACTTGTACGTGGGCTACTTGCCGCCAAACTACGACGATGAGTCCCTGCGGAGCCTCTTCTGCCCGTTCGGCCAGATCGAGGAGGTGAAAGTGATCCGGGACAGGAACACCGGCGCGAGCAAAGGCTATGGCTTCGTCAAGTTCTGCGACGCTGCGTGTGCCGTCCAGGCCGTGCACCACATGAACGGCTGGAAGGTGGAGGACAAAACTCTGGCGGTGAGAGTCGCGGGGAGGCCCCCGGTGGCGGCGGCGCCCATGGCGGCGGGGTATGGAACTGACGCAGCCGGGTTTCCAATCTATCCGCCGCTCCAACACCACCAACACCAACACCAGCAAGTTAGTCCGGGATGGGGAGCCCCGCCGCCACCTCCTCCCATTTTCACTCCATACGCCGCCGCTCCTCAGCCGGCGTTCCCCCCGCTAGCCCCGCCTGGGACCGCGGCTCCTCCGCCAGTCTTCAACGCGTTTCACCACCACCACCACCAGCACGCTCCGCCAGGATTTGCGTTCGCCGCCGGGGCGGCCGCCAGCGCTTTGCCACCTCCGCCGCCTCCCGGGATGGATTCTTTCGAAATGCAAGGGATCCAAGCGTCCGGCGATTACTCGGGCCAGTTTGGTGGTGGCTACTATCCCCCAGTGGCGCCGCCGCCGCCGCCAGTGTTCCCTCCCTGGGCTTCCAGCGCCATGGTGTCGAGTAATGGCAATGCGAGTGGTGGCAATAGCAAGAATAACCAGGTCGAGTCGGAATATGAGAGGTTTATCTGTGAGATGAAAATGCAGCTGTAACTACTTCTTTTAATTGTTTTACTCTTTGATCTTAGAGAAATTGAATCTCCTGAGAATCGAAGGAGAGTTACCATTAAAGGAAAATGCGGGATTAGGGTTTGGAAGGTTAGGCTATGGCGAAGGCGCTGTGACGATGATTTCCCGGCTGCCCTGTGGAGCGCCTCGATGGACGGCATTGTAGCGATCCAGCAGCAGCAGCAGCAGCAGCAGCCATCGGCGGCGGTAGCGGCGGCGGCGGCGGCGCGGCGGAAGGAGTGGCGCGTCGTGTCCGAGGGCGGAGGAGGAGCGCAGCAGCAGCACCAAAAGAAGCTTTTCGAGGCTGCCGCTGTCGCTGCTCCCGCCGCTGCGAGGATGAGCCATCCACAGGTCCGGCAGCAGCAGCGCTACCCCGGCCCCTCCTCTTCCCGCCCAAGAAATGGGAGGGTCTACCCCCCTGACGCGGAGAATGTGAATTCCGACAAGCTCGCAGCTAAGAACGAGGAGGTAAGCGGCGACCTTCTTGTGGAAGATTTCTCCCGTTCTTAGTTTTTCCATCTTGTGCTTAGCATGGCGATCAAGCTCTGGAGGCCGCGGATGCCCACATTGACGATCTCCAGCACCGGTTGAGCGAGATCTCCAGGCAGCGGGAGCATCTCCAGCAAGTGGAGCTGGATCTCCAAGTCAGGTTCTTTGCGCGGAACGAGATTTTGAGACTGCAAGCCAGTTTCGACGAGCAAGCCAAGCAGCACAATGAGATCGTCAGTGGCCTCCAGGTGCGTGGTTTTCTTTTTTCGTCTCTGCTTTCCTAAAGAGTATGTCTTTAGGAACAACTACATCAAAGAGAGGAGCAAATGCAAGAGATGCAACAACACTCAGAGGAAAGAGAGCGGCAGCTTCAAATGGAAGCCAACGATGTAAGGAACCAGGTAAGCTCTCTAGATAATTCTCTTTCATGCCTAGCTATACAATACTGGAATCCATATAGGTCTGGGCGAAGGACGCACTTATCAGGGACCAAACAAATGAATTGGCTACATTGAGGTAAACAAGGTGATTGCAGCGAACGTTGTGTGAAAAATGTAGCCCATGATTTTTTTCTTTCTTCTTTTTCTTTTTTCTTTGGCTTTTTCGTTTACTCCAGGCGTGAACGTGACAATGCGTTGGCTGAGAACAAGTCTAATACTGCCCAACTGGATGCTGAAAGGGCCGACCACCATGCTGAAGTGGAAAGTTTGAAAGAGCAGATTCGCGACAAAGAACGCCGTCTTCAGGAGCTAGAGGAACAGGTTAGCACCGATCCTTAAACGCACTCTTCCAGGATTGAATGAAGTTTGAGATTTTCAGGATATCTTGTTTCCGAATGATAAACAGCTCAGGGACGCGCAGCTTTGGATGGCTCGTTCGCAGGAGCTGGAAGCATATCACATGAACGCAATCCATGCTGAGCTTCGGGAGCGGACAGAGCAAATGACGCAGTTGTGGGTTAGCTGCCAACGTCAGGTCTGAAACTTTTTTCTTTTGCAGTTCGTGCTGAACTCACGTCACTAAACTTGACAGGTATCAGACGTTGAGCGCTACTATCAACAAGTGATCCAAAAGCTGCAGCAGGACTTAGAAACGAATCATTTTGTAAGGAACAAAGAGATGACAATCGATGGCAGTGGAATGCGAGGCTCAAAGGCTATTGAGCAAGGGATGGCTTTTCACCATAAGTTGCCCGTAATACACATGGAGGGTGCATTTCCTATGATGATCCCACCTGATGGACTACCGCCGGTTTGTGTTTGTTAGCTAAAGCTGTGCTCATACAAAGTTCCTTTCCTATCAGGTTGAGCACGCAACAGGTCTGCCTGTCCTTACAGCTCCAGTTTTAGGAATGACATCTGTTGTACCTCCGTCTCCTAGTATTCCTCAATATGGTGCGGTTCAGCCAGTGTCGACCATGCCGTTTCCTCAGCCTGTGCCTGTGCTGATCTCGCAACGACCACCGATGAAGCATCAGCAGGTTTTTACAAACTTGGATTTTTGTTACGTGGTTTTAAACTCGTTTTCTTCCAGCCAGGAGCAATATACCATCCCTCCCAGATTGTCCAGCGGCAACAACGTCCGATCGAACAGAAGCATGCACAAAGCTCTTCAGAAGAGTCCAATCCACAGCTGAAGGTGAATGAGGTGGAGCAGCCAAGCATGGAGCAAGAAAGGAGTCAAATGGAGAAAATGTTCTCCGGGTTATCCTCTCAGAGGCATCCTTACATGGATCGGGAAGAAGTGACCGTCGAGATGGCACCACCAAAGCAACAGGGCATTCACTGTGCAAGCTTCAATTCTGTCATTGAACGAAGCAAAAGTTCACCACACGTGAACAGCAAGACAGAACAATCGGCAGCACAGCCCCTCGAAAACGGACACCAAGTGGCGGTAAAGGTAGCAAAAGACTTTTCTCGGGCCTTCATTTCTTTAATTTCATTTCCGTAATGGCGAACTTTTCCAGACACGCGACTTGGAACAAAGCCATGAAGATGGTCCTGTCCGCGAAGAAGCTTCTGTTTCTGTTTCATCCGGGAGTACATCGGAGGCAAACGGCAGCATTTCCGATTTACATCTGATGGACAGAGACTCTCTGCTGGCTTGCTTGGTCAGAGTCATACCGGCCGAACCGAGCGCTAAAATCCGAATCAGCACGACTGTAAGCTTTGTCTCGTATCCGTTATCGTTTTGTCTGATCATATGTTCTATCGTGTTCCAGTTACCAAATCGTCTGGCAAAAGTGCTCGCTCCGCTGCACTGGCATGACTATCGCAAACACTACGGACGCCTCGGCGAGTTTGTGGAGGCTCATTCTCAGGTAACCATGCAAAGTTTTGGTTTTCCTTGGTGGCCACAGTGGATTGACGTGAAAGCTGCCGCAGCTGTTTGTCGTGGAAGGGGACTACGTTTTCCTTCGAGAAGGCGCTCACGCCATCGTCTCGGCCACCACCGCGGTCGCCAAAGCCGCAGCAGCCGTGCCTTCGTCGAGAACAGTCCAAGCTCCAACAGTGGCCTTGACACCGGTAGCACAAGCTCAGTCGCAGCGTTCCAGAAGCTCTAAAGCTCTCAACGCGGACTCGACTTCGTCGTCGTCGTCGACGAGTTCTCCCCAAGAGAAACGGCGAGAGACCAACCCAGCTCTCGCGTCCAAGGCCAACGGGAACTACGCGAGTGCCAGGAGTGTAAACTCGACAGTGGACGAGAAACGCTCTGGATCGTTCAAGGAGAATGGTGGGCACAGCTCAAACGGCTATGGAAACGGTGTTCTTGACGGCTACGTGAACTACAACGCTGCTACCACTGCGTACTTCAAGAACAGGTTCGTCAAGAAAAAGTTCTTTCGATCGATTCTCTCGCTTTTCATCCTTTTCTTTTCCAGAGATGGAGAAATTGGTGCTCGTCCTCAAACCCAGGAAGGTCGGATTCTAGAGACGGTGTAGTTAACCGAAATTCTTACACGCGTTTTTTTTTTTTCCTTCGTTATTTTGTGTGGTTTTTTCTCTTTTTTGAAAGCTCGAATATTCGTGGGGAATGATTCGTTTGGAAGGAAAGGGGAATATCGTTGTTACGACTATTTTGGTTATAGTTAGTATTTATCTGGTCTGTCGCGAAAAGCGCATTTCGAGGGTTTTTGGTGCTGGCGATCTAGCTGGAAGCGCGCAATCTCGCGCAGCTGGGAGCGCGCGGGCAATCGATCGACTCAGGGAGGCCGGATTTCGCGAGCGGTAGGGTTTTGGCAGAGTAGGAGTTGTAGGGCAGAAAGAAAGAGGAGGAGGAAGCCGCCTTAGGGTTTTTGCAAAGGAATTGGTGCGCAGGAAGGTAGAATGGTGAGGACAGCATGCTGGATTTCTCCCTGGAAATTGGAGGGCCGGCATGGAAGTGGTCAGTGATCAGGATGTGGAGGCGTCGTCTGTGCAAGCGATGGTATGCCGGATACTTCCTGTGCCACAGGAAAGTTTTGGTGCATGAATGAATGAATGAGAGGAATGGCTGCTTCTTCCAACACGCCTTCCAGCGCTGGAGGAGGGGGAGGAGGAGGAGGAGGAGGAGGACGTACGCACTTCAAGACACCCGAGGGACGCTACAAATTGTCGAGAGAAAAGAGCCATCCTTCCGGCCTCCTCCACTACAGTCATGGGAAAACTGTCACTCAGGTATGAGTTTCTTCGTCTTCTCTTGGTTTTCCTTTGTGCTGGCTATTGATGGTGGTTCTCTTTTCTTTCGTTTCCTTTCCAGCTTACTTTGGCTCATCTCAAGGATAAGCCGGCACAGTCGAATTCATCGACGAGTAACAGCTCGGGAAGTGGTGGTGGTGGGATGAGGTTTCCAGCTGCGGTTAGGCTCCTAGGTGCAGGGAATGGCAGTAGAGCTCTCGGTTTTGTAGGTGGTAACGGGTTTGCGAGCAAGTTTAGTGGAGGCGGGAAAACTGCAGCTACAGGAGCCGCGAGTGTGTCCGTGAGCAATGGACCGATTGTTTCCAATTTTGATGGAGAAGGCACATACGTTATATTCAACGTTGGTGATGCGATATTTATCAGCGCGTATGATACGCAGGACAAGGCAAGTTGTTCTCTCGGTTTCCATTTTGTTTCTAACTTGTGCTACAAACCTTTCTTCTTCGTTTTTTTGCTCAGGACCCAATCAAGAGTATCCATTTCAACAGTTCCAATCCTCTTTGCCATGCTTTTGACTCTGAAGCCAAGGATGGGCACGATCTGCTAATTGGCCTTAGCTCCGGAGATGGTACTCACTTTTTCTTTTCTCTATTCATACATAAAAACATTGCTTTCCAGTGTATTCCACGTCGCTAAGGCAACAATTGCAGGATCCAGGGAAGAAGTTGGTAGGTGCTATGCATTATAATAAAGATGGCGTTTTAAATAATAGGTGGGATACATGAAAGCTTTCTAACGTAGCGGCCTAAAAGTTTGTGCTTTTGCTTGGTGTTTGCAGCCGATGCACGGCGGTTGCTTGGATTCCGCATAGTGAAGGATTGTTTGTAGTGGCCCATGCTGATGGCAATCTATATGTCTACGACAAGGTCAGCTAGTTGCTATTCTTCTCTTGTTTCCTGACGCGAGTTTGCAGACGAAAGATGGTAGTGGCGATGTGTCGTTCTCCCCTGTCAAAGATCCAGCGCAGTTTTCTGTCTCTCATGCGAGATCAAGTAAGGTAAAGAGCTAAAGTTTCACGGATTCTTTGTTCTGACCCGCCAAGTTTTGCAGAGCAACCCCATTGCGAGATGGCATGTATGTCAGGGAGCTATCAACAGCCTTGCTTTCTCTTGTGATGGAACGTTTTTAGCTACTGTCGGAAGGGATGGTATGGCGGTAAAGAATTTGTGTCTCGTTTATAGCTAATGGGTGCGCGTCTATGCAGGCTACTTGAGAATATTTGATTACGCCAAGGAGCAAGTAGCCTGCGGTGGGAAGAGCTACTTTGGTGCGCTGCTATGCTGTGCCTGGAGGTAAACAGCGCTTGTGTATTTGGAATACTTTTCTTATATCTTCTCTCTTCTTTCCTCTCTCTTAGCTCGGATGGGAAGTACGTGTTGGCTGGTGGAGAGGATGATTTAGTCCAAGTCTGGAGCATGGAAGACCGGGCGGTTGTTGCCTGGGGAGAGGGTCACAATTCTTGGGTGCGTTTCGACATTTTATTTTTTATTTTCATTTGACACACTCTTTTACTACACACAGGTGAGTCAAGTCGCGTTTGATCCATACTGGACGCCGCCGGCGGACGACGGTGGCACGACAACGTATCGCTTCGGTTCCGTTGGCCAGGTAAGTGATAAAACAAGCTTCGATTCTAGCAAAATGGATACAGAACTAAGACCTCGTTGTCAACTTCGCAAGGACACACAATTACTGCTGTGGGACCTGGCAATGGACGAGGTGGTGATGCCATTCCGGAAGCTAGCAGCCCCCGGCTCATCACCGGGGGGCCTGGCCGGCTCACAGACGTCGGCCGCGCAGTACCACGATCCAACCAGTCTCCAGCCGGCCCCGCTGAGAAAGGAGGTACCAAAGCTCGCTCCCATCATGGCGCACAGGCTCCATCCGGAGCCACTGTCGGGGCTGGTGTTCACGCAGGAGTCGGTGCTCACGGCTTGCCACGAGGGGCACATCACGATCTGGGACAGGCCGGAGCAGCACGAGCAGGATGTGTCCCCCTGTAGCAACTCGGCCGACAGTGGTGCCGCTGCTACCATTGGGAGCCTTAAGGAGAGGCAACAGATCCTGTCGGCATCGTCTCCGTCGTCACAGCAGTCCCTGCTACAACAACACCATCACCACCATCATCACCACCACCATCAACAACTGTCGAATAAGAACACGGCTTCGGTGTATAAACAATGATACCTTCTTTTTTTTTTTTTCTTCCTCCACTCTCTTCTTGTCTGGAAAATAATCCTCTTTGGCATTTGTAAAGAAAAAGGAAAAAGCTCTTATTGTTGTCGTCAAAAAAATTTCTGTACAAAGAGGTCTGTACACAGTCTCTCCTGCAACCAAAAACTTCGAGATATTAGCTTGGTTGTTGTCAAGACAAGAAAGAGAAACTTACGCTACGCTCTCAAGGAGATGAGCCGTGAAACATGACGAGCTCCTCGGCATCGTCTGGTGAGGAGTTTAGATCGTTCCCGTGCTTCCACAAGTGGATCGGAGAAGGATTGCTCTCCCCTTGCGAATCCAGCTTGGCCGTAAGCATTCCGTGAATCAGCCGCAGTAGTTGGAACCGTTTTGCCGACGCCTCGGCAGGATCAAACCAGTTCACTGTGATCTGTGCAGTGCATTGCGTGTCGATAACCGAAAGGATAAGAATCAAGGACGCTTACCAGCGACAAACTGCTCTTAGACGTGAAGCATCTCTCGAGGAACAACTCGACGTAGTGCAAAAGAAACAGACCGCAGTCGTGCAGGTTGTCTTGCTGGGGTACCTGAAATCGCAATGCTATTACAGTGAAGCCTATGATACTCAAAACACGGTTACCTCCACTCTAACGAACTTGATTTGATCAAAATGATACTTACGATCCTCTTTCTCACTTGTTTTTCTCCTGTTCCATTCCTGCCAGAGGTAGCTGAAACGATGTTAGGCCCGTGAACCCATATATCCGATGAGAAATACCAACTTCCTGACAAAGGGTTCGATGTCTGAATGAAAACCCGTGAGGGAGTCAAAATGAAGAATCCTCGTAGAGACGGTGTGTAAGTCGCTATCTGCACAGTCAAAGAATAAGATATGGCGAGCCGAGAAACAGGCGTGAAAAAGTGTTACCTGTTGGAAGCATGTCACTTAGGTAGCAAATAACGAGCAAGCTCCAGTGCAAGCTGTGCAAATTAGTCCAATGTCTTAGAGAAAGGATAAAAATTTTCAGCGTACGATTACCTTCTACTCACGGGAATAAAGATGTAATCCTTCTGGAAGATGTCTTCCTTCTTTGTCCACTTTTCAAGGCGTGCAAACGCAGCCCGAGCCTCGTCAGCAGGGAGCGCACTCAAATCTACGAGCTTCGGAAAGAAAAAGCTGTTGAAAAAGTAAGTCTTCGCCTTCTCATCGTCGGACATCGTCATTTGCAAATGCCTGTCCATCAAGTCTCAGTAAGAAGAAAGTTGAGAAGAGAAGCAACTTACTTGATGTAAAAGTCTATGATGGTATCATTCAGAAACGCCGAAGGTCGAAGCAAGTCAATGTCATTGCTTGTTATCGTCACTGGATCAGGATCATCTTGTGGATACACAAGAGAATGCAACCTACAGAAGACTAGAATGTTAGAGAAAATAAATCGTCACCAAGCTTAACATTCAGGCAGGCATTTTAGAAATGCACCTGGCCAAGGAAAAGCCACGACCTGCTCATACTTAGTGCCTCTTGCAGAAGAATCCGTGGTTGCTCCTTCACTCTTTGCTTCTCCGCTTTCAGTTCCCTTCGGAAAGTAAAGAAAGAAGTGAACCACGGTTTAAATCGAAAGACACTCACTCTATTGCTCTCTCCTCCTTTCGATCCTCTTCCAGTTCCCTTGAAAAACAAAGAGAAGCTATTAGCAAACAAGAGCCCACTCCTTCAATCTTAACTTCTCTTCTAGTTCCCTGAGAAGCTATCAATCAGCAAATCACACGAACTAAAAGTAAGAAACTTACTCCTTTGCGCTTTCCCTCCTCCCCTCTTCCAATTTCCTAGAAAACAAACAGGAGCTATTAGCAGAGAAGAGGGAGGATTTGAAAGGTCTAGAGGGAGACAAAAAAACTACACACACGAAATGCAAGAACTCACTCTTTTTCTCTTTTATCCTCGTCCAATTCCCTGAAGAAACAAAGAGAAGCTATTAGCCACTCTCACACAAACAGTGAGCAAGAAACTCACCTCACCGATGGAGCACCATCCTCTTCCAGATCGTCCAACTGCACCACATTCTTGTAGGAAAGGACTGGAAGAACTCCTTTGTCCGTCCGCTCCACAACATTCCCAGCTTTCTTCGATCGCGTCCTCGATCCAACGCTGGAACCGGCAGGAGGCGCACGGTTCTTGCGAGCGCTCGCCGGTGAAGGATTCCAATCACCGTCAGCCTTCTTCTTCCTCTTGCGCTCGCCTCCACTAACTGCTGCACAGCTAGAACGATGGCGCTCGCCTCAGAGAGACAAGCGAAGCGAAATACCCGATAAGAAAGAAAGAAGAACACATACAAGTCTCGCGGATCATCCGCATTAGCCGCGGCCGAGGTTCCTCCGCCTCCTCCTTGAATTCGTAGACGGAGAGATCCGCCATCGCTAGAACCCTAGAGGAGCTCTCTCCCGCGTTCTCAAAATGGGGTTTAGGGCTCTTTATTTTATCTTCACTATGCCCGTGTTTCTCTTTTCTCCCTCGCCATGGAAGGATCGATCGATTGCCCGGTGCTGCGAGTGGCGCAGGATGGATCGGGTCAGTACTGCACAGTCCAGGATGCGATCGATGCGGTGCCGCTGTGCAACAGGCAGCGCATTGTCATCCAAGTCGCGCCTGGATTCTATCGCCAGCCGATCTATGTGCCGAAATCCAAGAATCTCATCACTCTGCTCGGTAGCTGCGCTGAATCCACGATTCTCAGCTGGGGGAATTGTGCTACTTCCATCGATCACCACAAGGCAAGGCTGCATATAGAATTATGTTATGGAAGATCGTGGCCTCATTGTTTAGTCCCTTTGCAGGCATCTCGAGTGATTGGGACTGGAACCTTTGGCTGTGGCACTGTGATCGTGGAGGGCGAGGATTTCATAGCACAAGGCATCACGTTTGAGAATTCTTCACCCAAGGTATCTTTCGCCAGAGAACTTTTTCCTTTTTTTCTACAGTAGTCTTTCTACAGGGCTCTGGCCAAGCAGTGGCAATCCGTGTCACCGCCGACAGATGTGCGTTTTACAGTTGCCGCTTTCTTGGATGGCAGGTAAAAAAAGATTAGAACTCCGACTCTATTCCTTCATCTGTGATTTGTTCCTTTTTTTTTTCTTTCATCGTGTTTTTTTCTTTGTTTTGAAGATCTGTGCTGTTTGTAAAGGAAATGCTTGTTCTCGTCGTTTTTTTTTTGCGCTAATCAAACTATCCACAGGACACGGCCTATCTTCACTATGGACGGCAGTACTTCCGGGACTGCTACATTGAAGGGAGCTGCGACTTTATCTTTGGAAACGCGACCGCGCTGCTAGAGCACTGCCACATCCACTGCAAATCCAGCGGCTACATCACCGCACAGCAGCGAAAGAGCGCGACCGAGACCACCGGCTACGTCTTCCTGAGGTGATCGATAACTTTTTCTTCCGTTCCAGAATCGCGAGCTTTGTTTGTCCAGGTGTGTGATCACCGGAGCCGGGAGCAAATCGCCATACATGTACCTGGGCCGCCCCTGGGCTCCATACGCGAGAGTCGTGTTCGCTTACACCTGGATGGACGCTTGCATCATGCCAGTCGGCTGGAACAACTGGAACAATCCGGACAACGAGAAGACTGCCGCCTTCTACGAATACAGGCAAGCCGATGCTTTCGATCTCAGAACTTGTCTTCTGACGATCAAAAACTACTCCAAAATGTTTGAATCTCAGGTGTTCCGGCCCCGGGAGTACGCTGCTCAACCGCGTGGTATGGGCCGGGCATGTCAAAGATGGAGACGTGGAGCAGCTACTCACTCCAAAGTTTATCGATGCCCAGGAGAACTGGCTCCGCTGGGACAAAGCCAAGGGCCCGTTCATTCCAATACCTCTATCAGCCAAGATTGGTTAGAAAAAGAAAACATCAACCTTGTTGTTGTAATTATATACAAAAGTTCTACTATAATACCTTTGAATTGTGGTGACCTTTTTTGGTAATTTTTTCTTATCTCTATAAATAAGCCTTGCGGAGAACCCTAAATAGAAGTAGAATGGCTGCTAATCATCATGTTTTGGGCGCTGGCACCACATCCCCGTTGCTAAGCAATCCCGCCCTACCTAAGGCTGTGAATGTTTCTCAGCATCCAGTGAAGCAGAGGGTTTCTTTGTCACCAAAAAGCCTCGAGACGATGCCACAGGCTTGCCCACGAAAACTTCCAGACACGAGTTGGCAGGTTTTCTTTTACCAGGATTGGATTAATGTTCATGGTGTCAAACACAAGGAACATAAGTAAATGTTTTTACTGTCCTTTTTTATGGTTCTTCGGAATGATCCCTAGATTTATTAAAGTACTTTGGATCCAAGAAGAATAATATATCTAGGAGCTTGAAGCAGTTTCTTATGCTATAAAAAGCATGCCTCTAGCAAGACCACTAGATAAGGGATTCAAAAATCCTTCATCAAGATACTCTATATGTTAAAATTAAATTGATTAGTTAAGTATCCGAGCTTACGAACTACTCAAAACTGATTGCGATGCCGACTGAGACCTCTGCTTCACCCCTGTACCAATCTAATCATTTCACCTTCAATCAAAAACCAGAATCGTACCTCTTGCTAATCGGCCATAAGTCGTTGAAATGGAAGACATACAATATACAATATCTTCGTCAATGGCAGCTTCCCGCTTAGCACGGTTGTGTTCAATGTCCGCTGATGTGAGGGTAAGTGCTCGATCTCCAAGAAATGTGCGGATCAAAGAATTGAAGAACAATAAACCACCTTCGTTGATCAATTCGTCTGGACTTGTGGGAAGGCTCATTTCCTGAAGAACATATATCCTTAAACAACTATGAAGTAAGAAAATGATTGAAAGAAAAGCTACCTTTGCACAAAAGTCTAAACTGCCCAGCACATATTCATCGTCGGGAAATTGTTCGGAAAGAATCTCTGTGAAGTCTTTCAACTTGGACTTCAAATCGTCCAGAGATGCTTTGTCTTTGTCTAAAATAGATTTGTCAGAAATAAATCTTCAGATTTCATTGCCTAACCTTGAATCCCCGTTTGATGAACAATATCCACTACTGTTCCATCTTTCACAGTGACAATACCTCTGGGTCGTAATACACCATAACGCCAGCCTAAGAAACATACAAAACTTATTTTGCCTAACCAGAAAGCTCCTCCATTACCTGCTTTACACCAATGGTGTATGTAAATAGGTTCATATCTCCCCTTTTTCATATTCAGTTTGGCTGCTCGGATAGCATAACCGGCGCCTTGATCAAGTTTTGTCATAGCATCTTTCCAGTCACACTCGATAACGATTACAGTAACCAAATTGTTTGCTGGATGGAGTTGCATATCATGAACTTTCCCCTGCAAAAAAGAAAAGAAACCACCACATACTTAAAAGCTGTCATATCGTTCTTGCCTTAAGATCGTATCTGTCGAGGTCAACAAGCGCATCTGGATCAACCAAACGACCAATGCCTTCATCCCCTTCGTCGTCGCTTTCTTGATCAACATATTGCACTACAGAAGATCTGTCAAGACCAAAAACAAAAACTAAAAATTTAAAAAACTTACAATCTTTCAATTGAAGTTGCTCCCTTCCTCCAGCAACAACCTGGGAATCTGCCAGCCTTTCATTCCCTCCTTCTGAAGAAGGCCTCGTC
Organism: Selaginella moellendorffii; assembly: GCF_000143415.4. Lineage (NCBI taxonomy): Eukaryota > Viridiplantae > Streptophyta > Lycopodiopsida > Selaginellales > Selaginellaceae > Selaginella > Selaginella moellendorffii. The sequence continues at coordinate 4,748,371 of NW_003314261.1, read as the reverse complement.
AACAACTTCATGTTCTGAAGAATACTAGCGTGCACAATTCTTGCTCCAAGTTCCGTCCTAGCTTTGAACTGTCTGCAAGTCGTTGCAACGGGCTTTAGAAGAATCTGAACCGCTGCCGTTAGTGCTGCCTCGTCCATGAGCTTTCCATCAGAAACATTGTCTGGTGGCATATAACGCGGCTCCGGAGCTGATTTGATGTCCACAAACGGATTGTTTACTTCCAATAAACGCCTATCGTAGCTGCTTTTCTGCAAAATGACGAACTCCCTCCCATAAACATTTTAGCATGGAAAACGGAACACTCACCTCTGCCAGAAAACGGTTGTCGACATACTTGGCCCGTTTTTTTGGTAGATCGTCCCAGACATTCTGATCTCCCGCCTTTCGCTTGCACACATTCGAAAGCTCTGCTTCCGTTTGACGCAGACGCTCGTCATATTCGTTCCGCTTGTCCCTTAGTTTTTCCACCTTGCGAGATAACTTTTCGGCCTTTCTCTGCACTACTTCTTCCTTTGATTTATCTCCTGCAACTTTCCTCATAGTTAACCCTAAAGAATAGGACTACTAAATTTATATTTAGGTATATCCTGAGCATCTTTAAAAAACCTGAAACCACATGATTGTGAAACCCATCTCCAGAGGAGCATGGACCTTCATGGAGTTTGCTCCAACGTGGTTATCTCTGGGTTGATCACCCATGCCTGCGTCTACTTAAGAGCAATGGAAATCGACCAATGGCAGTTCTCGGCATTTTGCTGCAGAGATTTGGTGAAGGGAAGATTGATCCATGGCAAATGAGTATCTGCGGGAATGTGGTGCTTGCAAATCTGCTGTTTAAGATGTGTGGAAAATGTGGCAGCGTGGAAGATGCGCACCTTGTGTTCAGAGCATCAAGCGCCATGATGCTTTCTCTTGCAATTTCATGCTGCGGGACTTTGCCTAGAACGGGCATCTGCAGCAGGCTCTGGATCTGTTTCATAGCAGTGCAGGGAAGAATGTCACCTCGTGAAATGCTATGGTTCCTCCATTTTTCCACAAGGAGTATCTCGCAGAAGCTGAGAAGAACTTTGGAAGAATGCCCGCCAGGAATGTGGTGTCTTGGAATACCATGTTAGCAGCGTATTCCCTAGCCGGGCATATGCTGGAATCGAAGAGCCTGGTCGATGTGGTGAACGAGAGGGATGCCGTTTCGTGGAATTCTTTTTTGGGTGCAGTCACCGAAGATCCTGATGCCCAGATTCTGGCAAATCAGGTGTTTGGGAGGAGGGATTGCATTTCGTGGAATGCAGTGCTGAAATCTTGCTATGTTCAGGAGGATTGCGCTACAAAGAAGAAGCGTGGATCATCTTTGAGCAAATGCGGCAGCGGAATTTGGTGTCTTGGACGAGCTTTGCTCGATGCTACGTGCAGACCGGACAGCTCAAGAAGTCACAATGCGTGTTCACAGCAAAGGGATTGCCTCTCATCGAACACCGTCTTCCCACTCTGGTGCTTTGGGAAGACCAGGAGCATGTTTGAGACCTTGCTTACAGAAAGACTGCATCACCTACACCACCATGCTCCAGGCATACACCCACAGCAGCAATCTGCCTCTTCATGATTTGAAATCTGGAAACAAATTGTGTTAATGATGCCTATGTGGCAGTAGTCTTAGGTATATGTACTCATTTATATATAGTTATATATAGGTTTTTCCACTTTCATAAAGCTCTCTTGATCCTAGGCATGGCATTTGCTGCATAAGAGGCTAGTGACAAAGAGGAGGATGAGCTTCGTAATTGCAATCCTTCTTGCAATGTTTAAGAATAATAGTAGTGAGAGATTTTAACAATCCAGGTGAAGAATTAAGTTTTGCATAACAACTCTTTACATGAATTTTTAACAATTGGGAAGAATGCTTATTAGCCAAAGATTGGGGAGTGTGGTGGTTCCAAGGCCAAAACCACATGCTAGAGGCAAGATTGAAACTATAATAATGTGTCTAAGCAAAGTTAAGGCCAAAAACAATGTTTTGGATAGTTTAGTTTAGTTTAGTTTACTTTTTTCATTAGCTCCACATGTTCTATTATTTCATCCTTGCTATGCACAATTTAAGCTTAGATCCAAGTGTGGATTAAGTGCTTAATTGTGAGTGGGGTTAGATAGTAGAGATGATGGTGGCAATAGTTATGTATTCATTCATGTATAATTATATAGTTCTTTCTTCCTTATGTGCATGAGTGTCTTTCTGCTTTCACATTGCTCTTAGCATACATATAGAAACAGATTAAATATGGCAGAATTGAATTGGGTCTTCAATGGATTAGGGGAGCACAACATTTTGTCCTCAAATTTCCTATTCAAAGCAATGAGTGAGAGGAAGTATTTCATTGAAGACAAGAGCATGCTTGATATGATGCCATACTAGGATATGGCATCTTGGACCATCATGATCACCATATTCCCTCTTAGTAGGTATCTGCAGGAGGTATAGATCTTGTTCCAAGAGATTCTTGAGAAGAATCTACTACCTTGGACAAGCATCATTGTCACTTGTGAGTGAGTTAGGCCCTTGTAACAAGTTAAATTTTTGTTTAAATGAATGTCACAGTGTTGTGGGTTTAAATCATGCTTCATTAACCTAGTTTCCCATAGTTTACATAAACATATGAGTCATAGAATCATCCCACATACAAAACATTAACTTATCAACTTTATCCCAATAACCTTCAGTTTTGGCAATTCTCTTACATCGAAAAGCCATGCATTTGAGGATTCAATGATATTGGATGTTAGATATTCAAATCTTTCACCCTCAACGTTTGAGATAATATATTCTTTATATTTATTAAAATAATACTTTATAAACTAGCATGAATTATTATTTTGCTTAAAAGTATCTTGTTTTTGCCACCCATCTTACTTTCCATAACCTTTCTAATGTAGTCAGTTGTATCATATTTTATATATTTTTATTTATGAAATTTCAAAGTCACTAAGTTCAAATAACCTTCCAAATTATAATATTTTATGTTTTTATATCATTGATAAATTAATTATAAATTATAGTCATTATAGTTTTATTAAATGAAATTCAGGAAATGCAAAGTGGTTAAAATATTCCTCAAATTAATATTAAGTTACATAAAATATTTAAAAATAATAAATAAAATTATATCCATAACAAATTATTGGCTAAAATTTTAATTAAAATTTAATGTAATTTTTTTAATGTTCTTTAATGTTTTCAGAACTTCTGTGTGGGTTTAAGGATTAAAATAAAAAATATCACTAATATTTTTGCCTTATTGTACTTTTACTTGAAAGGAATTTTAAAGTTCAAATTTCTCACAAAGTTGACAGATTTTATTTTACGAGGAGATACAAGCTCGAAGTGAATCCGACCAAAAGCAACAATATTATAAGAACACGCCATAGAATATGCCTGGTAGCTAAAGGAGCGACTCTCCTTGAGGCGAGAAATTTCTTGCGCTATAAAAAGCATGGCGCCGTGATGAGCTATGGGCGACCGCTGGCTTCTCGAATCCATGGGCGACAGCGAGCAGCAGCAGCGCGATCATCCGCAAGAGCAGCACCAGCAGCAGCGAGTGATCCTCAAATGGCTGGTTTCGTCCCCAAAATGGAGGGCGGTCGCAGCCCTGGGCCTGGGACAGGTCGTGTCGCTGCTCGTCACTGCCACGGGATTCACATCCTCGTTCCTGGCTCGCGAAGGTAGGGTTTTGCGAATTTCTAGCTCTTAATTCTCCTGTCAAGGGGTGCATGCGCCCACTGCCCAGGCATTTTGCAATTACGCGCTGCTGGCCATCGTTTGCGGATCGATTGTTCTTATCAAGCGGCCAAAGATCAAGGTCAGCGCTCACCTGTTCTCTGAGAATCTTTTAGAATTCCCCCCTAATCTAGTTTGTTTTGGTTGGTCCCGAGTTTGATAGTAGTAAAAGAGCTTTATTTCTTTGTGTGTGTGTTGTGTGTGCGTGTAGTTTCAGCTTCTTTTTGTCTAGCCTCTTACATCGATGTGGTGATTGTTCACAGGTACCTTGGTATGCTTTCCTGCTACTCGCCGTTGTGGATGTGGAAGCAAATTTTCTCGGTAAGTTTCACCGTGACCTTCTCTTTCTTTGTTCTTTTTATTGGTCACAAAGTTTTGCGACCCTGATCATTTTCTTCTCAGTTGTCAAGGCCTACCAATACACCTCGATCACAAGCGTCATGCTCCTTGATTGCTGGAGCATTCCCTGCGTGCTCCTTTTGACGTGGTTTTTTTCTCAAGACCCGGTACCGCATCGGGCATTTTGTTGGAGTCGGGATTTGCGTGACGGGGCTCGTGTTGGTGGTTCTCTCCGATGTTCACGCCAAAGATCGATCCGGTTTGTCCGCTTCAAAAGAAAAGAAACGAGTGTGTTTTGTGCTCGTTGAGTTGACGTGCTTGCATACTTGCAGCAGCCAAGCCTCGCTAACTTTGGTTTTATCTTCTCAGGTGGTAGTAATGTCGTCCTTGGAGACTTTCTCGTCATCGGAGCATCGATGCTATACGCAATTTCCAATGTTAGCGAGGTATGGTGCTGCTAAAATTTCTCTTTCACATGAACTCTCATCTGAATCCCTTTTATGATTTTCCTCAGGAATTTATAGTGAAGAAGATTAATCGGTTGAGCTGCTTGCTTTTCTCGGCTTGTTGGATCGATAATAAAGCGCGTTTTCAGTGTAGTAGCCTTTTGGATAATAGGATCGAACAGTGTTTTCTAAAAGACTTTTGTTTCAGGCTCGCTCTTGAACTGCATGAAATTCGTCACACTCAATGGACTGCAAATGCCGTAGGAACTCAAACCTCTTGCCTCTTTAATATTCCCGTGTTTCTCGCTAAGCTTTCCATTTTTGCAGATTGGTCCTTTTGTGGGATTTGCACTGGCCCAGTTTTCGTTTTACCTTCTCGTTCCAATTCTACTTCAGGTAAAGCGCAGATACATGTGTGCGTCCTCTTAAGCTTTCTTACACACTTTGGACACAGGGCAGTGGCTCGGCAATGTTTAACTTGTCTCTTCTCACGTCCGATATGTGGGCCGTCGCGATCCGTGCATTGGCCTACCATGAAGTCGTAAGTATTTTTACCAAGTTTGTCGTGATTTCTATCGTTTTCTTTTCAGGTGGATTGGCTCTACTTTGTGGCGTTTGGAACAGTGGCAATAGGACTGTCTTTGTATTCTTACTTGTAAGTTTCGTGGCACCTCTTTTTTTTCTCGCTAACTCCACCTCCTTTTGTTATAGTGGTGAGCCCAGACCAAAGAAACAACAAGCAGCTGCAGAACTGGACGAGCCAGGACTCGAAGAAATCGTCGCGGAACATCCTGTGAAAGAAGATAGCGGTACACATTCTAAAAGCACTAACAAGGAAGAAAAGCAGCAGTTTTTTCCCGACAAACGGGATAACAACGACGATGCACAGATTGAGCTTTGATGCTGGAAAAACTATATGTATACTTCTATCACTAATTGTTTGCTTTCTTCGTGAAGAAAGCACTGTTTCTCGGACTCGCCGTCGTCCACTTTAGGATTGTGAGTCGCTAACGATAACTCCAACTAATGCAGGGGGTTTTAAGCCAGGGAGAGATCTTCCAAGGTTCATCTCGAAGAGGAGCGTTTACTCATGGGTAAGGGAGGTAAGCTGCTAACAGAGATTTTATATTTGATTTGATCTCTCGTGATTCATGGCAGGCAAGAAAGATCACGGGTTCCTTAAAGGAATGTAAGTTGTTCTTGGTTCGATGTAAAATCTTTGGTTCTAAAACTTTGTTATTTGTGATTCGCAGCTTAGCAGCAATGTGTTGCTGCTGCTTGCTTGATGAATGCTGCTGTGATCCCACTGTGATCATTGTAGGCGATTAAACGCGCCAGTTTCTTTTCTTTAAAAAAAAAAAAATTAAAAATTTCTAATGTCCACGTACACGCGGCTTTGGCGGTGGCGAGAATCCTTGACGAGGAAAGATCTATCAGCGCAACTGATGCCGATGAGCAGCCCTCTCCACTCGAGCAGATTCCGGTATCGTATTCAATGCTCGAGAGCGAAATTCATATAGATAGAGGTGAATTCGCAGCTACTGTCGAAGCCTGCTTGAAATTCTTCTGGTTCTCTCCGAGTTTGTCTTTCAGTCTATTTTCTCGTAGCAGTCTGTCTGTTTTTTCAACCATGATCGCAGCAATATAATTAATTAATAATTGATCATTGTCATTGCATAAATTTATTATGGCAAACATCGCTACTTCTCAGCAATATAATTTAACTTCTTCTAAGCATACATGAGCAATTTTTTATGGGAGCCCAATGTACTCTTCCCCTAGCAAGGCCCACAGTTGACTGCAATTCACCAAATTATTTTAAAAGAAAAGATTAAGAGCTTAGGACAAAATTCAGGCTTTTTATATCGCTCCTCTCAACTCCTTTGCCATGCATATGTTTTCTTTCTCCCCTTCTCCTTTATAGTCTGTCATCCCTTGTAATCTTCTCAAATCTCTTCAACCTCCCTCAAGCACAAGCCCTCTTGCTATTTTCCCTACATTAATTCCCACAAGGAAATAATATTATCTCAAGATTCCCCTTTCTAATCCTCTTTAGAAGCTTTCTTATTTTCTTCCTAAATTACAAAAATATTTCATTCCCTCAACTTTGTCACCTTTTCTAATCTGAATAATTCAATGTTTCCAAAAGTTGCTATCAAATGACTTTGAGATGGAAATCCTTTGATGATGCTAGCAAGTAATATATTCAAAACTTTGGTGGTTGAAACATTAAACATCACAACTATATAATTTTCTTAAGAGACCAAGGCAATATATTCAACTTAGGTTGTTGAAACATCACTGCAATGTAACAAACAAGACAATGATAATATTAATTAGAGGCCAAAGTAAGGGAAAAGTGAACATTTACTTGCTTGCAGGTGACCTTGCAAGGTAAGTTTCCTTCAGGTGACATGCGAGTCAAGGTTGCGATTATCACCCAGGATGAACACACATCCGGGAAACTTCCAGCCTCTCCAAGAAGGAAATCACAACACTGTAATGTTTGAAAAAGAAGAAAAATCCCGGATCTGAGTATAGTGATTGCTCCAAAGGCAAGTACTAGAATATTATAAGAAGTCCCTGTCAACGAGGCAGACGATTTCATGCGCTACGGCGCAGTGATAAGTTATGGGTGACCGCTGGCTTCTCGAATCAATGGGCGACCGGGAGCAGCAGCAGCAGCACGACGATGATCATCTGCAGCAGCGAGTGATCCTGGAATGGCTGGTTTCGTCTCCAAAATGGAGGGCGCTCGCAGCCCTGGGCCTGGGACAGGTCCTGTCGCTGCTCCTCACTGCCACGGGATTCACATCCTCGTTCCTGGCTCGCGAAGGTAGGACCTGGTAGGCTTATATGAACCTCTAGCTTGATTCTCTTGTCAAAAGGGGTAAATGCGCCCACTGCCCAGGCTTTTTTCAATTACGCGCTGCTGGCCATCGTTTGCGGATCGATTGTTCTTATCAAGAGGCCAAAGATCAAGGTCAGCGCCTGAAAATCATTTTAATCTTCCCTCTATTCGTGCTTGTTCTTGTTCATGAGTTGATTATACTTTCTTCTCTTTGTGTGTGTGTGTGTGTGTGTGTGTGTGTGTGTAGTTTCAGCTTCTTTTTGTCTAGCTTGTTACATCGATGTAGTGATTGTCAACAGGTACCTTGGTATGGTTTCCTGCTACTCGCCATTGTGGATGTGGAAGGAAATTATCTCCGTAAGTTTCACCTTGCGATTCTTCATTTTTTCTTTGGTCACATCGACTCTGGCCGCTTTCTTTCTTCAGTTGTCAAGGCCAACCAATACACTTCGATCACAAGCGTGATGCTGCTTGACTGCTGGAGCACTCCCTGCGTCCTCCTTTTGACGTGGTTGTTTCTCAACACACGGTACCGCCTCGGGCATTTTTTTGGAGTCGGGATCTGCGTGACGGGGCTCGTGCTGGTGGTTCTCTCCGATGTTCACGCCAAAGATCGATCCGGTCTGTCCACCTCAAAAGAGAAGAGACGAGTGTGTGTTTCACTCGTTGAGTTGACGTGCCTCCGTACTTACAGCAACCAAGCATCGCTAACTTCGGTTTTGGTTTTATCTTCTCAGGTGGTAGTAATGTCGTCCTTGGAGACATTATCGTCATCGGAGCATCGATGCTGTACGCAATTGGCAATGTCACCCAGGTATGCGTGCTGCCAACTTTTTTCTTTCACGTCTGAATCCCTTTTTCGATTTTCCTCAGGAATTTATAGTGAAGAAAACAAGTCCGGTTGAGCTGCTTGCCTTCCTCGGCTTGTTTGGATCGCTTATAAACGGCATTCAAGTGTAAGTAGTCTTTGGATTATAGATTCGAACAGCGTTTTTCAATGACTTTTGTTCCAGACTTGCTCTTGAACTGCATGAACTTCGTCACATTCAATGGACTGCAAATGCCGTAGGAACACACTCTCGCGTGTTTTCGCTAAGATTTTCATTTCTGCAGATTGGACCTTTTGTGGGATTTGCACTGGCACAGTTTTCTTTCTACATTCTCGCTCCAATTCTACTTCAGGTATACATCTATGCATCCTCTAAAGCTTTTATACACACTCTGGACACAGGGCAGTGGCTCGGCAATGTTTACCTTGTCTCTTCTCACGTCCGATATGTGGGCCGTCGCGATACGTGCATTGGCGTACCATGAAGACGTAAGTATTTACCAAAGCTTGTATTTTATCGTGATTTCTATCGTTTTCTTTTCAGGTGGATTGGCTCTACTTTGTGGCGTTTGGAACAGTGGCCATAGGACTGTCTTTGTATTCATGCTTGTAAGTTTCGTGGTACCTCCTTTTTTCGCTAACTCCTGTTCCTTTTGTTTTAGTGGCGAGCCTAGACCAGAGAAAGAAGCAGAAGATACAGAACTGGACGAGCCAATGCTCGAAGAAATCCTCGCGGAAGATCCCGTGACAGAAGATTGCGAAACGAATTCCGGATCCAAAAACACTAACAAGGAGGAAAACCAGCAGTTTTTTCCCGACAAACGGGGACGACGATGACGAAAGAGATTGATCGAAAAACCAATCCAGCCTACATATTCTATATATCACTAATTTTGTTTGCTTTCTTTGTGAAGAAAAGCTCGCTGTAAATTCTCGGACTCGCCGTCCTCCACTAGAATTGTGAGTCGGGAACGGTAACTCCAACTAAGACAGGGGGTTTTTAAGCGAGGGATATTATCATGGGTAAAGGGAGGTAAGTTGCTAGCGATTTGCGAAGTGATTTTAGATTTGTTCCATGAGGCAAGAAATATCACCAAAGGTCTTGAAACTAAAACCTTTGCTTCTAAAACCTGGTTATTTATGATTCGCAGCTTAGCGGCGATGTGACGAATTCTGTTGTGATCCCACTGTGATCATTGTAGGCGATTAAAACGCGCCACTTTCTTAATTAAAAATTCATCAAAATGTCCACGTACACGTAGTTGACGTTTGCATCCGACGGTTGATACTTAGCCTCGTGGCTTGTATTTGTTCGTCCGATCCCAGTGAGGCCCTGAGGGCTAGGGTTGATCCAAGATGCGCTGATTCTTGAATTGGGCATCGCGATCGGGCGGCGCCGGGTAGAATGCGGGAGCTGCCGCCGGTGGCGAGAACCCTTGATGAGCGTAGCTGATGCCGATGAGCAGCCCTCTCCACTCGCGCAGCAGATCGAATTTGCTTGATCCCGGTATGTTATTCAATGCTCGAGAACGACAGCTCTTAAATTTTTATGCTTCCCAGATAGAGGAGGAGCTCCAGAAGCCATGAATTTGCTTGAAGATTCTCCGCCAGCGACTGTGGAGCCCCTAAAATTGAAGCCTGCAAATTCTTCTTCTGGTTATCTCCGAGGTTGGCTTCCTCGCTCGCCAATCTATTTTCTCATCGCATGGGCGATCGTGTGTGTAAAGGTATTCTTTCGCATTTGGTTCGATATGTGTTTTTCTAGCTCGGTGCTATCTAGATCGCCAAAGATTCCATCGAGAAAATGGATACAACACTGAGGGGTAGTTTCTTCTACGAAGCATTTTTGTACTACAATCCATTAGTTATGGTGGTATGTCTCAACTATTGTTCTATTGCTCATTCTCGAGATGCAAACAAGCTTTTTGGTTGTCTTTGCAGGCTATGATGGTGTGGTTGTGGGGAGTAAATCTCTGGGCATTTCTACATTATCGTGTGAACTATAGCAAGATCTTTGATCTTGATCAGAACCATTTAACGCACAAACATATATGGAAGGTAGTGGTGTTCTTTCTTATTTTTCCTCCTCTTAATTCTCGTCAGTGCAGGTTGCCTCTTGGATGACCATTGTCATCTCGACCAGCATGACAACTTATCTGTATCTTTATTCCAACGGGGAAGCGAACTACGCTGCATCGCAGCCAGTGTATAATCCACACTTTTCCCCACTCTTGCTGCTTGTTGATGATGGTGTGCTTTGCTGAAATGATTCTATTCATTGTTTGCTATTGCTTCCTTTTTCCCTCTAACAGCTTCGTTTCTCACAGGCCATTCTTTACATCGGCCTGCCGCTCGTGTTAATTCTACCTTTTGATGTCCTTTATCGTTCATCGCGATTCTTCTTTCTTGGTACGTTATTGAGACTTTCGCTACCGCTGCAGGTTCGTTGAAAATCTAACTCGCTGTGCCTGAACTAATGGTTTTGTTACGCCAGCCTATCACCTTTGCAGATTTTTTTGTAGCAGACGTGCTTACCTCTATGTCCAAGGTTCGCCCGCCGCGAGTAGAGTAACAAAGAAATGGATTTGAGATGTTTCTTTTGCAGGTGCTATCGGATATTGAGCGGTCGCTGTGCAGGATGTATCATCGTCAGGTATGCCGTGTTGCTTTCTCCTGTTTCTTGTGTAACGCTCTTTTATCAGGCTGCTTTTGAGGCAGAGGAGTTATGCGGGAGTCACTCCATATGGATACCTTGCATTCTTGCGCTTCCTTACTTGTTCCGATTCGCGCAGTGTCTGAGGCAGTATACGGACACGAAAGAGCGATCTTGTCTTTTCAACGGTATGTCCTGACCGTTTCTCTTCTTTTCTTGTGATTGATCTCGTGTAAATCCCTCGCAGCTTTGAAGTATTCGACAGCCTTCCCCGTGGTTTTCCTGTCCGCGCTCAAGTATCACGTACTTCCCGAGTACTGGGAAGGTGTCTATCGCCCACTCTGGTTACTTTCTAGCGTGGTTAATTCTTTCTACTCGTTCTACTGGGATATCAGCCGAGACTGGGACTTCAGGTAACTTTCCAATTCTCTCCGTCCTCTCTCTCACAGTTTTCGTCGCAGCCTCTTCTCCGGTATCTCCAGGACCAAAAACGTGGGACTCAGGGCTCACCTCGTCTACAATCCTCGATGGGTGAGTGAGTGAAGCATTAACCCGAGTGTCTCTAAACACAACCGGTGACTTCCCTACTAGGTGTACTACTGGGCGATTGGAAGCAACTTACTCCTTCGCTGTGCCTGGACTTACAAGCTCTCGGCGCACCTTCGCCACAACTACTTGACGGTGTTCACATTCTCGGGGCTGGAGATGCTGCGGCGGTTCCAGTGGATTTTTTTCCGGGTGGAGAACGAGCACAACCGGCTGCTGTTACGTACTTCCTCGTCGCCAGAGACCGAAATGGGCCTTTTAGCCACCGACGACGAAGAACACGTTGTTTAAAGGGCCTGTGTTAATGAATTCTTTTTGGTTTAAACTTGTATACCCTAGGCGGTGTCTTAGCGAGGGTGGGGAATAGCGAGGGCGGGGAATGGCGTCTTCCAAGAACATGGATGCGCTCAATGCGAGGAAGCAACTGCCGAATGTATGGCAGGCGCCGCTGATGAGCACTCCAGCCAGAGATCCGCTGTGTAAGCTCCTAGAATCAGCTCGTTGTGTGTGTGGCATTGCTAGATCTCGAGATTTCTTCGAGAATTCAGCCTTCTCGACTAGGCTAGGGATTTACTCTTGAGATCCAGTGGACTGACTCGTTTGATCACCTCGCGCAGTTTGTTTCTACAGCATCTTCTGGTAAGGATCCATGTCGCGAAAATATTTCGCTTCCTCTTTGTTTGACTGTGTGTGATTCGTTTTGCAGCCCCTTTTGTGCCGCGTACCAGCTGCGTGGAAGATCTTTGCACAATGACTGGTCACGGTTAGTGTTTTTTCCCCTTCTTCTTCTTCTCCTCTTCCGCTGGGAGAAAACTTTGACGCTTTGATGGTTCTGTAGCTATCAATGTTGCGGTGGAGGCCTGCCATGCAGCGGCCGTTGTGGAGAGCCCAAATGTCCTCGCTTCTGTGCTGCCACTGAAGTAAGTCTTTTAGAAGTTTCATGATCTTAAAAACTTTCCAATGTTTTTGTCCTTTTTTTCCAGGCCGTGCTTTGCTTTCCAATGTCTGTCACTGCAACAAGGTTTATGATACAGGACTCCTTGGGGATCCAAAACACAAAGTGTGACAACTGCATCATTGTAAGTTTTCCAGTGTCAAAAGATTTCAACACTTGACACCATCAAATCTCTACTTCTAGGCGACGATGTGGTTTCTCCAGTACCTCAACTGTATCTGCTGGCTGGTTGCAACTTTTACTAATGTGCCATTCATTGACGACGCAGCTCTCGTTGTCGACAGAGTTGCGGATATTGCCTACTGCAGGTAAAGATTTGTCACACTTGTCGCTCTGTCATCCAGGACTGACGATATCGTGCTCCTCAACTTTTGTTACTTTGTTTTTTCTCGCAGTGTGTGCGCGTGCATGCAGGTGAGTCACTCCAAAGAAAAATTCCTTCCGACATCATCACTGAGCTAAGCTTTTGTGTTTTATATTGCAGACACAGCATAAAGTGGAGCTTGATGTTCGCGATGGATTAAAGCCCGCCGTATCGCGCACGCCTCCAGCAATGCAGGAGATGTCGCGAAAATAGCTAGTAACCGGCTGCTGGTATTCTCTCTCTTTCGGTTTCGTACTAGCTAGTTTCCTTTCATTGTACTCATGATTCATTGAAATGCTTTTTCCACAGCACACGTTTCTCGCAAACCAAGACAGGTACCGAAAACTCGGGCTTCATCTTTTCACGAGAAGCTCGCGAGCGAGAAACGAAGAAAAATCGAGAGGTAAGTGTCAGGTCCTTGCTGTGATCGATCGAGATCTAAAAACCGACTGGAAGAACTCTCCAGAGATTTTTTTGCTAACAGATTCCATTCAAGTGAGTCCGTGCAGTGGTTCGAAGAAACCGACGCATCGTCCAACGGGGAAGAGAAAGTAAACGAAGCATCGCTTTCTTTCTTTTCTTTGGAAGATCCTCCATTACGGTACATTTGTGAGATGGAATTTTGGTTAAGATATGGTGGCAGTGGTGGTGGTGTCTCTCTTTTGCAGGGAAAGCGTGGGGTAATGGTGGATCCCAGGACTCGAACGCCACACCCGCCCTGGACGATAGCGCAGTATCACTGGCTAGGAAGCTAAGAGTGGGGCTCTCAATTCGTAGGATCGATCTCTTTTCTTTTTCACCTCCTCGTTCTTTCATTTTCTAGTGCGACGAGGAAGAACAGCAATGAAGAAGCACCAGTTTGGGAGCGCTCCCAGCAGCTACTGCAGCAATTTGGTGGTGATGCTCTTCGCGCTGATCGTGGCCTTCACGCTCGGATTTCTAGCGTCTCCAATTGTGAGAACTTCTCCTAGCTCGCCTCCTCCTCTCCAATCTTCATCATTCCCTTCCTCGTCGCCCTCTTCGTCTTCTTCCTCCGCTGCATTGACCGCGTGCTCGTCTTCATCGCCGTCGATCCAAGAGAAGAAGGAAGCGAATCTGGGCGACAACGTGGCGAATATCCAGCCTCAATCCGACGATGGATTCGTGAGCCACGTCAGATCGCTGCCGGACGACCTCCTCCGCTTCCACTACGACTGCCAGGCGGCGCCGTCGCGGGGCCGAGACGCCGCCTCCGCCCGCGCGGCCGTCATTGACGAGGTGTTTGACGGCACGTCGCCCTTCACGGCCTTCCCGCCCCCCCACATTGCCCGCCTCCTCAAGCCCCACAAGATCAAAGGCTGGGGCTCAGATCACCCCGTATTTGCGCGCCTCGTCCAGGAAATCCGCCCCAAAATCGTGGTGGAGCTCGGATCCTTCCTGGGCGCGTCGGCGATCCACCTCGCCAAGCTCATCCGCGAGCAGCAGCAAGGCGGCAGTGATTTCGTGATCTTCTGCCTGGATGATTTCCGGGGCTGGCCAGGGTTTCGCAAGGTCTTCACGGACATCCGGCAGGAGCACGGCAATGTGATGCTCTTCAACCAGTTCTTGCAAAATGTGGCCTTCTCCAACGCTAGCAATAACATTGTGCCGGTGCCATTCTCCACCAACACGGGGCTCTACAAGCTGTGCGAGCTGGGCATCTCGGCGGATCTGATCGAGGTGGACGCCGGGCACGATTTTCACTCGGCGTGGACGGACATCAATCTCGCGTGGTCGCTCATGCGGCCCGACGGCAAATCCATCATGTTTGGGCACGATTACTTCAATGGAGCCGACTACCACGGCGTGCGCAGGGCGGTGGATCTCTTTGCACGTCTCAAGGGGCTGCGGGTGGAGCCGGATGGGCAGCACTGGATCTACAGGAAGATTGATGGGAAGAAGCCCAAGGGGAAGAAGAAGAACAGGGGAAAGGAGGAATTGCCCCTTTGAAAAGTAGGAATATACTTGCTTGTTTCTTATGTAAAACTATTAGATTAAATAATTATATCTTATAAACTTACTTACACTTCATTATAAATATTTATTTTATCTAACTTTGATTATGTTCTTAGTAAACTCAAAAGCACATAACTAAGTCTAGGTGTTATGCTTCCCAATTTCTCCCCTTCAAGGATATTTTAATTACATATCCTCAAAAAATTTCAATTGATAAAAATATTAAAATAGAAATAGGAATTATTTTAAAATATTAAATATGGAATTAAAATAAAATATAATTTATATTTTTATTAAGATTTTAAGAGCTTGTTAGGAGATGACAAAATTAATAATAAAATATTAAAATAATAGAGAAGAAAATATGAATTTGTGTTAAACATTTTTGCTCTCGAAACTAATTTAATCAAACCCTCAATTAATCCAAATTAGGTAGTAGTAGTAGTGATAGCAAATATATAAGTAACACTCTAAACTGGTAAAAAATATAGAGAGATGGCAAATACATAAATAATTAATGTGATGTTAAGTGGATATTGTTATTGAAAATTTACAACTAACTAAAAAATATAAGCATGATGAAATAAATGTCTCAAAATACAATCACTAAAGGAATACCCAAGTTAATTTATCAAATAATAAGACATACTTAATTGTATGACAATGAGATGTAATTATATGTTGTCCACATATGTTATAACACCTTAGCAATAAAGCATTTTAATGTCTCAAAAACATTGATATTAATTAAATAATAGTTTTGATGACTCTATATATGTAAGTATATTAAAATCTTTATTCATACTTATGATATGCATTGACAAACTAAAATGTTATGACATAACTTCTTTAACCCTTTTCTCTTGCTCCAGGACTTAGTAAATTTAATTTTATAAATTTCACCTTTTTAAATATTTGATAGTTTGTGATATTAGTACTTTAAATTAACCTCAAAGTTCTACTCATTAATAATAGTAGTGAAGACTCTAGAAAATCAAAAAAAATTTAAATAATTTTTTTTTTATATAGTGAGTTGTATTAAAAGAATAGTGATTTTAGAGAAGCCTTAAATGAACTATTTATAAAAATTTGTAAATTAAAGAAAATATTAAACAGTGTTACCACAAAACTAGTGAAATTTTTTGCATAATCCATAATAGTGTTATATAAGGAAGCAATACAACCCAAAACCTCCATTAAATATTATTTTAAATAAAAAAAACTTTAAATTCAAGAACTTACTGTAGTAGGTTTTGCATTTGTGCTCTTTTTTATCTTTTTAAAATTTTTTTTTGCTCTCTTATGTTGCTTTTTTGTTTAACTTTATCCTTTACATAATTTAATAATGTCTTAAATTAAATACCTAAAACATTTCTTAATTGAAAATATACTTACTTTATCTATATATTATTTTACCTCCTCTCAATGAATTTTAGGATAATAAGACTCAGTTGTATAATAAATTTATAGCATTAATAAGGTATGGATATCGAAGTTTAATATCGAAGGATTTTCACTAAGAAAAAGTATAAAAAGTTTACTTGTAAGTTAAAACAAAAGAGCTTTAAATTCTTGATGATATAGTAAGCTCAAGAGGAACTGCTCTAGGTAGTGTCAAACCAGATCCTTCACTCATGTCAAGTTCCTTGCCGCTAGGGTTCTTCCACTCAAAGCCATGCACAAGGTTGGCCAGGACGAAATGCACCACTCGCAAACCAAGCTGGATTCCGGGGCACCCTCTTCTTCCAGATCCAAAAGGGAGCATCTCAAAGTCGCGCACGCCAACAATGTCGATGTTTCTCTCCACAAACCGCTCCGGCTTGAACTTGAGAGGCTCCTCCCAGCAGCGCTCATCCCTGGCGATCTCATAGTTATTGATGAAGACCCGTGTTCCCTCCGGAACAAAGTAGTCCATCACCTGGCATGGCTGTGCCGCCTGGAAGATGAGTATCGCAGCAGGCGGATGGAGACGAAGGGTTTCTTTCACCACTGCGTCCAGATAGACGAGTTTGTCGAGGTGGGCTTCTTCTACCTTGAGTGACGATGGCCCGACCACGCTGTGTAGCTCTTCCAGGAGCCTGGACATGATTCTGGGATTGTTGATGAGCTCCGCCATCGCCCACTCGATCGTCACTGCGCTAGTGTCTGTTCCAGCACCGATCATGTCCTGCGAATAGAGATGATAACAATAGTTTCCAATGCTAATTTAACAAGATCAGGAACTCACCAGGACGATTGCCTTCATGAAGGAATCCGACTTGGAGAAGAGCTCGTTTCGCAGCATTATGCTGATGAAATCGTCGCCAATATCCCCGCCTTTCCTGCGCTGCTCGTCGACAAGCCGCTGCATGTACTCGTCAACTTGCTTGTACAAGCGCTTGGCATGGGCCGCTTTTCTCAAGTCGAGCCACTGCAGCCATGGCATGGTGTCTCCCACGTAAAACTCTCCCGCCGCGACGAACACCTCCTTTAGCAAGTGCTTAAACCGCAGAGCTTCCTCGTTCCTCCGGTGGCCATTCCCCACAACTTTTCGCAAGATCATGCCGTAAGTAACATCCGAGATCACCTGCGTGAGGCTAACAGTGCGCGGCATTGGACCCCTCGAGGCCTCCACAAGCTTTGCCACGGCCAGAGCCATCTCCTCGGCTCTCGCGGCTTGCGAGAGCTCGATTTGCCTCAACGTCAGTAGCTCCAGAGTGCAAAGCTTCCTCACGTTTCGCCAGTACTCGCCATAGGGCGTCCATAGAATTCCATCGGCACCGAAAATCTTGGCTGGATAGATAGAACGAGCGTCGAGGGTCACAGTCTACAGACTCAATTATCACTGGACACTGACCTGGTGATAGGAAAGGCCTGGAAGAATAAGTGGAGTCGCGGACTCGGATGGCCTCTCTGGCGGCTTGGGCAGAGGAGATGACCAAGTGAGGAGAGCTCCCAAACTTGAGGAACACACAGGGGCCGTGCTCTCGAGCGATTTCCCCGAAGGCACGGTGGAGATGCTTGCCAAGAACCAGATGCAAGTGCCCGATTAATGGGAGTGCCCTTGGCGATGGCGGCAGCGAGCATCCAGCTCCTCCAGATGGTTGGCGAAGAATCCATGATTTCAGGAGGAGAGCCACGGAGAGCCCGAAGAGCACTGCAAGCGGAGCGATCCACGTCTCCATAGCTCTCGCAAATTAGCAAACTCTATTAATTGACTTTGAAGTCGCTTGGAGTCGGTCGAGTTTTTCTCTTTGTTTCTTTTTTTCTTTTTTCTTGACCAGTAAAAGGAAAAAGTTCTAGAATGAGAGCGTTTGTTTCTGAGAAAGGTCATTTAAACCCGAATAAAAATTACATAAAATCATTCTTGCGAGAGTTTTAGCTAGTGCTAGCGATGGAGCTCTAACAATCTCTCATGCATGAGAGAGAGAATGAGAGAGAGAGAGAGAGAGAGAGATTAATCTTCTAAAACTTTAGTGCTATGGAAGGAGAGAACCAATCTAGCTCTCAAAAATATTTATGCGAACTTTGCATGGATGGAGAGAGAGAGAGAGTTTAACCGAGTTTCTCTACCTAGGGCTTTTGTATTTCTCTCCCTCCTAGATCGGTCGATCAATCCATTGATCGACCCAATGGCGTCGGCGTCGTGGGCGCTGCGGCTGCGCGAGCTGAGTGAAAGGTATGGCAAGGTCGCGGTGGGCGTGCATTTCTCCGTGTCCGCCATCTCCACCGGGACCATCTACCTGGCCATCAAGAACAACGTCGATGTGGTAGCGCTCCTGGAGAAAGTGGGGCTCGTCTCCAAGAAAGCCCCCGAGGACACACCCAGCGGCGCCGCCGGAGTGGAGCGAGTCTGGAGCGAATCCGAGGAGAGCAGCGGCAGTCCCGACATGGCCCAGAAGATCGATGATCCCAGCGGCGCCGACGCCGACCCTTCTGCTCCTCCGTCCAAGGAGAAGAAGCGATCGGATGGGGCCATGGGAGCTCTGGGCCTGGCTCTTCTCTGCAACAAGGCTCTCTTCCCAGTCCGTGTTCCAATCACTGTCATGCTCACGCCGCCAGTTCATCGCCTCCTCACCCGGATCAAAGCTCGCCTGTGATCCATCCCATCCTGCTGGAAAGTAGTCCACGAATCGAGGTAGCTTGAGCTCCATTTTTTTTTTGGCTTTGCTCTCTTTGCTTCGAGTTTTCGTAGAGTCCAGTCCTTGTCCTTTACGTTCGCATATTTCCTGCTTTCTTCTTCACGGGGACTCCTGAAAAGGGATGAGCTCCATTTTTTCTTCCCTCCAGCGTCCCCAGCATTGCTTGCTTTCGCTGTTCTTTACGTTCCTTCTTCACGGGGATTGCCACTGTCGGTAAAGCTTTCTTCTTCCTGCAGCGGTCCCAACTTCTAACCACTGGTCTTGCTCTGCTTCTTCTTCGCCACCACCGGTTTCTTCTCCGCCGGTTTCACCTTGACCACGGAGTCGTAGATCTTGACAGCCGCCGGGCTCCATCCCAGCACCATCTTCCGAAAGTTCGCATTGGTGTAGTAGAACACGCCCTTCCACTTGATGTCCACGTCCTGCCTCATCAATCCGCTGAGCAAAACCAGCGCCGCCACCCGGAACCGCGGCCTCAACCGCTTCTCGAGGCTGTAGAGCATGTAAGTCGGCGACTTGAGCATCTTCTCCCGGGGCAGCTTGACGCAGTCGAGCAGAAACCTCATCTTGAGCTTCAGCGACTCGTCACCCACGCGCAGGATCCTCGGCTGCTTCCGAAACATCTCGTGGACTTGCGCAGTGGAGAAGCCAAACGCGCTCATCCTCTCCAGCCGCTCCGGGATGATCTCCATCTTTGTCAGCGCCGCGATGCTGAGCGCCGACTTGTAAGATCTGGCGCTCCTGCTCAGCCCCGCCGAGCGGAGAACGTCCTCTCTCGCCGGGAGCGTCGCGGCGGAGCGGAGAGATCCCGGGTACCAGGCCACCATCTGCGCCATCCTCTCGCCATCCAGGCCGTGGCGCTTGAACAGCGGCATGCACTCCTCCATGGTCACGTTGCTGCTCTTGAAGAACCACGGGTAGCGGAGAAGAATGCGCTCCAAGTTCTTCCCCACCACGGACCTCTCCGCCACGAACGCCAGCTTGATCTTCCACATCTCCAGGCTCAGCGTGGCGGCGCCTCTGGATTTCTGGAGCACCAGCCCGAAAGCTTTCCTGGACACGCCGAGGCTGCAAACCAGCCGCGTCTTCTCCTCGAGGTCCTCCACCGTGAGCAAGATCGGGCGCTTGGGGATGTCGCTCTTGCCGATCCCCAGCCGCCCCAGGCTCGCGATCCTGGCGGAGAGGCTGGCGGGGTCCTGCGCCACCACCTGGGGGACGATCCGGACGATCCGGTGGACTTGCTTCTCGTCGCCGAGCTCGCGGAGAATGGCCAGGATCTTGTCGAACTTGGCTTGATCGTAGGCGACCTTGAACAGACATGGCTGTGCTCGGAATGCGTCGCTGATGTGGCGCCGCGAGAAGCCGTTCTTCACCAGGAAGATGATCACTCCCGAGAGATTGAATGCCGTGCTGCTGCTGGACTGCCCATTCTTGTCAATCCTGTCCGTGTAGAGCGACACTAGCTTGTCTAACCCGGTCTCGGCGAGGAAGCCTGGATCGACGAGGTCGTCGCTCGAGTGTGCCGCCATTTCGGACAAGAACCCTAGAGGAGGAGCGGCTGACCTGCTAGAGCTGTGGATCTTGCTTGCTCCATCCCAGTTAGGGCACACACTGGATAGAATAAAATGCAGTACCTGAGAAAAGAGAGAGAAAAAGAGAAAAAGTCACCACCTTGAAATGAGAAGATTTTTTATTTCATCAAATTTTAATTTCAATAATTTACTGTGCATGCAACAACATCAATAATTATAAATATGTTTATAATTTGTAAATCAAGATTAATCTTATTGCATATGGTAGAATAAAAAAGAATATTCTAGAAAGTGTTTAAAAAAGTTTATAAATTATAAACATATAAAATTAATCTAAATAAATAACAACTGTTGAAAATCCTAAAAATATTCAAATATATTCTAAGTATATTCATTACCATCTTTCCTTTTACAGATTTGCTTAAGCAAGCCAAAAATTTATGTTATTGTTTAGATTTACAAATCCTTTAAAATTTCGCAAACCCTTTTAGGGCATATAATTTGGCAAGATTTGCCACAAAGGTTGGCAACTATGACGTACACGGAGGAAGAAGGGAAGCTCTCTCTGCATAGCGACGTGGTCGAGCTCTGCTCCCACGTCGGGAAAGAGTATGCTCCAGCAGTGTCTCGGACGCTAAACATAGGGCGCGCGTTGAGGGGTTTCCGTAGGAATCTCTATCACACCGCTTACCCAGAAAGGGATGGGAACCTATACGACCTTGTCATGCTGCTCTATGCTGGAAGCCTTCCCCTCGGAGTTTCCAGCGATGTCGTCCGGGAAATCTCTCAGAGTGTGCGTGCTGGTTCCCTCCAACACGCCTTGACGTGGTTGCACGAACCAGGTGGGTGGTTTTTCTTTTCAGTTCCCTCGTTTACTCTCTTGCAAAGTTTCAGCTCATCAGGCTCGCCGTGAGGTTGACGCACTGGCCAAGTCCGAGTATTTCCTAACACCAGACAAATCGGTAAGCGTGCGCCTATGTATCTTCGCACTTCTAATCGCCATTCTCGCAGACACTCGCGGAAAGAAACCCCTACGCCGCCTGCCAGGTTGAAGCCGGATGTCCCGAGGAGCTCCAGTTCCTCACACAGGAGCATGGATTCCAGGCGATCCTAGTGAATGCCCGGCCGGCCTCGGAGGTGGAGGAGTTGAGCGAGGAAGAGATCGTACTTCTCCTGCATGCTCTACACGCAGAGAACTCTCCGTTGGCGAAGCTCATGCGGCCACTTCCTTTCCTGACGCATCAGGAGAATGTGGCTGTCGCACTGCAACACGCGCGGCTCTTCCTGCTCGGGGCTCTGCTTCCGGTTGCCTTTGCCATAGACATCACCTGTGAGTGTGGCAACACACTATTTCCTAGCTCTCAAGTGCTCCCATCTCTTACTTCCTTCGTTTTTGCTACAGATGCCGATCTGAGGCACTTGCTTGGCCCCTGCAACTCGTTTCCTTGTTGTCAAGCCAGCAAGTACCAGTTCATGGTAATTGGTGTTTCATTTCTTGCCTCGTTTAACATAACTCTTTTCAGCCAGCGGCAGACGAGGACGTGATCGCTAAATGGCGTTGCTGGAAAAGGCCGCTATTCCGCTGGTATGCACTCATTGTAGTTCTTGCTTTTTCCTTGGATCATGAAAATCTGCTCGGTATGCTGCAGGCTTGACAATCCTGATCGTCTACCATCAGGTATGGAGACAAACCTGAGATTGACAACGATAAGTAGCCATCTGCTGGCGAAGAAGGAACCGAGCATGGTTGTCCACCATGAGACGACTACCGGGTGTCCAGTGGAAGCACCATTGTTTGTGCGGCAGCTACTACGCCTGCGGTCACCACACTGCTTTGATCCGACGAGAGAGGAGCCCCGTGACTGGAGAGAATGGAACAGTATCCTGGTTCACAACCAGGAAGAGGAAGAGGAGGGCCACGGTGATGCACTTGACCAGGCCACGTATGCCGAGTGGGAGTTTGGAGAGTCCGAGGAGATGTTTGCGTTGCTTACAAGGCTCTAAAGAAGTTCTCTCCATCTCTCTCCACAAACTGCGTCTGGACCCTGTGTAGTTGCTCTTAGCGAGAAAAAAACAAAAAGTGGAACAACATGAAAGGAATGACCTGGTGGTGTTTGGGGTGGGGGACGAGCGCTGCGACCTGCAAAATGAGAATTGTTTGACGATTTTTCCAAGTTGGCCAGAGTTACCTGATCTTATTATCATCATTAGAGCTGGACAGCCTATCTCCTATGGTAGTTCATGGCTCGTCCTGCAAAACTTATCTTAGAACAAATCCACCACAAACAGTAATTCTCAAACCTGTGTTTTTTGAAAATTGCATGTTTCTCCATGCGCAGAACTGTAAAAACAAAAATAGAAAAACAAGAAAACACTCACAGAGAAGTATTAGAACCGATGGCGTCGAGGAACGCCATTTTGCCACGATCGCGCTGGTTCGCGATCATGGACTTCCTAACCTAAGACATGGATGCATCATACATACAAGCTCCGGAAGCAATGCAAACTTACAAGAAATTGATACGCTTACCGAATACAGCGGCTGTTCAAGGCACTGTATGTTTCCCTTGCCTTCGTTCGAACCGCTGCTTTCGCTGTGTCGGGATTGCCAAAGACTTGCCAGAACCTGAGTGTTTCGTCTCCAGCGGCAGAAGCAACTGTGTAGCCATCAGGACTCTGCAACGAACACAGCGTGGTTAGATACCAGCTGACATGGAAACCAAGCAAGAACATCTACCTGCGCCAAGTGCAAGACTCTGGACGTGTGACCGGTAAGTTCCGCCATCTTCACCATAGACGGGTACTTCCACAAGATCAACTGGTTCTGGCTGAATCCATGCGAACTTAGCAGCTCTCTCTCATGCTTGCTCCACTGCAACGCGCACACCTGAGAGCCCGTGTCGACGCTTTGGATGCAAGCTCCAGTGTGCGTGTTCCAGAATTTGATGCATCGGTCTGCCGTGCCACCCCCGGAGGCCAAGAGATTGCTCTGGAAAGGACACCAGGCAAGGGCTTTGACAGCCGCTTGATGCTCGTCCAGACGATGCAGATACGAGCTTGTACCACCGGAAACAGCAGCGGCAGCATCCCAGATGTGAAGAAGGTTGTCATTACCACCGCTAGCCAGCTGCTGTCCAGAAGGCGACCACTTCAAGCCGCAAACTTCCTGCTGGTGTGCTACCATCTTGCCAGTTACGTGCTCACGGATGCGAACGTCATGGTTGAAGATAACGTTGTCACGACCCCCGGTACTGAGAATCGGACCATTCCAGGCCAGGCTTCCAACTCGAGCAGAGTGGGCCTTGAGAGATCGCACCTGTGCGGCACCGCAAGCATTTTTAGTTCCTGAGATCCAAGACACAATCCTACACTCCACTGTACCTGGCGAAGAGACAATGAATCCCAGAGCTGCACGTCCGCATTGCTAAGGCCCACAGAGATATGCTTGCCGTCGGGCGCCCAAGCAACGCTAGTCACGGGACCGTCCTCCTCGTTTGCTTGCATGAGCTCTTCGATGTTACCCGTGCTCGCGTTCCAGAGGTAGACGGTGTGTCCGAGAGCGACCGCGACCACGTTGTTTGATCCCCAGTCGAGCAAGTTGAGGTAGTAGTCGTCTAGAATCTCGGGTGCGTCGAGAGTTCTCTCTGGAGCCTGAAAGAAGAAAACAAGTGTGAGAAGAGAAGATTTCTAAACCCAAGAACAAATGGACGGAAGAAAGAAAGAGGAGAGGAAACATACCTGGGGAATGTGTCTAAACATCTTGCGAGGCCTGGAAGCGCCCGGAGCCGTGTTCTCGCTGTACAAGAGGCTGGATTCCTTGTCAAATCCCTCGGGAGGCGGCGGAGGCCTGTTCTTGAAGGCAAGAATCCGGCTCTCCTTGTGGAGGATGTTGGCGTCTTTCAAGAGATTCTCGGCGAGCTGCTTCTTGTACTCTTCCTGGCAGCAATCGTACCTCAGATGCTGCTGCTGTTGCTGCTGCTGCTGAGAATGCGAGTTCTCCTTGCCGAGCACGAGCATATTTGCGACATCGAAATTCATGGCGCTGCGATCTGGGATGAATCGATCGCTCTGGAGCTGGAGCTTCCCCGGCGTCTTCCTCGGCGGATTGGAGATGAGGCACGGGGCTCTGCCGGGAGTAGAGCAAGTCGCCGTGCCCTGGGCTGCCATCAACACACAAAAGAAACCAAAATTTTCGAGCAAGAAGCACACAAACAAGAAGAATGCGAGCTAGAAATTTCTACTCTACTGATCTCTAGCTATGAGCGCGCTTGGACTTCGTGGAGAGAGGGCCGCGCGGTTCGCAAAATCGATCGCTTTGCTTCTCTAGAGATTTAGGGCTCTTGGTTATAACCCCGGCTCCTCTATCAACGGTCCGATTTTCCAACGGGTCTATGGATGGTTAGGGCTCCTGGCCAAAGGACACTGGGGTTTATTGGGGCTTTGGATCGATCGCGCTGGCCGCCGCTTTCTCTAGGAATGATCGAGAATGTCGCTTGAAGCAACGATAGATCGTCAATGGTGAGACTCTTTCACTCGATCGATCTAGAGGAAATGCTGAGTTTGTTGAACTAGGCTTCTCTATTGCAAGACGAATGGCGTGGATTGGCGCATTTTAGAACAGAGAGCCGCCGCAGGGTCTTCAAGAAGACGTGAGTTACTCGTCTTTTTTTCTGCTTGTATGCTCGAGCTCGAGCTTTGTTTTAATTTTGCCAACAGTCCTGAGGAGCGGACTGCTAGCGAGCTCTATGTTTTGGAAGAAGTTTTCTCGGATATCAAGCTCATCAGCAATCTCCCATTTTCTAAACGACTTGAGGTAAGCGTTTAGAAGCCATCTTCTTGGAGATTGACTGTTTTTATTTATTTTTCTTTGTCTAGATTTGTAAATTTATCCATTACGAGGATGTTCCCGAGTGCACACCTGGTAATTTGTGAATTGTGCTAGTCTCCTGCTGAGCTCTTCACCCGAGTTTTTCATTTGCAGTGTATCGCGAAGGGGACGAGGGCAACAACTTCTATGTGATTTTTACTGGCTCAGTGAAGGTAAGAGGGGAGCCCGTGGATATTGAGCCTTGTAAGTGACTTCCTTCTGGTTTTCTAGGTGACAGCTACGTTTGGAAGAAAAGAAAAGTTGCTGAATGCTCTCTATGCTGGAGACTACTTTGGAGAGGCAGCGTTTCTACACGAACATTACCGAAGGTTTGCTATGGAACTTGTTGAAGCCGTTCCTTACGTTCTTTTGTCAAGCAGGAGGGAAACGGTGTCGACGCTCAGGCGGGTATGCCTTTGTAGATTTCTTGGAAAGCTTTTGTGTTGAGGCCTTTTATTATTTGTTTCTGCAAGTGCGAGCTTTTGGTTTTGAGAAAGGCAGACTACGAGGCAGCTCTAAAGACAGACATAACTGAAGAAGTGCGAGATAACTTCAAGGCGTTGCAAGTAAGCATGAACTTTGTTTGGAGAAATTAGAAGTACAACATTCCTTCCTTTGTTTCAGAATGTAAACGTCCTGCAAAAGATTGCAAAGGGTGGCATGTATCGTCTAGCAAGCCTCTTGACGTCTCGGAGCTATCCGAAAAACAGAGGTACTTTTTATCACCTCTTATATCTGGAAGTGATAACAACAGAGTTTATATTGGATGATAACAGGCAAAACCAAATGAACACAGTTTATGGATTGATTTTTTGCAGTCATAACTTTCCAGGGCGACGAAGCTCGTGAGATGTACTTCATCAAGAGCGGAGAGTGCCGTGTAAGCTCATCCCGGGGTTTCGTTTTGGTTGTCTAATTAATAGTCTTCAGGTTGTTATGCATGTTGCGACTCCAGGCGATGCGTCTCCTCGTTCTCTTCCTCGAGCTGCCTCAAGTTTATGCCAGTACAGGTAAACCGTGGCTTTGCTACGTAGCACCCGGCGATTTGACCTTGCTTCTCAGGCCTACCACGCACGATCATTGCAAACAAAAAGTGAAGGAGCTCCAAAAACACTGGGGACATCCACATTTTATGACTCGGCCATTGTCTTGCCCGACAAGTCGAAGCCAGTCCGTTCCTCCAATTTCGTTTAGTCCACCAGTGATCTACGAGTATGAGTCGAGCAACATGGCCTCCACAAAACCAGTTGCCGTGACGGTTCAGGGAAGGCCTTCGTCAGCACCGGAGGCACGAGTTACTTTCAAAGACACCAGTACCGAGAGCAAGCTTTTGTCGGCTCCAAGGGATTTTGACGAATCCAGCAGGCGTGAAGCCACACCGGGACAGGATGTTGTAAGGCGCAGTGTCTCAGCACAGGGACACCAGCGTCAAAGTCGGCTAAAGAGCGAGAAGCAGCAAATGCATCCGAGGCAGAAGAAGGCGCTACCTTTTCTTCCAAGCACCATCAAGCAGTCATACTTGGAACAGGAACAGGAGAATGCTCAGCAAACTTCTGGCCGTTTGAAGTCCATCAGGTTCTCACGCAAATCTAGGCCGCTGTCTCAAATGTCACTGCGGTCTTATAAGTCTAGGAAGGGGAGTAAAGAAGGCCAGACCAACACGGAATACTCCTTAGAGTCACTTCTCAAGGAGATCAATCACAAGTTTAGTGATGAGTCCATCCAGGACCTGGAGTTTTCGGACAAGGAGGCCATGCTATGGGGGATGGGAACGGCAGACACTGGTTTGCTGCGTGGAGACGTGAGCGACCCTATGAATTATCAGAATAAGTTTGAGGTGTGGGTAAGAACAGTGATATCCAGAGAGAAGAAGTTGCGGGCAATCGAAGAAAACTCGGAAGATGGACTGTCGACGAGTTTTCGGTCTAGTGAGGACACTGGGACCGAGACTGAGATCGATAAACTCTTCAAGGTATGGTCATACTTTTCAAGCTTTTTATTTGGAAGATGAAGGTTTGTGTTTTGTAGACGGGAACGATATTGGATGTAGGTGGACTTCACGCTGGAGAGTACTTCGGAGAGGTATTCATAGTCGAAGTTTGTTCTTTTTGGGAAGTTTCTTACTTTGTTAAGAAATCCAGGCTGGTCTTCTAAGCAAAGCTACAAGGGCGGCCAGCATTCTTAGTGTTACAGACGTGGAGGTTTTGGTTCTCACAAACTCGGATTTTAGTCGTCGCTTGGACCAAGACATCATTGATTGTCTCTGTGCGGCCGTAAGTTTGATCTCCTTTTTCATTCCTATTGCTGGTTTCAACTTTTTTTTTTCCTCTCTTCTCAGAACTACAAGAAGGCCAGCTTTATGCTTGAACAATTCTATAAAACGCATCGGTGGGAGCTGGTTAAGGTGTGCTTAAAAGTTTTCTCTCTTCCCATGAAGTTTTTCTTTTGTTCTTGGCAGAAAAGAGTAATGAAAGATGCGCTCATGGGAAAAAAGGAAAGGTTTCCAAATCGTTTCTACCACGACATGAGCGACGCGATTCGAAGAAAGGGCATGAGAATCGAGTAGTTCTTGATTTTTTGGAAACTCAGTGGTGCTGGTCCTCCTTTAAATTTGTTTTTTTATGTTTATAAAGGTCGTTGACCGTATGGTTGACCAGGTCAATTGGCTATGAATGCATGTGGCGCGCAGGAGGACAAGCAGCCGCGATGCTCGGATGGTGGAGCTGGGATCGATGGCCCTGGAGGAGCTCGAAAGGAGCAATGTGATAAGCTGGGCGAGAGCTCCACCAAGAACAGCAGCAAGATCTGGTGGAGCTCTCTTGTGGGGTCGCGAGGAGCTCCAGCGGGCATTGGATCGAGTGGAGCAGCTGGGGGGAATCCACCACATCTCTCTCTCCGTATTTGCAGCGCTCCTCCGCCAGTGCGGGAACGTGAGAGCCTTGAAGGAAGGCCGGAGAGTTCACGCTTCACTGGCTATGGTAGCGGCGGATTCGAGCTCGACCTTCTGGGCGAATCTTCTCATCCAAATGTATGGGAAATGTGGATCCAGCGAGGATGCGCGGGATGTTTTTGACAAGCTAGGCCATCTTCGCAACTCTTACTCGTGGACCATTCTTCTCACTGCATATACCCAAACCGGGCATTTATCAGAGGCGAACTTTGTGTATGAAAGAATGCCTTGTTTTAACGTAGTTGCATGGACGATTTTAATCACTGCAAACGCCAAGCACGGTAACGTACTCGACGCAAAGAAAATCTTCGACGCCATGCACGAAAGGAATCTTGTTTCCTGGAACGCATTGCTAACCGCATATGCCCAAAAAGAATATCGCAAAGAGGCAGTGAGGATGTTCTCTAAGCTGGATCAAGAGGGAGAAAGGCCCAACGAGATTACTCTCACCAGCGTTCTCGAGGCCTGTTCGGATCCAAGCTCCATATATCTTGGAAGAACCCTCCATAGCATCGTCTCTGGAGACGAGGAGCTTAGCAAGAGCGTGGTGGTGTCCACGGCACTCGTGAACATGTACGCACAGTGCGGTCGATCGATCGAAGCCCGCAGTGTTTTCGACACGATGGCGACCAGGAACTCCGTCACTTGGACGTCAATGATCTCCGCCTATGCTCGAAACGGTCAGAGCTCGCAAGCACTGCTCATGCTCGATCTCATGGACGTGGAAGGGATCGAGGCAAGCGACGCTACTTTCGTGTGTGCCATTCACGCTTGTGCGAACTTACGAGATCTCTCCATCGCCCTCGTCGTCCACGACGCGATGAAAACCTCTGGAAGCTCACACTTGCACGACCTCAAGGTGGAAAATGCCATAGTCGACATGTATTCGAAGTGCGGCAGCCTCGATCTCACACAAGAGATGTTTGATGCCATGGGCGACAGAAATGTGATCTCCTGGAGTGCTCTCATCGCTGCCTACGCACAGAGCGATCGATCCATCTACGACGCGCACCACGCAATCCGGCTCTTCTTGCAAATGGATCTTGAAGGGATGGATCCCAACGAGGTAACGTCGGTGGCAGCATTGGATGCTTGCTCCAAGCTTGCATCGGTGGAACTCGGGAAGACCATCCATGCAAACATCATCGTCCATGATGTGGTGGTGGCAACTGCGCTCGTCAACATGTACGCTAAGTGTGGGACTCTCCACGAAGCTTGGAAAGTTTTCTCGTCGTTTCCACAGCAAGAACACGATACCATTCTTTGCAATGCAATGCTCACGGCCTTTGTCCACAATGGCTGCGAGAAGCTGGCGATTGAAACCTTTCGATCCAATCTGGAGCTCCAGGGAATCCGACCCACTTCCGTGACCTTCATTGCCGTGCTCCTGGCCTGTGCTCGAGCTGGCCTTGTGGGAGATGGATGGAGCTACTTTGTTTCGCTAAAATGTGACTATGGGATCACTCCCAGCGTGTTTCATTACGAGTGCATGTTGGATCTGCTGGGACGAGCTGGGCTTGTGTGTGATGCCGAGGAACTTACGAACAATATGCCCATGGTTCCAGACTCCACAGCATGGTTGAGTGTTTTATCGTCAGCTTGTAGGAGTGATCCAAATGTTGCAGACAGAGTTTCTCAAAATGTGGATCTCGACGATCCTGTAGCTTATGTTCTTCTGGCAAACACTTGGAGGAACACCTTAGGAAGCCTTGAGGATTGAGAAAACTTTTCATAGTTAAATGGGGCCTTTTATTCACTAGCAAAACACCAAAAAATCGGGCATAGTTTCGTTGGGTATGAAACCAACAAAAAGCTTGTAGTTAGGGGAGCTTACTACTTATGGAGAGGGGTTGCTTGTGAATTGGATCCTAAAGGTTTATTTAAATGTGTCACCTGAAACCATTCATTTGGTGGTGTCCACATTCATTCCCGAGTACTTGCCTCTCCTTGCTTCCATAAGAAAGTGCTTCTTTCTTAGCTTTTCTTAGTCCATTTCGTCCTCTCTTTTCTAGTTGTAAAACATAAGCCCACACCTATGACACTACTACCTTTGGCCCTTCATGTTTATTGTTAAAGGTTTTGTTGCACTTGGCTTTCAAAATTTCTCACAATGTACTTCCTTGCAGCAAGTCTATTAACTCCAAGGATACTCCTTTTGTGTTTGTTCATGTTATGCTGAGTTGATCAAACCATGGTGCCCCTTCTTGTGTTGCAAACCATTTCCAAGAGTCTATTTTGTTTCATATTCCAACAGTTTCTTCGCCCCACACTACTGCTTCGTGAAACACACTTGTCTTTGGGAATGCTATTGCAACAGCACAAAAACAAAGTATGTGACATTAACAGCAATGTATACTCTCACATTCCCAAAGTATGTGCCTTTGTGTCTCCTTTGCCCCATATTTATCACATGACTGATTTGGGAGATGTAAATTTTGTTTAGACGGGAGGTGGTCTTGCATGACCAACCACATAAAATATCTTGTCTTCATTGCCCATTTACCTTTCCACAAACCTTTTAATGTGGCCAATTGGATCATATCTTGTATATTGAGTCGTTTCATTCTTGTTACCAGTAATGAATCACTACTTGCCTAAATAAATCATCTTCCCAATTTTATCTTATATGCAAAGAATTCTTCCTTCTTTGTCCCCTGCCAATTTTATTCAATTTATACCAACTCATGCAATTTTTGCTGTCTAAATTAATACAACTTGGCTATAAACCCTTCTATTACTATTGGATCCATCATTGCCTACCTAAATTAGTTCTGTTTTTGACATTTATGGTTTAATGCTTTCTGTGGGAACTTTGAATGGTAGCAACTGGCCAGCTGGACAAATGTCAAAACTAACAGATTTAAATTGATCTTGAGTTGCCATATATATCATATTGGTAACATTTCTCTAACTTCCCCACTACTGTTTTTACAGTACTTATGTGCACCCATGTATCCAAGTAGGTAGTGCCACCCACACTTGGATTGCGAGCATTGACCATTCAATCTCCTGAGGGAACTAAAGCCGGCTCTTGAACACTTTACCAAGCTACCCTGCTTGTCAATCGTATTCACTCTAGCCTTAGACTTCCCAATGGTTATCTCATCACCCAACACCTGGGTACAACCTTCCTGACCAAATTGGCCTTTCTTGGTTAAATTGGCTCCATTGGGGTCCAACCCCTATACTCTCCTTACTATACTTTTGGAACCCCTTGCAACACCCCCCCCTGGAGGATGATCGCTTTGGGCTTTCACCCAATAGCATTAGTATTTAGACTCACACTCACACTCAGTCTCAGTCTTGGGTCTCAGACTCG
Organism: Selaginella moellendorffii; assembly: GCF_000143415.4. Classification (NCBI taxonomy): domain Eukaryota; kingdom Viridiplantae; phylum Streptophyta; class Lycopodiopsida; order Selaginellales; family Selaginellaceae; genus Selaginella; species Selaginella moellendorffii. The sequence continues at coordinate 4,716,859 of NW_003314261.1, read as the reverse complement.
ATCTCAGTCTTGGTCTTGGTCTTGGTCTCAGTTCCATCTTGGACTCCATCTTGGGTCCATCTCCATCTCTGTAGCGCACCTTATCTCTCTCCCCTTAAGCCAATTGAAAAAGGGGCAATTGCTTGATGAGAGAGCCCTTAGTGGCTATTTTATCCCCATTTATCTCCCAAGGTTCCAAAGATCCATGGTGACAGTATATCCAAATCTCATCCCATGATCACATGCGCTACACTCACCCCCCCTTTAGAGATGTCAATGTCCTCATTGACTATTGACTAACAACCCCTACTGAGCCAAGGGGAACCAA
>NW_003314261.1:4706053-4716406 GCF_000143415.4 Selaginella moellendorffii | reverse complement strand
CTCATCCCATGATCCAAGGATCCACGGTGACAGTATATCCAAATCTCATCCCATGATCACATGCGTCAATGTCCTCATTGACTATTGACTAACAACCCCTACTGAGCCAAGGGGAACCAACACATCCATTTCCGTACTCAAGTTACCAATCCTTCCATTGTGTAGACCAGCTATTCCATGTGAGGCAACTAATCATCCACCCATACTGCAATCCTATGGTGGATACCTTCATCCATGGATACTCCACACAAGAGGAAGGACGTACGCATGGATGCCCAAGAGGAAGGACGTACGCATGGATGCCTAATACGTACGATTTCAAATTTAGGGGTAGGAATATACCTTGCTCAAGGGTATATTATACTTTTAAGTAGCCACTAATCAATGGGAATCAAACCCGTGCCATTTGCTCCGATACCAACTGTAGCGCACTTTATCTCTCTCCCCTTAAGCCAATTGAAAAAAGGGCAATTGCTTGATGAGAGAGCCCTTAGTGGCTATTTTATCCCCATTTATCTCCCAAGGTTCCAAGGATCCATGGTGACAGTATATCAAAATCTCATCCCATGATCACATGCACTACAATCTCGGACTCACTTATTACTTGCTTCAAGCTCGTTCCTCAAGCCCTTAATTGGGAGTTTCACTCCTACTCTCGACTTTTCAAGTCAAAGCTTTTAGTCCAAATGTGTTACACTCGTTTGGCTTTCGCTTCGGCCACTACCACATAGCACCCTTTCGGCTCCACTTTGGGGCTTAGGGATTTATGTCTCACAACTCCACCACCCATAGATGAAGTTTGATGTCCTCATCGAACGATAAACTATTTTATAAAGTAATACCAACATGTATTACCTTTTCCATCCTTGGCACATAGCCAATATTTATCAATGGTTTGACACCGAAGGTTTACCATGCCTTGTCCATCCTTTAAGAAGCATAATCTCTCCAACTTAAAGATTTATTCGACCACTTGTGGTGGTTCTCTCCTTTTATTGGTTTAGTTCTCACTAAACTCATTAGAGACACCTTCTTTATCTCAATCCCATTACTCATTCTCGAGTAGTCTTAGTTTCCATTGATATAAACTTTGTACTTTGGAACTTTTAAATTTGACTTTTCGAAGTCAATTTCCTAAGTGCCTCTGTCATCTTGCATTGCACATATTGTGTAAAGTCCATTTCCCCATCCTAGGAAGTCCTCTACTTGAGAACATCATCATCCATTTTTTCTATTTCTTGCCACCTTTGGCACTAAATTTTAGTTATCATAATTTGTGCTAAAGCTGTCCATGGCCCTATCATTTGGCTACTTAGCTGCTCTCTCCCTTGGAGCTTCCACTTTTACCAAATTGGAGCAATTTGGAATCCATCCTTGGAAACATATTGCCTTTCCCACAATCCATTAACACCCAATATTTTAGTATTCCTAACCTAATTTTGCCATTTGGATTCCTTCCCATGATTCCCATGGCTCTTTTCTTAACCACTAGTTTTTTGCTTTTATCCGTTGATTGTTACACCAAGCGACATAAGATCACTACCTCCATCCTTGAGGTATTCTTTCAATTCTATGGCAAAGGCTTTAGTTTGCCAAGTTTAAAGGGTGCTCACCCCTAGTAAGTCTCTTTAGCATTTTCTACTGTGGGCTCTATCCATGGCCCCACTTTGTGACCCTCCCATGGGTTCCTTATAAAGACTACTTTCTTTGGATAAAAAAATCCATCGTATTGATACAGTTTATTTCCCTTACATGTTTTTTCCACTTGGTCACTTTGACCAAGCCATATTATCATCAATAGTTCAAATCAACACTTTGAAGTATAAACCTTAATCCTTAACCTCACAAGGACCTTGTCCTTGTTTTAGCCATAAGATCACTTAATGATCTAATATTAACACTTTAACAGATTTGCCAATGGATACTAGATCATCCAAACCTTTAAGTTGTTGACCATGACCTTGGGGGCATCTTCCACACTTGGCAATGCACCCAAGCCAGCTTTTTTGGCCAAGGGTCCATAACAACTAAGACTGGGTGTCTCTATCTCATTCACCATGTCCTTGGTGCCACTTACACTAAAGTGTTCAAGTTAGATATGTTGAGCTTTCACATTAAACAATCTAATTGTGTATCACGACTCCGGGGTATCCCTTGGTTGGTAGTGTGCCCAAGCCAGTCTCCTTACTAAGAGTATGACCACTAAAAAATAAGTGTCCTCATATTCCAACCCATCACCATGCCCTAATGAGTTGGGACTCGAACCCAAGCATTAAAGGGTTGGGACTCAAACCCAACCTCCATATATGCATCTACATATGGCATCACCTAAGATGCCTAGCGTGACTCCCCACGCTGGTGCACCAACTTATACTTAAAGTGCGCTATAGATCATGCTTAGAAACCTAGTTCCTCCATACTACCAAGTCCTCTCACTTGATAAATCTATAATTATGCATGGACTCCTCTATGCTTGGCCCCATATGCCACCCCTTTTGAAGTTAACACCTTCAACTAGGGTATTTATTCCCCTGACTTGCCAATCTCACTTAACAAGTCATCCGACCACTATATCATGGTTCATGCTTAAGCGTGAAAGTCCATGACCATTGACTTTTGTTCAAAACCATCCCTTTGAACACTCGGGAACTACTTCCCCAACCTTGATAGCTTTGCCTCATGGCAAGCTTCAAGACCACACTTCTGCTGCACCACTCTGATTTCGCGCATTTTATGAATTATTTACACTTGCATGTAAGTGACTAATGTTTCCATTTTACTTCAGTCACTTAACCACACCTCCGACCACTTGGAGGAGTCTCATTCACAACCTCCATAAGTCCTATTTCAGACTTGCACTTGCTAGCCCCAAGAATGGCATCCCCGCCACTCAACCTTTGCACTTGGTCCAAGTGCTCCACGTGTCCGATCCCATGACCGATACCCCAAGGTACCACCGACATATCAGCTTGTTACGCCAAGGCCATGCCCATTCACCTTGGTCACACCGGTGGTCTGACACCACCTTCATCACAGTCCCGTCTCTCAAAGATTAGGCCATCCATCCACGAGTGATCATCCCTGATCCCCTCCTTAGCATCCTTAGGATGCCCACAGACATAGAGATTAGCCTTCCCCAATATCCCTTTTCCAGTCCTCACTAAGTCCCCTTTTGTCCATGGCTGTGTTCACCAACTTTACCACTGGATCAAGGCCCACAAGCCCGACCACTAAGTCCCTCGGTCCTCTGGGGCTACCTCCTCACATGACCGTATCCTTGTTCTCTACACTAGAGGATGGCTCCTCCTCCTTTTCACAGTCTGGGACTTTGGGGCAACATTTCGGAACACCGTGGCCTTACGCGAGCCTCGTGGGTACTCTCCCCGCTGTAAGCCACAAATTTTTCCTTTCCAATTTGCCAGCTTACCTCGTCTATTTGACCAACACTGCCTTGGCTTGTGCTAAGTTCCCTCGCCAAGGTTCTCGCATATTGCACCAGCTCCTACTTGGTCCTACTTGGTTTCAGCTACTCACTACACGAGCAACGGAGAGTTAGCCTTCCATCCATGGATTCCCAAATCTCTCCCAATCCCCCTCCCCGGGTTAGACTGGACTTAAGGTTCAGCTACACTCCCCGCAGGCACAAGCAGCCAAGCACACCAAACCTCCAGGTTCCTAACACCCCTTGGTATAACAAGGCTTGATCATGGGACCCTCTAAATCCCAAGCCTTGGGTGCAACACTTGCTCCAGGATATCGGGGCAAAATACCATGGCCTAACGGCCCGGTATGGGTACCTCTAACCCCCCACTTCCATCCTGAAGGGAAGGCCCAAGCCCCTAGGAAGGGCGAGGACCAATGAGCCACAAGGTACTCAAGTGGGGCACCACTCCACATGAGCCGGGAGCACCACAGTCGGTTTCCCTTTCGGGAGTGGGAGCTGCTCTTGAGCACTTCCCTGGGTGGCCCCTCCGGCACCACCCAAGCCCATGCTCACTCCCACCCAAGGCCCCTCGGCCCCAGTCTCAACCTCAAGTCAGTTTGGAAGCACCACTAGAGAGTTCCTTCAAGACTGGTTCCTGGACCTCACTATCCCTACTATACTTTTGGAACCCCCTGCAGCCCCACCCCCCCGGGAGACGCACGCTTTGGGCTTTCACCCCTTGACCCGTATTAGTATTTGGACTTAGTCTCAGATTCGATCTCGGACTTGATCTCGAACCCGACTTCGGATTCGGTCTCGGACTCGATCTCGGACTCGACTTTGGACTCGACCTCGGACTTGGTCTCGGACCCGATTTGGATCTCGGACTCCGTCTCGAACTCGGTCTCGAACTTGGTCTCGATCTCGGTGTCCGATTTGGCCTCGGCTCGATCCCGGACTCTATCTCGAACTCGGTCTCAGAGTCGGTCTTGGACTCGATCTTTGACTCGGTCCCATCCGATGAACTCTTTGTCATTTTGGTCAAGCTTTCGGGGATCCTTTAGCCTACGACATCTCGGGGAGTCGGTTCCTTACAACTCCACCACCCATAGAAGAAGTTCGATGCCCACATCGAACGTCTCTTTTTATCCTACGACTTGTTGACCATGTCTCCGGGGGCATCCCCCCACTTAGCGGTGTGCCTAAGTTAGCCTCCCCGGCCAAGAGCCCATGACAATGGAATATAGGTGTCCCTATACCCCTCACCTCACCACGCCCTAGTATAGGGTCGGGACTTGAACCCAGCCTTGCTTTATTAGGGGGTTGGGACTTGAACCCAACCTCCGTAGAATACGTCTACGGATTCGACATCCCCACGGGGAGTCGGGCGTAGTGCCCTACGCCTAGTCGACCTATCCAACCCATGCTAATTAGCTTACCTTCGGCGCGCCTTTGGGTCCCAACATATGCCACTTGCTCAACTTTGAAAATTGATATTTTTAATTGAACTTTGCATAAGTATATAGAGTTCTGCTTTGCAGAAATTCCTCCACTAGATCTCGCGCGTTCGCTAGGTTCTCCTCCGGTTCCCATGTTGCTTCGCAGTGTGGAAATCCTTTCCACTTCACATGGAACTCTCTCACCTCGCGTCCTTGTCGCTTGCTCTTGCGCGCATTGAGGATGGCCTCGACTTCGTATTCCTCTTCCCCTTGGATAACCTCAGGTAAAGGTCTTACTTGGTCCTTGCGAAGCGGATCCTTAAAGTACGGCTTGAGTAAGTTCACGTGGAACACTGGGTGCATCTTCCCCATCTCTCGAGGAAGTCGGAGTCGGTAAGCCACTTTACCGATTCGTGCCTCAATCTCGTAAGGCCCCGCGAACCTGCTTAAGGAACTCAAGATCAATTCATTTACAGGAATACATGCATTTTTACCTTTGGGTCAACTTCTGGTTGATCCCACTTGGTAGCCTGAGGTTCTTGGTGTTCAGCCACACCTTCTCCCCAGCTTGGAACTCTACATCCCGGCGCTTTTGGTTTGCATACTTGGTTTGCCTTTGTTAAGCCCGTTCTAAGGAATCCCTCACTAGATTCCAAATATTGAGTCTTTCCGCAGTGAATGCCTCCACTGCGGGTAGCTCTCCATGATACTCGGCCACGCCGAGTTCCATAGGACCTTCAATAGCTCGCCCATTGATGACTTCCCATGGACTCACCCCGATATTCGAATGTAATGAGTTGTTATAACACATTTCCACAAGTCCAAAATGACTCACCCAATCGGTCTGGTCTCCCGAGACATAGCATCGCAAATAATCCTTCAGCTGCCTTTCCATTTATCCATCTGTCAAGAAGTGTTAGTGCCACCAAACTTGACTTAATACCCCATACCTGTCTGTGGGTGACATGCTGTGCTGAATTTCAACTTGGTGCGATACTGTTCCAGGAGAGTCCTCCAGAACCTACTAGTGAAGATTTTATCTCGATCTGAGATGATCTCTTCCAGCCTTCCCCGCACTCGAACCACTTGTTCAAAGAACAGCTTTGCCACACCTTCCGCATCCACTTCCATTGTGGTGGGTATGAAATGTGCCATTTTTGAAAATCAGTCCACCACCACAAATATCGCATCAAACCCCTCGCTTGGGGGGAGTCTAGTGATGAAGTCCATCGTAAGACATTTCCATGGGCGATCTGGAATTGGGATGCTTTGCAATAAGCCCCCACTAGCCTTAGTCACAGTTTTGACCTGCTGACATGTTGGACATGTCTTTACATAGTCTTGGACGTCCTTAGCCATATCTGGCCAATGGTATTTCCTCTTGAGTAAGCCCATCGTCTTAAGCACTCCGCCGTGTCCAGCAAGAGGTCCATCATGACACTCTTCTAAGGCTACCTTCCTTAGTTCCCCTTCTGGAACATACACCCTTGTTTGCTTGTAATAGATGAGTCTGTTGCATTCCGCATAGCCCGTTTTCTCTTCCGTGGGTAGCTCACCTCTCTGGTGAGCTTCCCGTGCCTCTAGATTCCTCAGCAACACTTCTTGTGCTAGACCATCATTCTCATATGCTGTCCGCACATCGTCCCAGAAGGTTGCTGTTGCGCTGGATATCACCAACCTCAAGCTCGCTTTTTGACTTAGCGCATCTGCCATGATGTTGCTCTTCCCAGGCTTGTACAGAATCTCGCAATCAAACTCGGCCAAGGCATTGGCCCACCGACCCTGTTTCCCTCTTAGGTCGGGCTGTGACAAGAAGTGTTTCGTTGCCACATTGTCCATGTAAACATTAAAGTGTCTCCCAAGGTAGTGTCGCCACTCCTTGAGCGCCTTGACCACCGCAAACAATTCCTTCTCATGGGCAGGCCACTTCCTTTGAGCCTTGTCCAACTTCTTCGAGAAGAACGCTACTGGATGGTTGTCTTGCTTCAAAACTACGCCCAACGCAAAGTCCGAAGCATCCGTTTCTACCTTAAAGTCCTTACCAAAGTTTGGTAATGCCAACACGGGAGCCTTCCTCAACTTCCCTTTGAGGTGGACGAATGCCGCCTCGCATTCCGCTGTCCATACCATCTTCCCTTTTCCTGTTTGGTCTATTAAGGGTAGGGCTACTCTCAAATAGTGTCTGATAAACTTTCGGTAGTAGTTGCATAGCCCCAAGAATGCCCTCAACTCATGTACATTCGATGGTCGCTCCTATTCCTGGATCGCTTGGACCTTCTCCGGGTCCACTTTGAGCCCGTCCTGGCCCACCACATGCCCAAGAAATTTTACCTCTTGTTGAGCAAAGTCACATTTGCTCTCTTTAGCATATAGTTTGTGTTCCCTTAGTTTCTCAAACACTTTCGCTAAGTGTTCGGCATGCTCCTCTAGCGTCTCACTATAGATAAGGATGTCATCGATATAGACAACCACGAAGTGATCCAAATAGGGTACAAAGATGTGGTTCATCAGCGCCGAAAACGTCGCCGGCACATTACATAGCCCGAAGGGCATCACCAAAAACTTAAAGCTCCCATACCTTGTTTGACAGGTTGTCTTCTCAACATCTTCCTCGGCTACCCTAATCTAGTAGTATCCTAACCTTAGGTCAATCCTTGAGAAGTATTTTGCCTTTCCCAACCTATCGAATAGGTCCTCAATCCTTGGCAAAGGGTACTTGTTCTTCTTTGTATACTTGTTGAGCAACCGATAGTCTATGCACATGCGCATAGATCCATCTTTCTTTTTCACAAATAACACCGGCGCCCCATACAGCGACTTGCTCAACCTAACATACCCTTTGTCCACCAACTCCTTTAGTTGGCACTTGAGCTCCTTGAGTTCTTTTTCATTCAAACGATAGGGGGGACGAACCACCACCTCAGCACCCTCGACCAGCTCAATCTTATGTTCTATCGGTCGTGCGGGGAGCAACCCCGCTGGTAGCTCCTCCGGCATGGTATCCTGGAATTGGTCTAACACCCGTTGGATCACTAAAGGTACTTCTTCCGTTCTTGTCTTTTTGTCACTTTTCACCGAGAGTAAGCACAAAAATGCCGCCTTAGTTCCTTTAGTGAGTTGTCCTCTCGTGGACACAAGGTTTAAGCAGGAATCTTTGGCCTTGCTTTGCCCTACCTTTAGATCCTGGGCCTCCACCCTAGATCTTCTTCCTTGGGCATTCGCCAGTAGCACAAGGTTTCTACCTTGTCCATGCAGGACTACCATGAACCGATTGAACCAATCCATTCCGAAGATCACGTTAAATCCCACCATGTCCAACACGGTGAAATCTATGTCCACTTTCCAAGTCCCCACTTCTACTCTCGCTTGTCGAAGTACCTCATCGGTGCTTTGGCTACCTTGAACAAACTCTATAGTCCTTGGTTCACCTAGCTACTGCACCATTAGTCCGGCTTGCCAGAATATGTCTGCAGCCACAAAATTATCTGAAGCACCCGTGTCAATAAAGATCTTAACAAAGCTACCTCCGAGCTTCCCTCGGAGGGCTAGTAGATGTCGCGAACGACTCTCTACCAAAGTTGCTCGTGTAATGAGTAACTTTGAGTTAGGGACTGGATCACATACCTCAGTTTGGACTTCACCCGACTTGATGGCCATATTGGCTCTGGCCTTCTTCGGGTAGGGACATTCCCTCGAAAAGTGTCCCGCTTCACCGCAGTTGTAGCATATGTTGTTTCCCACACTGCTATACGACTTGACCTTCTTATCCGTGGGTTTGTCTCTTTTCGCTTGACTCCCCCACATGCTCGCTTGCTGGCTACCGGATTTGCCTTTCCGGAACCCCGAGGACTCATTCTTAGAGAAACTCTTCTTGAATTTCCCTCGGCTATACGTTCCCCTTGGTTTGGCCCCTTTGCTAAACGTGGACCCCGACCCCATCGTGTTTCCCTTTCGCAGGTTATCGTAGAAATGCACCTTGATGGCCGCATCCAACACTTCCTTGTAATTGATCGGGTTCTACCGCATCACCTCACCGCGAGCCCAGGTTTGCAAACCTGATATGAAGGCATGGAACGCATCCATATCCCCCATGTCCGTGACAAGTATCCTCTTTGCCATAAACCCATTCACATACTCCTGAATGGTTCCGGTTTGCTTCAGCCTACTCAACTCGTCTCTTAGATGCAGAGTAGCATTCAAAGGAACATAAGTCGCACGGATCCTCGCCTTCATCATTTCCCAAGTGGCCACCGGTCCTTCATTGGCCTCTGTCGTTCTCCACCAAGACTTGGCATTATCTGCCAAGTATGGTTTTGCACATGGGACCTTCTCCGAGCTTGGTAACCGCAACGCTTGGAAGTAATCCTCCATATCATAAAACCAATCCTCCACCACTTTATAGTCATTCACTCCCTTGAAGACTGGTGGGGGCTTTGGTTTGTACTTGGGAACTGCCTGAGGGACTGATTCCACTTCGGTCTGTTCGACCTTGTTTGGTTCTGCCTCAGTCCCTACCGAAGTGTTCGCACCCTTTGTGCTACCAACATCCGCAGTCTTTTGCGTTTTCTTCTGCTTCTCGTCACGCTTTAGCTTGTGTACGAGAGTCTCCAGTAGGGCGTTGGTCTACGCCAATTGTCCTTCTAGAATGTCCAAATGAGCCTTGGACGACCGAACCTCACCACCGGACTCCTGTTTGGAAGTTTCCTCACTGGAATCCTCCTCATGCATGGATTCCTCATCCATAGCCTCTTGTTCGACCGGAGGCTCCAACTCTGGCGGAGGTTCCATCTCCGCCTGGGTTCGCTTAAGCCCTACCTTTGCCATCTCCCAGCAATCCGCCTCTATCCTTCGCTAGAACTGAGGAAAAGGCTCTAAAACCAAATTGTAAGCCACAAATATTTCCTTTCCAATTTGCCAGCTTACTTCGTCTATCTGACCAACACTGCCTTGGCTTGTGCTAAGTTCCCTCACCAAGGTTCTCGCCTATTGCACCAGCTCCTACTTGGTCCTACTTGGTTTCAGCTACTTACTGCACGAGCAACGGAGAGTTAGCCTTCCATCCACGGATTCCCAAATCTCTCCCAATCCCCCTCCCCGGGTTGGACTGGACTTAAGGTTTGGCTACACTCCCCGCAGGCACAAGTAGCCAAGCACACCAAGCCTCCAGGTTCCTAACACCCCTTGGTACAACAAAGCTTAATCATGGGACCCTCTAAATCCCAAGCCTTGGGTGCAACACTTGCTTCGGGACATCGGGGCAAAACACCGTGGCCTAATGGCCCGGTATGGGTACCTCTACCCCCCCACTTCCATCCCAAAGGGAAGGCCCAAGCCCCTAGGAAGGGTGAGGACCAATGAGCCACAAGGTACTCAAATGGGGCACCACTCCACATGAGCCGGGAGCACCGCAGTCAGTTTCCCTTTCGGGAGCGGGAGCTGCTCTTGAGCACTTCCCTGGGTGGCCCCTCCGGCACCACCCAAGCCCATGCT
>NW_003314261.1:4380690-4705953 GCF_000143415.4 Selaginella moellendorffii | reverse complement strand
TCACCCCTTGACTCGTATTAGTATTTGGACTTAGTCTCATATTTGATCTCGGACTCGACTTCGGACTCGACCTCGGACTCGGTCTCGGACCCGATTTGGATCTTGGACTTTGTCTCGAACTCGGTCTCGATCTCGGTCTCCGATTCGGCCTCGGCTCGATCCCGGACTCTATCTCGAACTCGGTCTCAGAGTCGGTCTTGGACTCGATCTTCGACTTGGTCCCATCCGATGAACTCTTTGTCATTTTGGTCAAGCTTTCGGGGATCCTTTAGCCTACGACATCTCGGGGAGTCAGTTCCTTACACCCACCTTTTGCATTTGAGTGCTCTAGCCATGGGCGTAGAGCGAGGTTCTGTTGAGCCATGCCAGGTATCCAAGTAGGTAGTGCCACCCACACTTGGACTGGGAGCATTAGCCAGTCGATCTCCCAGGGGAACTAGAGCCGGCTCTTGAACACTTCACCAAGCTACCCCGCTTGTCGGTCCATGTTCACTCTAGTCTTGGACTTCCCAGTGGGCAGCTCATCACCCAACACTAGGTACAGCCTTTCTGGGCCAAATTGGCCTTTTCTAGCTAAACTGGCTCCACTGCAGTCCTCCCTCTTACTATACTTTTGGAGCTCACCAAACCCCCCAGGGTTTGGGAGATGAATGCTTTAGGCTTTCATCCTCTCAGACTCGAACTCGGACTCGGACTTGGACTCGGACTCGGATTCGGACTCAGACTCGGACTCGGACTCAGACTCGGACTCGGACTCGGACTCGGACTCGGGCTCGGGCTTGGTCTTGGCCTCGGCCTTGGTCTCGATCCTGATCTCAGTCTCGGTCTCGGTCTCAGTCCCGGTCTCAACCTCGGACTCCATCTCGGGTCCTTCTCGGACTCCATCTCGGATTCCATCTTGGACTCCATCTCGGGCTCCATCTCGGACTCCGTCTCGGTCCATCTCAGACTCCATCTCGAACTCCATCTCGGATTCCGTCTCGGTCCATCTTGGACTCCATCTTGGACACTTCCACGTGTCATGTGTTGGTCCTTTTGGGTCCCTTTTTGGAGCCTCACTTATTGCTCGCTTCGTGCTTGTTCCTTGAGCACTTTGTTGAGAGTTGCACTCCCGCTCTCGACCTTTCAAGTTGGAGCTTTTAGTCCAAACATGTTATGCTCGTTTGGCTTTCACTTCGGCCACTACCACATGGCACCCTTCTAGCTCCACTTTGGGGTCTAGGGATTTTTTGTCTCACATTGCCTTTCTAGGTACAAGGCTACCTAGAATTATCTTTAAGAACCTTGAAAGAACTTTATCCCTTAGCTTGCTAAGGCTTTTTTTTTTGCAAGCTTTTTAATTGCTATATGGTCTAACATGAATAATTCCATATCTTAAACTCTCTATGGCATCATGATTGCAAATAATAACACTCCCAACTCACATAATCACCCTTGGTTATGCGCTTTGATTCCTATGGTTCAATTCTATCCCTTTACTACTTATTTTTTGGCTTCACACGTTTCTTTTGGTTATTCTCCTCTAGACTAGGAGGATAGCTTTGCACTTTCTACCATGCCTCAGCAAGTATTCTTAAGAATGAACCTACTCGATAGCCTAGGGAGTGGTTCCTTAATCCGGTCATGCTCACATTGTAATCCCATACATTAAGGTTAATGTTGTTATTTATGGGTCTTTATATACCCATCACTAACTTTGCCAAAGTTCCTTTTTGGCTTTGTCCAATTTGGATAGATGGACTTCTCCCGTCTCTGCAACCTTGAACATTTGGATAGCACTTCCTATCCATCATTCGCTAGGGATTTAGTCCCTTGAGCTTTATTTAATGCCCTCATAACACCAAACACCACTTCCTAGTGTTTTAGAGTGTTTGGGTGTTCCAATGATGGCCTTCTTTGATAATGAGCATTCCCTTTACAACATTGATTTACTATATTACAACATAAGTAAATTATCTTTCATAAGGGTATATCTAATTTCCTTATCCCAATACAAAGTCTTGGGTAGTTAACTTCTATCCATCCAATCAATTATTTTGCATCTTTTGCTTAGTTGCTTCATAGTTGTCAAGTCCTACAACTCATTGCTGGTGCTTCCACACCTTCATCATTATTTAGGTCACCACACTCCAACTGCATGCCTTCCAGCTTAGGCTATGCCATTCCCATTTTTATTAGAATTCTTTTGGGAAGGGGTTTTCATGAACCTACCAACTTGACCTCAAGGCATCACGCTTTGGCACATTTGGTATCTCCACACCATCAGTTCCATGAGCTTACCTTTATAACACTTTTTATTTGTGTCTAGGTATTTGCAAAGACCAATACAATTGTTTTTTATGCCAACTATCCGTTAGCACTTCACTATATAGTTTACACACAATTTTGTGTCAAAGTTGTTTTCTTCTGAGAACTTTTTCCCATGATTTTAGTATAGCACATTCTGCCATCAATGAGATACCCACTATTCTCATACTTGGAACTTATGATCCTCCCCATCCTTTATGGGGCATAACACACCTTAGTCCAAATGTTTCTACCAATCCCTTAAGACCATTTCTTAACTCTACTTGAGTCATCCAGCTTTTTGGACTTTGCTAATCTGATGACCCATAAGGTCCTATTTTTTAAGGTGCAGCTCCCTGGAATACAACTCCTTGTATTTATGTCCTACTCATAAAGATTATCTTTGCAAATGTTACTTTAACACTTGATTATTTTCTATTCTTTATGGGCTACCTTTGCCCCTTAGGACTATCTGTCCATATGATGAGAATACTGACTCATCCTCTGAGCACACCCCCAACTCTTTAGGTTTGTTTCAGCATTTATAAAAGGTAACCCCGCTACTATTTCAAGGACTTGTGTCCTCATCCGTATTTGACCTCTCATGATCATTAATTCCAGTCTCAAATTCATGAGCATTAGCCTTAACTATATAAGGATAATCTTATAACTCCTTTATTGTTTTGGAGTCTTTATCTTTCCCGTGATCCCAACTATAGTTGTGTATCAAAACTACAATAGCCAGTTTGCTATGTTAAACACTCATCTAGATCACATCTTCAACTCTCTGAGGAAAACATTATATTGTTCCCAAGATCCCAAAATTGTTCCTTTATTGGCCCATTTCTATCCACCACTTTGCCTACAAGTTCACCTATGAACTGTAGTGGAGAGCCATGTCCTCCCAACTTGCTACTCCTCAATAGACCCACTCCTCAAGCCTTCTGATGCCAATACAAGTGGTGATATCCTTGAGCACTAATAAAAGTCGAACTAAGGAACAACTTTGATACGAAATTGTAAGCGACTAATTTTTCCATTCTACTTTAGTCACTTAACCACACCTCCGACCACTTGGAGGAGTCTCATTCACAACCTCCATAAGTCCAATTCAGGACTTAAGGCTTGCTAGCCCCGAGAATGACATCCATGCCACCCAACCTTTGCACTTGTTCCAAGTGCTCCACATGTCCGATCCCATGACTAACACCCCAACGTACCATTGACATATCAGCCCATTATGCTAAGGCCATGCCTATTCACCTTGGTTACACCGGTGGTACAATACCACCTGCATCACAGTCCCATCTCTCAAAGATTGGGCCATCCATCCATAAGTGAGCATCCTAGATCCACTCCTTAACATACTTAAGATGCCCATAGACATAGGAAATAGCCTTCCCCAATATCCCTTTTACAATCCCCACCAAGTCCCTTTTCCGTTCATAGCCATATTTGCTAACATTACTATTAAGATAAGACCCACAAACTCGACCACTAAGTCCCACTGTCCTTTGAGACTTCTTCACCCCGTATCCTTGGTCACCACACCAAAGGATTGCTCCTCTTTCTTTCCATAATTTGGGACTTTGGGACAACGTTTCGGAACACTGTGGCCCTACACAAGCCTTATAGGTACTCTCCCCACCTTCTGCCTTTGGGTGCTCTAGCCATAGGATAAAAACAACCCAAGGAGTGAAGGGACAGGAGCATGAAGTGACTTGGAATAATTCTAAAGTATCCAGCATCCCAATGTTAGGACCAACATGCAAAACAAAGCTAAATGGAGTTTGGCACTATTTCAATATATTAGTGGCCTAACGCGAGGACATGGGTACTCCACCAACTAGCATGGTGTGGAACTTGGGCTTAGACCTAAGCCGGATGCAAAACAAGGACAGACACGCAAACAAGAGCTAAATTATGCCTCAGGTTGGTCGGCCATGCCCGACCTACCCACTATCCCTGCTATACATTTGGAACCCCTGATAGCCCCCCCCCCCCCCCCCCCCCCCGTTGAGAACACATGCTTTGGGCTTTCACCTCAAGCCTCTCTTAATATCAAGAGTTAGACTCTGGGACAAGCTTAAAACTTACTAAATATGGAATATCTTTAAATTGTGAATTTTGTCATGGGACAAATACCATTGTGTTCAGAACAATCTCTACATTCCGTAGATATGCCAAATGAGTAAATTTACACACTTTCCATAAATAGCATTTGGGACTGAAATGAGACTAACACAAAGGGCATAATATCAAGGGTGTTTAACAGACACGGTAAGTTATCATCTAACAGATATTGAGGGACCAAGCTCAATATCACAAGGGTTCACAACATTAGCAAGTGCAAGTCAACATTATGAGTTTCTCGTCACCGTGCCAAGTATGTTTGACTAAATGACAATGTAGGATTTCTTTCCTTAGTGCCCTTCCGGTCTAAATGCACATGTGATAATCAGTTTCTCAACTAACTTAGGCAGAGATTGATAATAGGTCCAGCAATACCGACCTCTTGCCGTCGTGGCAGTAAGGAAAGAATATTTGAAAGGATAGCTGACAGGTAACTTTCGATACCCGAAGTCACATTTGCAACAGCTAGAGTGAATATAGAGATCGAATGGTGCTCAAGAGAATCGAGCCTCATGGGTACTCTCCCCACCTTCTGCCTTTGGGTGCTCTAGCCATGGGCTTAGAGTGAGGTTCCGTTGAGAAATGCCATCTTGAATTTTTTAACTAGTGCGCTAATATTTCTAGTCCATAAAAGGCTTTTAGCATATCCTTATTTTTTTCTATTTCTCCCACTTTTACAATCAAGTTAACTTCTATAAAAGTACTCATTCCAGCCTTCTATATGTCCCGACACATTTTGTCTATTCTTCTATCACTTATTTCCCCCAAACATCTCTCTTTATATTGGAACAATTTATTAGTTGTCAATCTAGTTCATATTTGTTTGCAAGTTTTCTTTTTTCCATCTTTCCCTTGAATTCTTTCTATAGCTTGAAGAGTTAAAACTGGGAAAAAGATGAAAGGTGGCTTTTCGCTGACTATGTTTTAAAGTTGCTAAGACCAAATATATTTCCTAGAACACCTTGTGTGCTCTAGTCTGTCTAGGATAACCTTTAAAAGTTGGTGGCATAACAATAGTTTCCATAGTTGATTTCTAGGCATATTCATATGATGGAAGACCTTAAATAATAGAGCTTTACACTACCCTTTTATGTCAATTATATTTATCCCTCCATTCTACTTCGCTCTTGTAACTAAACTCCATCTTACCTTAGTGCTTCCTCTTAAGACTATTGATTCCCCTTCCATACATATGTTTTGATCAATTTATACATGGCCTTCAAAGTTCTTTTATTTAAATTCCATGATACTGCTAAGAACCATATTGCCCCTAACACAATGTTATTTACCACTACACATCTTGCTGAAAAAGATATATTTTGTGAAGCCCAAAATCTCAATTGATCTCTAAGTTTATTTATTGCTCTTTGATTTTGCGGGAGAGGGTCATATTCATGGCCAACTTGAAAGCCCAAGTACCTTGTCATTTTACCTTGTTTTAACCATTTGAATTCCCATTCCTCTCCCCAATTTAGCAAGTTTGAGTTTGGCAACCATATTCCCACCAATTTCCCCTATTTATTTTAGAGCTTGCTACTAAATTGAAAAAATCTAGATCCTCCTTAAACTTGCTCATTATTTCTGAGGAATCTTTTACTATTATTTTAAGGTCATCAATTTTTAAATTCAGTATATTTCAAGACTTATAATTGGTAGTAATTTTTTAATGGAAATAATATTTAAATAAATCATCAAACCAAAAACTATTGCAATGCAATGTATAATAAATTATTTTTGTTTTTACTAAATTCTATTTAAATTTATAAAGTGATAAAATATTTAAAACATATTGAAATAAAAATTTAGAAACTAAATAAATTGGGCAAAGCCAATGATGAGAAGAAAAGAAGTATTATATAGGTATTGTAAAATTAAGCTTAGGATTACAAAACAAATATAAGAATAAGAATGTTAATAACTCTATAATATAATTATATCCAGTTGTATTAGTAATTTTATAGTAAAATATATTAATACCTAGATCCAGATAAAAATAATGCTGATAAATGTTTTTTAATATTAAGTTAGGTAGCCCAAAATCTCTAGCTTATATAGAGAAGTGAGTGGTCTAGATTATCAAAATCCATTATACTAATTTTAGTATATGCTATTATAGCTAGAGACATAGACTTCACATCATCTCTAGAAATATAAAAGGCAGTTAGGGTTCTTTAGTTTATGAGCTATGATTTAGAGGAATATTAAAAGAAAGCATTAGTGGACTTGTAAATGATGTAGCTTTTTTTTTATTTCTTTATATGAAGTGTTTAAACCACTAGACATGCATAATTTTTAGAGGATCAATTTGTTGAATTGGTAAATTTATAATTTAACTTGTTACAATACTTGATATAAGCAAGAAGCCCTTTATAAAAACCATATACCATAAGATTGGAAAAAAAATTAATATCAAATCATCCACTTTATACTTTATATGTGGATAATGATAAAAGTTGTAATGCCATTGTTGTTCCACTTGTATACAACCCAAGTGTTTAACAAACTCTACTTGAATAAGTGGAAGAATGCTTAAATAACCATCTCAATTTGAATACTAAAGTTCATATAATTTATGATCATCCCTTTAAAGGTCTAAATGAGTTGTTATATAAAGAAACTATGAAATAAAGATCAAAGGCAATACTAGTTGCATATAGTGATTAGTATTAGTATTTATAAAGTAAAGAATGTCATCTTATAAGTGATATTGAAAATATAAATGCGAAAATGACTAGTTATTAGTATCACGAAGCTTTCAATCCATAGCTTTACCTTTTAAACCTCATAAATCTTATCAAGAGAAATTAAATCTAACTTTACACTTTATGCACACTAAACATAAAGTACAACAATTGATGATGGCACAAAATCATTATCCAGAAAATCCGTTGATGCTATAATAACAAACTAATCAAGAATACAAAAAGAGAGAAAATAAGGGAGAGCAACTTGAGAAAGGGCATTAGCATCAGTTATATCCATATATAAGATGAAAGGCTGAGTGTAATTAAGATATACCAAAATTGAAAGATTTGTTAATATTTCTTTAAGATCCACAAATGTTTATTCATAGTCTTTACACCAAAGACAATATATATGACTTTAGCAATAGTGGTGTAGTATAATCAAAAAGATGATTAATAAAATAATTAAGATATTTTAAGGAAATATAATATATCGTTCAAGCAATAGAGAACTTCAAAATACCCATAAGTTTGTTAAGATCATCTTACAAATTTTCATGTACCCCAAATAAATTGT
Source organism: Selaginella moellendorffii (assembly GCF_000143415.4). Lineage (NCBI taxonomy): Eukaryota > Viridiplantae > Streptophyta > Lycopodiopsida > Selaginellales > Selaginellaceae > Selaginella > Selaginella moellendorffii. The sequence continues at coordinate 4,698,273 of NW_003314261.1, read as the reverse complement.
ATTATTACACATTTTGATCACTTCAACTTTAAATAAATTTTTTATAACCAATTTAACACCTTTTGAGCATTATGGATGTGCTCTTCCCACATCCCCTCTAAATGGATTAAGATATCATTAATGAATTTGATAGTCACTTATGGTATATTGCAAAAAGCCTCATTTATCATTTGCTAAAAAATCACTAAAGTATTGTTCTGAATAGCATCACTAAATACTTGTACAAACTAAATGGTAGACAGAAAACAATTTTAAGGCCTCCTTATCTATCAGCATTTGCCAATAATGAACCCACAACTTTGCCCAAAATGATCTAGTAAATTGGCAAAAAGAGGGTATATATTTGGGATTGTTGCATTATATAATAGAGAATAGTCAATACAAAAGTGAATATTTCTATTAAGCTTCGAAGGTGTAAAAAACCTTTGGTGACTTAGGGTGTGGAGGAGTGCATCATCCAATGCCATGACTACCATGATCAAAGGTGAGGCCAGAGGTAGAAGAGTGTATATAAGAGAGTGCCCAATCTCCCCACTTACTACCATTGGTGAGGGAGATATCTAGGGAAGAGTCGCTCCAAAATAATTTTTTTTCTCACTTCACTATGTCTAGGATGGAATAATTGTCAGCTCCCCACAATGGTGGAAAAAGAGTAAAGCCATAGCCATTTGCACTTGGGAGGGGAGCTAGAGGCTGCAACCTCAACATTTGATTGCCTTAAGGTTAGATGATTAAAAGAAGAGTTGCCAGCAGTAAAAACCCAGTCATAAGGTAGTGCTCCTCATTGGGATGTTCCTTAGATAGTGAAAAGCTTGGCTTGAGTAGCATGGCTAGAAGTAGTGAACACATTATCAGTAATTGCACAGGATTGAGCAAGAAAACCCCACATAGAAAGCAATCTTTTGATGGAATATATGGCTTAAGATTTCTAAGAGGAAGTCATCCAAGGAACAAGGGATTTGAATCGCACGAGACTTTATGTAGCACATGTGGTTTTCACCCTTTATTTTATGGTGATTTATCATAGGATAACCAGAACTTAAATCCTTTATGTGCCATGTGTTACATGCCATATACCACATGTTATGTGTCCAAAGATAGTAGAGTGGAACTCAAGTTTTAGGGTCTTGAGCCATTAAATAAAGGAACAAAGGCAAACTCCTAAACATAGAGCCAAAGAGCGAAAGGATAGGAGTATAAAAAGACTTAAAATAGTCCTAAAGCATCTAACATTTTAATACATGTAAAATGGAGCCAAACAAAGTTTGACACTATTGGTGGTATAATGTCGCGAATGTGACTTCGGGTATCGAAAGTTACCTGTCGACTAATCCTTACGGACACTCTTACCTTACTGCCACGATGGCAGAAGGTCGGTATTGCTGGACCCTTTATTAGTCCCTCTTGTTCAAGTGTTAGTAAACTGGGCTTAGCATCTGTACTTGGCCGGATGAGCATAAGGAAGGAATTCCTAAGTGTCTATTTAACTGAGCATACTCGGCCCGGCTTTTTAGTTCTCTTTTGCTCTGTCTTGCACTGGCTTGACAAGAACACTCGCGTATTGAAATTGGTCCCTCAATATTGCTACATGATAGCTTACCGTGTCTGCCAAACACCCTCGCTATCATGCCCTTTGTGTTAGTCTCATTTCGGTCCTAAATGCTATTTATGGAAAGTGTCCAGATTTGCCCATTTGGCATATCTACGGAATGTAGAGATTGGCCTGAACACAATGGTGTTCGTCCCATGTCCAAATTCACAATCTAAGGACATTCCATATTTAGTAAGTTTCGAGCTTGTCCCAGAGACTAACTCCTGATACTAAGGGAAACTTGGGGTGAAAGCCCAAAGCGTGTGTTCCTCAAGGGGGGGGGGGGGCTATGGGGGGTTCCAAATGTATAGTAGGGATAGTGGGTAGGTCGGGCATGGCCGACCAACCTGAGGCATAGTCTAGCTCCCGCTTGCGTGCCTGTCCTTGTTCTGCGTCCGGCTTGGGTTTAAGCCCAAGTTCCATTCCATGCTAGCTGGTGGAGTACCCATATCCTCACGTTAGGCCACCGGTATGCTGAAATAGTGCCAGACTCTGTTTAGCTCCGTTTTGCGTGCTAGTCCTGGCATTGGGATGCTGGTTGCTCCAAGACTGTTCCAAGTCGCTCCGGGCCCCTGTCCCTTTGCTCCTTGGGCTGTATGCTCGGGAGTTGCTCCGTGGTTCGGTTCCATCACTCCTTGGCTCCACGCTTGGGAGTTTGGCACCGTTCATTCGTTCAGTGGCCCAAGGCCCTGAACCTTGGGTTCCTATAGACACGTGGCATCTGTCACGTGGCACAAAGAGGGTTTAGGTTCCGCTTCGTGGTGTTATCCTATGGTAAATCACCATAGGATAAAGGGTCAAAACCACGTGCACTACATATAATGCGAGGATATGGGTACTCCACCAGCTAGTATGGAATGAAATGTGAGATTAAACCCAAGCCAGACGCAAAACAAATATAAACACGCAAGCAAGAGCTAAATTATACCTCACATTGGTCAACCATGCTTGACCTCATACATTTAAAACCCAAAAATATCTCTAAGCACTCTTTATATACTCTTACTTGTCCCTTGATTCTTTATAGATGATGTTCATGTCCTGTCCTTTTGTGTTCTCTTGGCTGTACTTAACAGCTTCTTTGAAAGAACTTTGGTTGGAAGCTTGCGATCGAGTGCAGCTTTCTGAAACAGAGGGACCTAATGAGATTTCTCATTATGTCAGAAGTGTCAATTGGTAGAAGGGAATTAGGCACACTAGTATGAACATCTTGTATGCCTCAACTACTATGGCATTCATCACGTGAGAAGGAGCTGTGAGGGCCTACCAGGTAAAAAAGATAAAGAAAACCATGTTTACTGTTAGTTGAGAATATCTTTACATAATGCAAGAGTTCCAAGCCAAATTGCACCATTCCACTGGAAGAGTAAGTGAAACACAAGAATCAAAGCCAAGGTCAATGTAGCAGACAAGCCCAATCTTATTATTGCATATCTCACAAATCTGGTCCTCAAGTTTCAAAGTGTGCTTGAAGCCCAATCTTATTATTGCATATCTCACAAATCTAGTCCTCAAGTTTCAGAGTGAGCAAGCATACAAAAAAAAAACCACATGAATGGATGTCAAGTACTCAATGATGAAATTTATGATGGTGATATGGATAACAGCACAAATTGCATGTTCATCACTTGTTCCTTCAGCTCCAGCATAGGGAATTAACTGTCACCAACAAAAAGGGAAAACCAAAACTAAAACTCACATTTGTCTGGGCAGCAGCAAATTTGCTCACATACTATGATGAGGTTCCTCACAGTCAGGAGGTAGTTCTTGGCCAATGTTATAAGAAAAACAAGGAGGAAAAAAACTAGTTTCCCTAGATGCTCCATCAATTATGTTATCTATCAAAAATAAAACATTTTAAGCCTTTTGCTCTTTTATAATATCCTTTATTACCTATAATTATGAGTTTGCTACATTTATACCAGATTTAGGGTTTATATGTCTTTATTAGAAAATAAAATTCAATTTTATCAGGAAATTATTATAATTATATTTATAATATTTGTTATTACCACTTATATTGTATTATTAATATTTGAAAAAAAATAGTGCCAGAGCAAGCTGTAAACCACGGCCTTTAGCCTGAAACTAATCATGGCCACAGTCATAACCCCTATGGCAAAATATTATTAATGTTTGTTTGTTTCTTTCCTTAAACTTTCTAAAGTAAACCAAATGTTGTTATACAAGCACAATAAATTATTTGAGCTCTTCTTAGCTTACATTTAATGTTTTTCAATACGAAAAGTCCATGATACAACACCTTGGCCTTTGTACCCAGAGTGAAGGCTGTGTCACCAATGCAATCTCGGGCAAGTAAAGACTGTCTTCCATGTCCTCTTTTAGTGCCTAAGATATCACAACTTGCAAGACCAGACCACTCTACCAAAATACCAACCAGCCATGATAGGCAATAGCCCACTTAGGGACGGAGCACTCCTGGGATGAAGACCAAGGCTAAAGGGAGTGAACCATGCATATAAATAGGTTCCTATGCTTTATAGTTATGCACAAATGGATTGCAAATAAACCATGGTTTCTTAGCAAGAACAATGGTAACCAGAGCTTTGTGTGATTCATTATAATTTTATTTTAGGAAAAAGAAGAACGAAATGGAAAATGAAAACAACTGAACTCTTCATGCACTGCGATTCTGACCAGATAACTTACACATTAAACCCAGTCGCATATCAGTAACCGGTTTTGTCTAAACTACAGCCTAAGAAAGTCTTAGTTAATTTGTGACAATGGCTGTGGACAAATGTAGCTGCGATCGATGGCCCTGACGACAACATGATCTGGTTGAACACTCAAGATTGTGGGGTCTTCAGCTTCGGCTTTCGCTGTGGGAATCCTTCTCCTTCCCTCCAGCGGGCATTGGATCTCGAGTGGGGGAATCCACCACGTCTCTCTCTTCGTTTTCGCAGCGCTCCTCCACCAGCACACTTGAGCAAAGGCCGAATGGTTGATAACGGCGGATTCGAGATTGACCTTCTTGGCAGATCTCCTCAAGCATGAGAACATACCTTGCTTGGAGTTTGCAGTGACGAAAATCGCGTTAAAACACGGCATTCGTTTATACACATTAGTGCCGAGCCCCATACTTTTTTATTAAACAAAAAAACTAGAACTGTTGATTGAATCTACATTACTTAGGGCTTGGCAGCGATGGAGCGCCTCCCGCTGTCCGTGCTCCAGGACATAGTTTCTCTGCTCGATCTCTCTTCTCTCTTCGCGGCAGCGTCGACCTGCCGGGTACTGAAAGCCGCTGTCGATCAGGAGCTGCCGTTCTTGGAAAATCTTCATCTTGAGGTATGTCGCGTAGAAATGCCCATCAGCTATTGATCTCCGGGCTCTCTAGGACTATTCTCTGGATCGTGCCACATTGAAACGGCTCCTAACGTCGAGCATTGGCTCGTCGAGCTCACGATTAAGTTTGAAACTCCGTGGTGTGGCTCTGGAGGATGATATGGTAAACCTTATTGCCAAGCCTCAGCTGGAGGAACTCCACCTCGAGTACTGCACAGAATTCTCGCCGGGGTTTTTTCACGACATTGGTCTCACTGCTCGCAACCTCCGGTAAGAGTCTGGCCTTGATATACTGTATGCTAAATCTTTTTCCTATCGTCCTATAGGCGTCTATCGATAAATCCGTGCTCGGATACCACAACGATGTCTTTAGCTTCACTCCAGCACTGCCATTCTTTGGAGGTATGTTCTTGCCTTTTCTTCATTGTGTGCTCATACGCGTTTTTTACTCCAGTCCTTGTCGCTGCTATTTGATCCGGAGGTTTTGGTATTTGGTGGTATTGTCCTACCTTCGCTATTAGTTCTTGAGATTGGTGGTCTTTCGGAAGAGCACGGTCTCAAGCTTATCCACGCCACAGCGTCTCCAGCCTCGCAGTACAAACTCCAAAGGCTGTCCTTGGTTCTCTACCATATCACCGACGCTATTGTGCAATGCGTTTCTGAGAACCTGCCTATGCTTTTGGAGCTTGAGTTGCGGGACGAGCCATCCGAGGCTTATCAGAACGACTTAACAGATGCGGGCATTCAGAAACTTGGAGCTCTTACTCGGTTGCGTCGGCTTTCCCTGGTCAGAGGCTCGAAATTTTTCTTCAAGCGAATCAACGACGTTGGAGTATTTATAATGATCCACAGCCTGCAGCAGCTGGAGAGTATAAGGCTCGGTGGTTTCTCTCGGATTACAGACGCTAGCTGCGCGGCTATTCTCTACAGTTGCTCGAAGCTTCACACTTTTGAGCTTATGAAGACGAGTAAGTTAACCGACTTGGCGTTTCACAACTTATCATCAACCGTTCCTCGCGGGCTTGTCAACGTGAACTTGTCTTTGAACAACTTGCTCAGCGATGATACTCTCGGGCACTTCGTCTGTTGCACCACTTTGGAGGTGTTAAATCTCAGAGGCTGTAGAAGCATCGGTGACGCTGGCCTGCGACATATCTCCAAGCTATGCAACTTGAAAACGCTATTGCTCGATGGCTCAGATGTTAGCGACTTCGGCCTTTATCCTCTTGCAAAGGGGAAGATGTCGTTGATATCACTTTCTCTGAGAGCTTGCACAAGGGTCACGGACGATGGAATCGTCGCTCTAATGGCCGGCAGGGCAGCGAAAACGTTAAAGTCTCTTGATCTCTCACTCATACCGAAGCTTACGGACGCGAGCATTTTATCGCTAGTGCAGAATGGGGTGCTACCAGCAGAGCTTTGGTTACGGAACTGCTACCAGATAGGAGACGTCTCAGTGATGGTGTTGGCTACGCATCTCTCTATGCATCCCGGAAGAGTTCTGAAGCTGCTTGATCTTTGGAACTGCAGAAAAATAACCGCGGATGCTTTAAGGTGGTTCAAGTGGCCTTACTTCTCCGGCCTGAGGAAGCTGGGAGTTCCTGTCCCGCTGGAAGAGACTATCAGATCAGCACGTCCGTCTACCCTTTTAAGCTTCGACGGATCCGAATGCTTTGATGATGAAAGTGGCTGGGTGGACGAACTTGAGAGGAGACTCGAGAAAACCAGCAACTATAGAGGTGTGAGTTTTCATTTTGTTGTCTCTTATCCTCATTTTTTTTCTTATGTTTGCAGTGGCTTCTACTTCATGATGTTTCATCCAGTAATTTCTTCGTAAGTTTGGTTATAGCTTGAACGAGTTGAACGGTCTAGATGTGCAGAGAGGGGTCTATCTGCTCCTCGTTTGCTTTGGCCTCTAGGAGCCCAGGAATGGCAGCGTGGTGTGGAAGACCAATTTATCTCGCACTGGAGCCGCAGGTAGCCGCATTTTACTCAGAAATGCCTCCGGCATTGCGAGGATGCCCCAAGGTCACAATTTTCTGCTTCTACCTTTTCCTGTTCACTCACGTTTGGATCTCACAGACCAAACAGTCTATAAAGATGAAGAGCTCCATGAACTTGGATCATTTTGATGGTAAAAGCTCTCTAACTTTGCGAAGGTATCCGCTAATCTGTCGTGTAGACAGGACCAAGCGTCGGGAGATTCTCGTAGGCGTCGGGACATTGTTGTTGATCTCTCCCGACGTTGCCCGCGGCGAGAGTGAGTGTCTCAAATGCTTTCATATCATGTGTTGATGGAAGAATGTTGCAGAAACCCCTGCAGGCTTCAAGGCATCATTGGACAAAAGCGATGGCTATGTATTTTACTATCCATTCGGCTGGGAGGTAGCTCTTGAATCCTTCGTGTTTTTTTGTTGTTGTTGTTTATACTTCCTGCGCTGTAGGAAATTGTTGTCAAAGGTCAGGATGTAGTGTACAAAGACGTGATTGAGCCACTGGAAAGCGTCAGTGTTAATATTGTGAAAACTGAGAAAACCGACATTCACGATTTTGGACCTCCCGATAAGGTAAAGAAAATACCCTTTGGAAAGAATGGACACTTCACAATTCTATTTTGCCGCAGCTTTCGAAAACTCTAGTCGAGAAGTTCCTGACCTCACCGTCGCAAAAAACGCAAGTTATTGAAGCCAAGGAGGTATTTGTCAGCCCATCCATGTCTCTTACTTTGTTTGAAGTTTCTCTCCTTTTCGTCGCAGAGAGAAACCGATGGCAAGCCATACTACACGTTCGAGTTTCTTGCCAAGGACAAAACGTATACGCGACATGCGCTGGCAGCAGTCACAGTTGCGAACGGTAAAAGCTTGCCTCGCATCGTAATGTCCACTAAGCTTTTGAGATCGCAGGCAAATTCTACGCGCTCGTCACCGGAGCTAACGAGAGACGATGGAACAAGATGCGCGACCGGCTGCACAGCGTTGTCGACTCGTTCAGGCTCTTGGAATACTGAGTGAGCCTTTCTTCTTTTGTTTGTACTCACGGTCTTTCACGCACGTAGATCCTCCAATCGTCGAATAGCCACTTCTAAAGTATCCTCGTCCTGGTTTGCAAAGCAAAACCGGAACCAGCCTGGCTCCGGGGAGTGGCAAGCACTCCCAGGAGTTAAGTTCAGCCCAACCTCGTACACCACTTTCTTCCACAGCTCGGTCTCTGCTTCTTCCGTGGGTGCCTTTAGGAATCTTGACAAGTCTATCCAGCAATAGAAACCAGCGTTGCCTTTCGCGCAGCCGGTACCTGTGTTTCTCAGCATTTCCACCACCCAGTCTCGTCTAGCTTTCAACCTCTTCTTATTCTCTCGCAGGTAGTCACGAACGAACTCCTTGTCCGAGAGAAAAGCACTGACGAAGCACTGCGTCTGCGTTGAAACCGAGCAAAACCTTCCCAGTCTAGCTGCCGTTGATAGAACCTGCTTGTTCCAAGAGTAGAGTGCCCCGACTCTCAGTCCAGGGAGTCCCAGGTCCTTGGATATGCCGTAGACCATATGGACGCTGGCTCGGTCGTAGTCCCCGGATTCCATGATTTTGGCAATGCTGACAAACTCCGGATCGTCGAAGGTGGAGCCGGCATAAACTTCATCGCAGATGAGGTGAATCCCTTCGCTCTTGGTGAACTCCAGCATCTGCTTGAGCGTATCAGCTTGCAAGGAATTGCCGACGGGGTTGCTGGGTGACGCTACGAGCAGCGCGCGGACCTTCTTCCCGAGCTTGGCGCATTGATGGAAAGCCGCCTTGAGCGACGCTGGCGTTACGTTGAATCCATTGGCGCTGCTGCTCTCCACGGGAGTGAGCTCTACGTCGCTCCTCCATCGGCTGTCTCTTGTAAAACTGGCAAACCAAAGTAAGAATGGCAAGTCACGAGAAATCTTTAAGAGCTGGAAACTATGAAGCAAGCAGGCAAAGTTTTCTTTGTTTTCTAGAGCTAGAGCTGCGAGAAATGAGCTTGCAAAGAGCTAAGGATGCATGTAAGAGATGGATGCTAGAGAGTTTACCCGGGATAATAAGGCGCTGGAACCAGGAACACATCTCCCGCTTGAGCCAGGCAAAAGCTTAGCACGTCAATGGCTGCCGTCGCACCGGCAGTCATCACAATGTTGTCTGGATCGAAAGCTACTTGGCCTCCTCCAAGTACTTCTTCCATGAAGCTCGCGAAAACCTGGAAGCAAGAGCCAGGAGTTAGCTAGAACACAAGAGAGATCGCTCCATACTTTTCGAAAGCTCGCTAGTCCGGCATAGTCTGGATACACGGCAATCTCGTCCACTGGAAATCTTGTAGCTTCTGGATGTGAATCAAGCCATTGTTCCAGCAAATCCAAAGAAAGCTGCCTCGATCAATCCAAACCAAGCAAACAAGATTAGAAGAGCTCATGGAACCAGGAAATTTTCCATCACCTTGGATTCCGCCAAGCCTAGCTGAATGCATCCACCCGGATTGAAGACCGGATCGTATGGATTTCTTTGGAATTCCTTCCAGCCGAGGTAGTATGGAGAATCGCCGCCATCGAGAACGCTAGAACATCTCTTGGAAATGCTGCTAGCGCTCTTCTTCTTGATAATCGAGCCGCTCGATGGTGCTAGCTCGTCGGAATAGGTCTCCATGGCCTTGGAAGTGGTCTGATTGGGAGGGAAGAACCCTAAATCTCGAAATATTTTCATCTTCTTCTTATGGTAAGAAGGCGCTGTGCGCATCGATCGATCGGTTCTAATAGGAAATGCTTTGCAGGGATTCCAGCAGCAATTGGAGGGCTATGTCGAGCAGATCGCCCAAGTAAGTCTTACCGAGCACAAATCTCTCTAAATTTTTCTCTTTCGCTATAGTATCATGATCCGGCAATGCAAGGGCTAGCTCGAGCACTGCTGCCTGTGGAGGAATTCGAGGAAAAGGCCGCCATCGCGCTTGCCAAGGTGAGCGCTACTTCGTGTTTCTTCCTCTTGATTTTCTTTGTTCTTCTCAAGGAAGGGAAGATCCAGCCAACCAAAGAAGAAGAGAAGCATTTTTTTCTCATTCAGTTGCTCCACTGGTTCAAGACATCTTTCAAGTTAGTTCGTTTGCTGGCTCTTCTTTCCCAAATTTCTTTTTTTCTGAAAGAGCTCTGGATTTGCAGGTGGGTGAATTCACCCTCGTGTGATTTCTGTGCATCCAACACGCATCACATAGGCATGGGAGAACCAAGTGCCGAGGATCTCCAATTTGGAGCCAGCCGTGTAGAGATTCACAGGTGTTTCCAGCTGAAAGTTTCGAGCATCTACAAACGTTTTAACTCCTCACCTTGCAGTTGCGAGCTTTGTGGAACAGTCACTCGATTTCCACGCTACAACAGTCCCGCAAAGGTAAAGTTGACTGGTTCCACTCGCTTGAATGCTGCCACTGATTTTATAGTATGAACTTTCTCTTGTCAAATGAAGCTCATGGAGACACAATGCGGTCGCTGTGGAGAATGGGCCAATTGTTTTACGTTCTACTGCGTTGCGCTAGGCTACAATGCTCGTCTGGTAACGCCGTGGTCATAGAATCTGTTGGTTCATGCTTGTAACTCTTGCTTTTGTGCAGGTCCTTGACTTCACGGATCACGTCTGGACAGAGTTCCATTCTCCTTATCTCGGAAGGTATGCTCTCCCGACCTCTTATAAAGCTCTTGAAGTGCTTGTGCAGATGGGTGCACTTGGATCCGTGTGAGGCCTCGTATGATACTCCGCTTCTCTACGAGAAAGGGTACTATGTGACAGTTCTTTTTCTCACGCTAACACCGGACTTGCGTCAAGATGGGGAAAGAAGCTGAACTACGTCATTCCGTTGCGAAAGATGGAGTTTATGATGTTACAAAACGATACACACGGAAGTGGGCAGAGGTACAAACTATATTCCTGTATTTGTGTGGCGCTTCTTTGACTTTGTTGTAAAAGGTAGTGTCTCGCAGGAACTTGGTAAGCGAAGAGACCGCGGAGGAGGTAGTAGCACTGCTAACAGCGATTCAAAGGAGCAAACTGGAACCCGAGGAGCTCGATATACTTGAGCAACGTGACAGGCAAGAGGCTGAAGAGCTCTCTGGAGCTCAAGCCAGCCCAGAGACGGATCAACACCTACCTGGTCGCCAGAGTGGCTCAAAAGAATGGCGTGAAGCCAGAGGAGAAATGGGAGTGCAGCATATTGAGTCCGATCGTAGCTTCTGCCCGGCAAGGCTATGCGCAGATGAGCACGTCGGTAAAATCTACCAAGCAATCGGGCTGTTATGCTCTCAAGAAAGAAGCACGGCAGAAAAAGAGCTGGCACTTCTCCACGACTTATTGATCAAGCTTAAGAGGCAGCCATTCAGAGCGAGAAGTGCGAAGCTGGAATCCACAGACGAAACTCAGCTGAACTTCCTGCAAAGCAAAGGCGGTGCGGCATGGCTGGATGGCATTGGAATGAAGCAAGCGAGCGATGGAAGTGGGGGAATGCAAGTTACTCTCAAGGAACCTCCAGGAAAGGCTGCTCTGGCTCTTGCCACAGCTCTTGAGAACGTCGAGAAAGTCGCGAAGAAGCTCGCATCCCAGGACATGAGTTCGCTGCAGCTGATGTTACAAGGAAGGAGGCTTTGCGGTGGCTCGGTTTATGCCACCGGCGAACAGATGCCCTCTGGAACGGTATGTTTTCTCGTTTCCCTTGGTTCTTTCCTTCGCTTAAAACGAAGTTTATCGTTTGCAGGCTAGCGCAGCTTTTGACGGCCACTACTCCACAAAATGGGAAGAACCAGAAGGAGCAAAAGGTTGGCGAAGTTTTTTATTTTTCTCGTATCTAGAATTGAAACAGGTGTGCTTGTAGGCGCGACTCTTGTTTACCATTTGCATGGTAACGCATCTCAACACATTGTTGGATACGACTTAACATCCGCAAACGACTGCCCCGAGAGAGATCCTTCGGACTGGTAACGTGAATCAATCGCCATTGTTATGGATCAGAGTTTTTCCTTTTGATTGCTTTTCCAGGATGCTCGAGGGAAGCTGCGATGGGGGTAAGACCTGGCAACTCCTTGACAAGCGAAGTGGAGAGCTATTTCAAGAGCGCTACGAGAGACGATGCTTTATAGTTGCCAAAGAGTCCCAGTTTCCTTGCAGCGTTCTAAGGTAAAACCAGGTTTCATGCGTGTTTACCCTCAAATTCTCTCATTGACGCAGGCTCCAATTCGCAGCCGTAAGAGAGACTGTAAAAACGTCGAGGCTCCAGCTTTCCTCCATAGACTTTTACATTCACAATTAACAACAGCATTTGTTTTACCTACCATTGCCTACAAAAAACGTAGACTTTGACGATCAAAACTATTTATCATCACGAACTAGTGTTGAGAGTGGGATTCGAAGCCCCGTCGGACTAAAACCTTAATCCAGTGCCTCAGCTTTGTTCTTTTTCTTAATCTAAAAGATTGGTTTAAAAATCCTTTCAACCTTCCACTGCATGATCATGTTAAGGCCTAGAAAACACTAATCTAGAAAACATTAAAAACATTGATACATGTGGTAAACTTCATCTAGAAGAAATGTTTTATAAGAAAAAAATTACAAACTTTTAAGGCATTGGGGGTGGGTTTGGAATGTTAAACCCCTGAAAAAAGAAGTTGAGGTTGCTAGGTCTTGCAATATTGTAAGATCCATGCCAAAAATTCTTCATCACAAACCAATAACCAGCTTCAGTGAAATGGTTGCTATCAAAGTATAAGTAATCTTTAGGATTGTTGCAGACGAACTTAGTGTATTTATTTTTGTGATCTGGCTTCCAATCATGTTTATCAGCGTCCCCACAAAATTCTGCTGCATTAAATGGCCCACCACCACAACATGCCCTTTCTGCTTCTTTGAAACCTAGATGGGCACACACAAATATTAATATGAATATGAATGGAGAGATAATTTGTGTTTCTTACCGTATTTCTGAGGATTCCTTAGCACGTTCAGTATAATTGGAGATGGATTTAATGTTGCAATGTTCAAGTCACGATAGTCATTGTGTAACTTCACAGCAAGATTCAAGAGTTTAGTGTTATATGAATCCACAAGAGTGTTAATGATTCCTATGCAGCCCTCTGGAGTTAAATTTGTATTCCTGCTTTGTGCTGATACTGCTCTCAAGTTAGGAGTACACCCAATCGGTGGTGCTAGCAGAATTATGATATGCTTAATGCCATAATTGTAAATTTCCTATAAATCAAAAGAGACATCCAAAGGTTTTGAAGTTAGTGAATGTAATACTCGAGTACCTGAATAGCACTTGAATATGCTTGTATCATCTCCTGGAACAAGAATGAGCTGGGAACAGCATTAGCAATATCATTAGCTCCCATGCTAAACAATGCCACTGAATTGCGCAAGAGCTGGTTCGTAAACTCCACACCCTTCTCTTTTTTGTACTCATTTGTGACGTTGTGAAACTGGCGCAGCTGCTGCTTCATTGAAATAACTCCCTGATAAAACCCAAAAAGAATGAATCAAAATCAACTATTTCTGAGGGGAATATGGGAGTATACGTACTTGATGGGCATTCGTTTCATCTAACAAGCCTGCACCAGCAGATGCAAAGTTCACCCCACTGGAAAAGTTGGCGCCAGGCTCGAGAAAAGGTGGCAACAATGGAAGGCCTAGTGCTTGAGCCAGGAAATCAGCAATCGTTCTACCATCCGTCCAACGCCCTGTTGGCTTGCTGAAGTAAGTCTTTCCATATGGCGGAATTGCGCTAACAATCTTGGAGCCCGGGATGTACGTGTTCTGTCCTCCATCTAACGCTGAGTCCCCAAAAACAAATAGGCCTTGTACTGGAGGATTCGTGCTAGCAGCTTGGGATATCGAGATGCATGCAACCAAAAGAATGACAAGAACCCTGAATGCTTCCATCTCTCAACTAGAACTTCTATCTTACTTCTACGATTGTGGTATTCTCTGGTTTTATAATATGGAATAGATTTCCTTGTATGGAATAGCCATGTATGGTATGGCCATGTTCGGTAAAAACAACCGATAACCCAATCAACGCTTATTATAACCACCTTAACCAGCACAATCCAAATTAACTGGCAGTCTTGCTTGTCATATCGCTTAAGAAAAAGCGAAAAAAAGGAGATTTCTCTACACATGATCCACATCCATTCTCTCGACATGACTTATCTTGAGCTCCCGGTCGCAGTACTCGACCACTCTCTGGAGAACCAAGTCGCCATCGGCATCGTGCTTCACAGCGACATGGCACGACAGCAAAACTTTGCCGGTGGTCACGGACCATATGTGGAGCTCGTGAACTCCCAGGACGTCGGGATGAGCGAGCTCGAGGGAGAAAAAAATGGTTCTCTTCTTCTTTGGTTGGCTGGATCTTCCTTCCTTGAGAAGAACAAAGAAAATCAAGGAAGAGGAAGAAACAAGCGGCAGTTGCTCCACTGGTTCAAGACATCTTTCAAGTTAGTTCGTTTGCTGGCTCTTCTTTCCCAAATTTCTTTTTTTCTGAAAGAGCTCTGGATTTGCAGGTGGGTGAATTCAACCTCGTTTGATTTCTGTGCATCCAACACGCATCACATAGGCATGGGAGGACCAAGTGCCGAGGATCTCCAATTTGGAGCCAGCCGTGTAGAGATTCACAGGTGTTTCCAGCTGAAAGTTTCGAGCATCTACAAACGTTTTAACTCCTCACCCTGCAGTTGCGAGCTTTGTGGAACAGTCACTCGATTTCCACGCTACAACAGTCCGGCGAAGGTAAAGTTGACTGGTTCCACTCGCTTGAATGCTGCCACTGATTTTATAGTATGAACTTTCTCTTGTCAAATGAAGCTCATGGAGACACAATGCGGTCGCTGTGGAGAATGGGCCAATTGTTTTACATTCTACTGCGTTGCGCTAGGCTACAATGCTCGTCTGGTAACGCCGTGGTCATAGAATCTGTTGGTTCATGCTTGTAACTCTTGCTTTTGTGCAGGTCCTTGACTTCACGGATCACGTCTGGACAGAGTTCCATTCTCCTTATCTCGGAAGGTATGCTCTCCCGACCTCTTATAAAGCTCTTGAAGTGCTTGTGCAGATGGGTGCACTTGGATCCGTGTGAGGCCTCGTATGATACTCCGCTTCTCTACGAGAAAGGGTACTATGTGACAGTTCTTTTTCTCACGCTAACACCGGACTTGCGTCAAGATGGGGAAAGAAGCTGAACTACGTCATTCCGTTGCGAAAGATGGAGTTCATGATGTTACAAAACGATACACACGGAAGTGGGCAGAGGTACAAACTATATTCTTGTATTTATGTTGTAAAAGGTAGTGTCTCGCAGGAACTTGGTAAGCGAAGAGACCGCGGAGGAGGTAGTAGCACTGCTAACAGCGATTCAAAGGAGCAAACTGGAACCCGAGGAGCTCGATATACTTGAGCAACGTGACAGGCAAGAGGCTGAAGAGCTCTCTGGAGCTCAAGCCAGCCCAGAGACGGATCAACACCTACCTGGTCGCCAGAGTGGCTCAAAAGAATGGCGTGAAGCCAGAGGAGAAATGGGAGTACAGCATATTGAGTCCGATCATAGCTTCTGCCCGGCAAGGCTATGCGCAGATGAGCACGTCGGTAAAATCTACCAAGCAATCGGGCTGTTATGCTCTCAAGAAAGAAGCACGGCTGAAAAAGAGCAGGCACTTCTCCACGACTTATTGATCAAGCTTAAGAGGCAGCCATTCAGAGCGAGAAGTGCGAAGCTGGAATCCACAGACGAAACTCAACTGAACTTCCTGCAAAGCAAAGGTGGTGCGGCATGGCTGGATGGCATTGGAATGAAGCAAGCGAGCGATGGAAGTGGGGGAATGCAAAGGAACGTCCAGGAAAGGCTGCTCTGGCTCTTGCCACAGCTCTTGAGAACGTCGAGAAAGCCACGAAGAAGCTCGCATCCCACCCTGCAGCTGATGTTACAAGGAAGGAGGCTTTGCGGTGGCTCGGTTTATGCCACCGGCGAACAGAAGCCCTCTGGAACGGTATGTTTTCTCGTTTCCCTTGGTTCTTTCCTTCGCTTAAAACGAAGTTTATCGTTTGCAGGCTAGCGCAGCTTTTGAAGGCCACTACTCCACAAAATGGGAAGAACCAGAAGGAGCAAAAGGTTGGCGAAGTTTTTTATTTTTTTCGTATCTAGAATTGAAACAGGTGTGCTTGTAGGCGCGACTCTTGTTTACCATTTGCATGGTAACGCATCTCAACACATTGTTGGATACGACTTAACATCCGCAAACGACTGCCCCGAGAGAGATCCTTTGGACTGGTAACGTGAATCAATTGCCATTGTTATGGATCAGAGTTGTTCCTTTTGATTGCTTTTACAGGATGCTCGAGGGAAGCTGCGATGGGGGTAAGACCTGGCAACTCCTTGACAAGCGAAGTGGAGAGCTATTTCAAGAATGCTACGAGAGACGATGCTTTATAGTTGCCAAAGAGTCCCAGTTTCCTTGCAGTGTTCTTAGGTAAAACCAGGTTTCATGCGTGTTTACCCTCAAATTCTCTCATTGACGCAGGCTCCAATTCGCAGCCGTAAGAGAGACTGTAAAAACGTCGAGGCTCCAGCTTTCCTCCATGAGCTTTTACATTCACAATTAACAACAGCATTTGTTTTACCTACCATTGCCTAGAAAAAACGTAGACTTTGACGATCAAAACGATTTATCATCACGAACTAGTGTTGAGAGTGGGATTCGAAGCCCCATCGGACTAAAACCTTAATCCAGTGCCTCAGCTTTGTTCTTTTTCTTAATCTAAAAGATTGACTTAAAAATCCTCATGAGGTTGTTAATGTTAAGGCCTAGAAAGCACTAATCTAGAAAACATTAACAACATTGATGGTAAACTTCAAGAAAAAAATTACAAACTTTTAAGGCATTGGGGGTGGGTTTGGAATGTTAAACCCCTGAAAAAAGAAGTTGAGGTTGCTAGGTCTTGCAATATTGTAAGATCCATGCCAAAAATTCTTCATCACAAACCAATAACCAGCTTCAGTGAAATGGTTGCTATCAAAGTATAAGTAATCTTTAGGATTGTTGCATACGAACTTAGTGTATTTATTTTTGTGATTTGGCTTCCAATCATGTTTATCAGCGTCCCCACAAAATTCTGCTGCATTAAATGGCCCACCACCACAACATGCCTTTTCTGCTTCTTTGAAACCTAGATGTGGCACACACAAATATTAATATGAATATGAATGGAGAGATAATTTGTGTTTCTTACCGTATTTCTGAGGATTCCTTAGCACGTTCAGTATAATTGGAGATGGATTTAATGTTGCAATGTTCAAGTCACGATAGTCATTGTGTAACTTCACAGCAAGATTCAAGAGTTTAGTGTTATATGAATCCACAAGAGTGTTAATGATTCCTATGCAGCCCTCTGGAGTTAAATTGGTATTCCTGCTTTGTGCTGATACCGCTCTCAAGTTAGGAGTACACCCAATCGGTGGTGCTAGCAGAATTATGATATGCTTAATGCCATAATTGTAAATTTCCTATAAATCAAAAGAGACATCCAAAGGTTTTGAAGTTAGTGAATGTAATACTCGAGTACCTGAATAGCACTTGAATATGCTTGTATCATCTCCTGGAACAAGAATGAGCTGGGAACAGCATTAGCAATATCATTAGCTCCCATGCTAAACAATGCCACTGAATTGCGCAAGAGCTGGTTCGTAAACTCCACACCCTTCTCTTTTTTGTACTCATTTGTGACGTTGTGAAACTGGCGCAGCTGCTGCTTCATTGAAATAACTCCCTGATAAAACCCAAAAAGAATGAATCAAAATCAACTATTTCTGAGGGGAATATGGGAGTATACGTACTTGATGGGCATTCGTTTCATCTAACAAGCCTGCACCAGCAGATGCAAAGTTCACCCCACTGGAAAAGTTGGCGCCAGGCTCGAGAAAAGGTGGCAACAATGGAAGGCCTAGTGCTTGAGCCAGGAAATCAGCAATCGTTCTACCATCCGTCCAACGCCCTGTTGGCTTGCTGAAGTAAGTCTTTCCATACGGCGGAATTGCGCTAACAATCTTGGAGCCCGGGATGTACGTGTTCTGTCCTCCATCTAACGCTGAGTCCCCAAAAACAAACAGGCCTTGTACTGGAGGATTCGTGCTAGCAGCTTGGGATATCGAGATGCATGCAACCAAAACAATGACAAGAACCTTGAATGGTTCCATCTCTCAACTAGAACTTCTATCTTACTTTTACGATTGTGGTATTCTCCGGTTTTATATGGAATAGATTTCCTTGTATGGAATAGCCATGTATGGTATGGCCATGTTCGGTAAAAATTATTATATGTTTTGTTTAGCGCAATGGTTTCAAGAATATGCTAGTACAACCGTCAAGATTAATATAAAATGCTATTCTAAAGAGGGTAAAGACAACCGATAACCCAATCAACGCTTATTATAACCACCTTAACCAGCACAATCCAAATTAACTGGCAGTCTTGCTTGTCATATCGCTCAAGAAAAAGCCAAAAAAAAAGGAGATTTCTCTACACATGATCCACATCCATTCTCTCAATTTGCACCGTGACATGACTTATCTTGAGCTCCCGGTCGCAGTACTCGACCACTCTCTGGAGAACCAAGTCGCCATCGGCATCGTGCTTCACAGCGACATGGCACGACAGCAAAACTTTGCCGGTGGTCACGGACCATATGTGGAGCTCGTGAACTCCCAGGACGTCGGGATGAGCGAGCTCGAGCGAGAAAAAAATGGTTCTCTTCTTCTTTGGTTGGCTGGATCTTCCTTCCTTGAGAAGAACAAAGAAAATCAAGGAAGAGGAAGAAACAAGCGGCAGTTGCTCCACTGGTTCAAGACATCTTTCAAGTTAGTTCGTTTGCTGGCTCTTCTTTCCCAAATTTCTTTTTTCCTGAAAGAGCTCTGGATTTGCAGGTGGGTGAATTCAACCTCGTTTGATTTCTGTGCATCCAACACGCATCACATAGGCATGGGAGAACCAAGTGCCGAGGATCTCCAATTTGGAGCCAGCCGTGTAGAGATTCACAGGTGTTTCCAGCTGAAAGTTTCGAGCATCTACAAACGTTTTAACTCCTCACCCTGCAGTTGCGAGCTTTGTGGAACAGTCACTCGATTTCCACGCTACAACAGTCCGGCGAAGGTAAAGTTGACTGGTTCCACTCGCTTGAATGCTGCCATTGATTTTATAGTATGAACTTTCTCTTGTCAAATGAAGCTCATGGAGACACAATGCGGTCGCTGTGGAGAATGGGCCAATTGTTTTACATTCTACTGCGTTGCGCTAGGCTACAATGCTCGTCTGGTAACGCCGTGGTCATAGAATCTGTTGGTTCATGCTTGTAACTCTTGCTTTTGTGCAGGTCCTTGACTTCACGGATCACGTCTGGACAGAGTTCCATTCTCCTTATCTCGGAAGGTATGTTCTCCCGACCTCTTATAAAGCTCTTGAAGTGCTTGTCCAGATGGGTGCACTTGGATCCGTGTGAGGCCTCGTATGATACTCCGCTTCTTTACGAGAAAGGGTACTATGTGACAGTTCTTTTTCTCACGCACTTGCGTCAAGATGGGGAAAGAAGCTGAACTACGTCATTGCCGTTGCGAAAGATGGAGTTTATGATGTTACAAAACGATACACACGGAAGTGGCCAGAGGTACGAACTATATTCCTGTATTTGTGTGGCGCTTCTTTGACTTTGTTGTAAAAGGTAGTGTCTCGCAGGAACTTGGTAAGCGAAGAGACCGCGGAGGAGGTAGTAGCACTGCTAACAGCGATTCAAAGGAGCAAACTGGAACCTGAGGAGCTCGATATACTTGAGCAACGTGACAGGCAAGAGGCTGAAGAGCTCTCTGGAGCTCAAGCCAGCCCAGAGACGGATCAACACCTACCTGGTCGCCAGAGTGGGTCAAAAGAATGGCGTGAAGCCAGAGGAGAAATGGGAGTCCAGCATATTGAGTCCGATCGTAGCTTCTGCTCGGCAAGGCTATGCGCAGATGAGCACGTCGGTAAAATCTACCAAGCAATCGGGCTGTTATGCTCTCAAGAAAGAAGTGCGGCAGAAAAAGAGCTGGCACTTCTCCACGACTTATTGATCAAGCTTAAGAGGCAGTCATTCAGAGCGAGAAGTGCAAAGATGGAATCCACAGACGAAACTCAGCTGAACTTCCTGCAAAGCAAAGGCAGTGCGGCATGGCTGGATGGCATTGGAATGAAGCAAGCGAGCGATGGAAGTGGGGGAATGCAAGTTACTCTCAAGGAACCTCCAGGAAAGGCTGCTCTGGCTCTTGCCACAGCTCTTGAGAACGTCGAGAAAGTCGCGAAGAAGCTCGCATCCCAGGACATGAGTTCGCTGCAGCTGATGTTACAAGGAAGGAGGCTTTGGAGTGGAGGGTTTCCTCAGAGAGTTGAGGATGTGATCCAGATGAGTGTTTGATGTAACAAACGAGCTAATGTAGTTGTGGTAAATAACTATAGTTAGGATCACGGGAAAAATGCAAACTCCAAAACAATAAAAGTTTATGCCACTGGCAAATAGATGCCCTCTAGAACAGTATGTTTTCTCGTTTCCCTTGGTTCTTTCCTTCACTTAAAATGAAGTTTATCGTTTGCAGGCTAGCACAGCTTTTGACGGCCACTACTCCACAAAATGGGAAGAACCAGAAGGAGCAAAAGGTTGGCGAAGTTTTTTATTTTTTTCGTATCTAGAATTGAAACAGGTGTGCTTGTAGGCGCAACTCTTGTTTACCATTTGCATGGTAACACGTCTCAACACATTGTTGGATACGACTTAACATCCGCAAACGACTGCCCCAAGAGAGATCCTTTGGACTGGTAATGTTAATCAATTGCCATTGTTATGGATCAGAGTTTTTCCTTTTGATTGCTTTTCCAGGATGCTCGAGGGAAGCTGCGATGGGGGGTAAGACCTGGCAACTCCTTGACAAGCGAAGTGGAGAGCTATTTCAAGAGCGCTACGAGAGACGATGCTTTATAGTTGCCAAAGAGTCCCAGTTTCCTTGCAGCGTTCTAAGGTAAAACCAGGTTTCATGCGTGTTTACCCTCAAATTCTCTCATTGACGCAGGCTCCAATTCGCAGCCGTAAGAGAGACGTAAAAACGTCGAGGCTCCAGCTTTCCTCCATAGGCTTTTACATTCACAATTAACAACAGCATTTGTTTTACCTACCATTGCCTACAAAAAACGTAGACTTTGACGATCAAAACTATTTATCATCACGAACTAGTGTTGAGAGTGGGATTCAAAGCCCCGTCGGACTAACCTTAATCCAGTGCCTCAGCTTTGTTCTTTTTCTTAATCTAAAAGATTGGTTTAAAAATCCTTTCAACCTTCCACTGCATGATCATGTTAAGGCCTAGAAAACACTAATCTAGAAAACATTAATAACATTGATACATGTGGTCTAGAAGAAATGTTTTATATGAAATAAAATACAAACTTTTAAGGCGTTGGGGGTGGGTTTGGAATGTTAAACCCCTGAAAAAAGAAGTTGAGGTTGCTAGGTCTTGCAATATTGTAAGATCCATGCCAAAAATTCTTCATCACAAACCAATAACCAGCTTCAGTGAAATGGTTGCTATCAAAGTATAAGTAATCTTTAGGATTGTTGCAGATGAACTTAGTGTATTTATTTTTGTGATCTGGCTTCCAATCATGTTTATCAGCGTCCCCACAAAATTCTGCTGCATTAAATGGCCCACCACCACAACATGCCTTTTCTGCTTCTTTGAAACCTAGACGGACACACACAAATATTAATATGAATATGAATGGAGAGATAATTTGTGTTTCTTACCGTATTTCTGAGGATTCCTTAGCACGTTCAGTATAATTGGAGATGGATTTAATGTTGCAATGTTCAAGTCACGATAGTCATTGTGTAACTTCACAGCAAGATTCAAGAGTTTAGTGTTATATGAATCCACAAGAGTGTTAATGATTCCTATGCAGCCCTCTGGAGTTAAATTGGTATTCCTGCTTTGTGCTGATACCGCTCTCAAGTTAGGAGTACACCCAATCGGTGGTGCTAGCAGAATTATGATATGCTTAATGCCATAATTGTAAATTTCCTATAAATCAAAAGAGACATCCAAAGGTTTTGAAGTTAGTGAATGTAATACTCGAGTACCTGAATAGCACTTGAATATGTTTGTATCATCTCCTGGAACAAGAATGAGCTGGGAACAGCATTAGCAATATCATTAGCTCCCATGCTAAACAATGCCACTGAATTGCGCAAGAGCTGGTTCGTAAACTCCACACCCTTCTCTTTTTTGTACTCATTTGTGACGTTGCGAAACTGGCGCAGCTGCTGCTTCATTGAAATAACTCCCTGATAAAACCCAAAAAGAATGAATCAAAATCAACTATTTCTGAGGGGAATATGGGAGTATACGTACTTGATGGGCATTCGTTTCATCTAACAAGCCTGCACCAGCAGATGCAAAGTTCACCCCATTGGAAAAGTTGGCACCAGGCTCGAGAAAAGGTGGCAACAATGGAAGGCCTAGTGCTTGAGCCAGGAAATCAGCAATCGTTCTACCATCCGTCCAACGCCCTGTTGGCTTGCTGAAGTAAGTCTTTCCATACGGCGGAATTGCGCTAACAATCTTGGAGCCCGGGATGTACGTGTTCTGTCCTCCATCTAACGCTGAGTCCCCAAAAACAAACAGGCCTTGTACAGGAGGATTCGTGCTAGCAGCTTGGGATATCGAGATGCATGCAACCAAAACAATGACAAGAACCCTGAATGCTTCCATCTCTCAACTAGAACTTCTATCTTACTTTTACGATTGTGGTATTCTCCGGTTTTATAATTAGGAATAGATTTCCTTGTATGGAATAGCCATGTATGGTATGGCCATGTTCGGTAAAAATTATTATATGTTTTGTTTAGCGCAATGGTTTCAAGAATATGCTAGTACAACCGTCAAGATTAATATAAAATGCTATTCTAAAGAGGGTTTTGTACCCAGCACAATTTAATTAACATCATATAAATCTTGGCTACTTAGTAGTCTTGCATTTCTTACTCCCCAACTCTGTGTCATATCGCTTAAGAAAAAGCGAAAAAAAGGAGATTTCTCTACACATGATCCACATCCATTCTCTCAATTTGCACCGTGACATGACTTATCTTGAGCTCCCGGTCGCAGTACTCGACCACTCTCTGGAGAACCAAGTCGCCATCGGCATCGTGCTTCACAGCGACATGGCACGACAGCAAAACTTTGCCGGTGGTCACGGACCATATGTGGAGCTCGTGAACTCCCAGGACGTCGGGATGAGCGAGCTCGAGGGAGAAAAAAATGGTTCTCTTCTTCTTTGGTTGGCTGGATCTTCCTTCCTTGAGAAGAACAAAGAAAATCAAGGAAGAGGAAGAAACAAGCGGCAGTTGCTCCACTGGTTCAAGACATCTTTCAAGTTAGTTCGTTTGCTGGCTCTTCTTTCCCAAATTTCTTTTTTTCTGAAAGAGCTCTGGATTTGCAGGTGGGTGAATTCAACCTCGTTTGATTTCTGTGCATCCAACACGCATCACATAGGCATGGGAGGACCAAGTGCCGAGGATCTCCAATTTGGAGCCAGCCGTGTAGAGATTCACAGGTGTTTCCAGCTGAAAGTTTCGAGCATCTACAAACGTTTTAACTCCTCACCCTGCAGTTGCGAGCTTTGTGGAACAGTCACTCGATTTCCACGCTACAACAGTCCCGCGAAGGTAAAGTTGACTGGTTCCACTCGCTTGAATGCTGCCACTGATTTTATTTATAGTATGAACTTTCTATTGTCAAATGAAGCTCATGGAGACACAATGCGGTCGCTGTGGAGAATGGGCCAATTGTTTTACGTTCTACTGCGTTGCGCTAGGCTACAATGCTCGTCTGGTAACGCCGTGGTCATAGAATCTGTTGGTTCATGCTTGTAACTCTTGCTTTTGTGCAGGTCCTTGACTTCACGGATCACGTCTGGACAGAGTTCCATTCTCCTTATCTCGGAAGGTATGCTCTCCCGACCTCTTATAAAGCTCTTGAAGTGCTTGTGCAGATGGGTGCACTTGGATCCGTGTGAGGCCTCGTATGATACTCCGCTTCTTTACGAGAAAGGGTACTATGTGACATTTCTTTTTCTCACGCTAACACCGGACTTGCGTCAAGATGGGGAAAGAAGCTGAACTACGTCATTGCCGTTGCGAAAGATGGAGTTTATGATGTTACAAAACGATACACACGGAAGTGGCCAGAGGTACAAACTATATTCCTGTATTTGTGTGGCGCTTCTTTGACTTTGTTGTAAAAGGTAGTGTCTCGCAGGAACTTGGTAAGCGAAGAGACCGCGGAGGAGGTAGTAGCACTGCTAACAGCGATTCAAAGGAGCAAACTGGAACCCGAGGAGCTCGATATACTTGAGCAACGTGACAGGCAAGAGGCTGAAGAGCTCTCTGGAGCTCAAGCCAGCCCAGAGACGGATCAACACCTACCTGGTCGCCAGAGTGGCTCAAAAGAATGGCGTGAAGCCAGAGGAGAAATGGGAGTGCAGCATATTGAGTCCGATCGTAGCTTCTGCCCGGCAAGGCTATGCGCAGATGAGCACGTCGGTAAAATCTACCATGCAATCGGGCCGTTATGCTCTCAAGAAAGAAGCACGGCAGAAAAAGAGCTGGCACTTCTCCACGACTTATTGATCAAGCTTAAGAGGCAGCCATTCAGAGCGAGAAGTGCGAAGCTGGAATCCACAGACGAAACTCAGCTGAACTTCCTGCAAAGCAAAGGCGGTGCGGCATGGCTGGATGGCATTGGAATGAAGCAAGCGAGCGATGGAAGGGGGGGAATGCAAGTTACTCTCAAGGAACCTCCAGGAAAGGCTGCTCTGGCTCTTGCCACAGCTCTTGAGAACGTTGAGAAAGTCACGAAGAAGCTCGCATCCCACGCTGCAGCTGATGTTACAAGGATGGAGGCTTTGCGGTGGCTCGGTTTATGCCACCGGCGAACAGATGCCCTCTGGAACGGTATGTTTTCTCGTTTCCCTTGGTTCTTTCCTTCGCTTAAAACGAAGTTTATCGTTTGCAGGCTAGCGCAGCTTTTGACGGCCACTACTCCACAAAATGCCAGAAGGAGCAAAAGGTTGGCGAAGTTTTTTATTTTTTTCGGATCTAGAATTGAAACAGGTGTGCTTGTAGGCGCGACTCTTGTTTACCATTTGCATGGTAACGCATCTCAACACATTGTTGGATACGACTTAACATCCGCAAACGGCTGCCCCGAGAGAGATGGTAACGTGAATCAATCGCCATTGTTATGGATCAGAGTTTTTCCTTTTGATTGCTTTTCCAGGATGCTCGAGGGCAGCTGCGATGGGGGTAAGACCTGGCAACTCCTTGACAAGCGAAGTGGAGAGCTATTTCAAGAACGCTACGAGAGACGATGCTTTATAGTTGCCAAAGAGTCCCAGTTTCCTTGCAGTGTTCTAAGGTAAAACCAGGTTTCATGCGTGTTTACCCTCAAATTCTCTCATTGACGCAGGCTCCAATTCGCAGCCGTAAGAGAGACTGTTACATTCAGCATTTGTTTTACCTACCATTGCCTACAAAAAACGTAGACTTTGACGATCAAAACGATTTATCATCACGAACTAGTGTTGAGAGTGGGATTCGAACCCCCGTCGGACTAAAACCTTAATCCAGTGCCTCAGCTTTGTTCTTTTTCTTAATCTAAAAGATTGATTTAAAAATCCTTCCAACCTTCCATTGCATGAGGTTGTTAATGTTAAGGCCTAGAAAACACTAATCTAGAAAACATTAACAACATTGATACATGTGGTAAACTTCATCTAGAAGAAATGTTTTAAAAAATTACAAACTTTTAAGGCATTGGGGGTGGGTTTGGAATGTTAAACCCCTGAAAAAAGAAGTTGAGGTTGCTAGGTCTTGCAATATTGTAAGATCCATGCCAAAAATTCTTCATCACAAACCAATAACCAGCTTCAGTGAAATGGTTGCTATCAAAGTATAAGTAATCTTTAGGATTGTTGCAGACGAACTTAGTGTATTTATTTTTGTGATCTGGCTTCCAATCATGTTTATCAGCGTCCCCACAAAATTCTGCTGCATTAAATGGCCCACCACCACAACATGCCTTTTCTGCTTCTTTGAAACCTAGATGGGCACACACAAATATTAATATGAATATGAATGGAGAGATAATTTGTGGTTCTTACCGTATTTCTGAGGATTCCTTAGCACGTTCAGTATAATTGGAGATGGATTTAATGTTGCAATGTTCAAGTCACGATAGTCATTGTGTAACTTCACAGCAAGATTCAAGAGTTTAGTGTTATATGAATCCACAAGAGTGTTAATGATTCCTATGCAGCCCTCTGGAGTTAAATTGGTATTCCTGCTTTGTGCTGATACCGCTCTCAAGTTAGGAGTACACCCAATCGGTGGTGCTAGCAGAATTATGATATGCTTAATGCCATAATTGTAAATTTCCTATAAATCAAAAGAGACATCCAAAGGTTTTGAAGTTAGTGAATGTAATACTCGAGTACCTGAATAGCACTTGAATATGCTTGTATCATCTCCTGGAACAAGAATGAGCTGGGAACAGCATTAGCAATATCATTAGCTCCCATGCTAAACAATGCCACTGAATTGCGCAAGAGCTGGTTCGTAAACTCCACACCCTTCTCTTTTTTGTACTCATTTGTGACGTTGCGAAACTGGCGCAGCTGCTGCTTCATTGAAATAACTCCCTGATAAAACCCAAAAAGAATGAATCAACATCAACTTTTTCTGAGGGGAATATGGGAGTATACGTACTTGATGGGCATTTGTTTCATCTAACAAGCCTGCACCAGCAGATGCAAAGTTCACCCCACTGGAAAAGTTGGCGCCAGGCTCGAGAAAAGGTGGCAACAATGGAAGGCCTAGTGCTTGAGCCAGGAAATCAGCAATCGTTCTACCATCCGTCCAACGCCCTGTTGGCTTGCTAAAGTACGTCTTTCCATATGGCGGAATTGCGCTAACAATCTTGGAGCCCGGGATGTACGTGTTCTGTCCTCCATCTAACGCTGAGTCCCCAAAAACAAACAGGCCTTGTACTGGAGGATTCGTGCTAGCAGCTTGGGATATCGAGATGCATGCAACCAAAACAATGACAAGAACCCTGAATGGTTCCATCTCTCAACTAGAACTTCTATCTTACTTCTACGATTGTGGTATTCTCCGGTTTTATAATATGGAATAGATTTCCTTGTATGGAATAGCCATGTATGGCATGGCCATGTTCGGTAAAAATTATTATATGTTTTAATGGTTTCAAGAATATGCTAGTACAACCGATAACTCAAGATTAATCTAAAATTCTATTCTAAAGAGGGTTTTGTACCCAGCACAATTTAATCAACATCATATAAATCTTGGCTACTTAGTAGTCTTGCATTTCTTACTCCCCAACTCTGTGTCATATCGCTTAAGAAAAAGCGAAAAAAAGGAGATTTTTCTACACATGATCCACATCCATTCTCTCGATTTGCACCGTGACATGACTTATCTTGAGCTCCCGGTCGCAGTACTCGACCACTCTCTGGAGAACCAAATCGGCATCGGCGTCGTGCTTCACAGCGACATGGCACGACAGCAAAACTTTGCCCGTGGTCACGGACCATATGTGGAGCTCGTGAACTCCCAGGACGTCGGGATGGGCGAGCTCGAGGCCGCTTTGCACTGCCTCGGCCTGGATCCCTCGAGGGGAGCTCTCCATGAGGATCTCCACCACGTCTCTCAGCAGCCTCAGCGTCGTCCACAGCACCACCAGAGAGAAAACCAGCGTGCAAACCACGTCCACGTACCGGAGCCGGGGATACCGCCAGATGATAGCTCCGCCAACGAGAACTCCCACGCTCTGGATCATGTCTCCCAGGATATGAAGATAAGCTCCTCTCAAGTTTAGATTGCTGTGCGGCGTAGAAGACTCCTCCTCCTCCTCCTCTATCACCACCACTTTTTCCAGATCGCCCAAGTGTGCCTTCTCGGTTGTGTCCGAGGAGTCCAGAGATCCGCCTTCCTGCTTGTAACTCTCGCCGGAGAGCAAAATATGGTGGCAGTGACCGTCGCTGTCACGATGGTGGTGACTTTCACCGTGGCCGAGAATGAAGACCATGACCAAGTTGGCGAAGAAACCTACAGCGGCTATCGCAAACATGAGCCTCCCATCGATCGGCGCGAGCTCGTGGACGAGCCTGAAAACCGCCTCGTAAACCAGGAATCCAGTGACGATCCAAATGATAAGAATGGACAAGAGCGCACCTAAAGTCTCGAGCCGGTGGAAGCCGTAAGAGCAGCGCGCCGTCGCCTTCCACCCGGAGGCCCAGATCGCGAAGATGGAAACTCCAAAGCTGGCAACGTCGGAGAGCAAGTGTGCCGCGTCGGCCAGAATCGCTAAGCTGTTGGCCATGAATCCTCCAATCACTTCCACCACCATGAGAGCCAAGCAAAACGCCATCGCCAGCCAGAGCCGCCTGGAAACGCTGCCCCGCTTTCTCTTCTTCTCCTTCGTCTCGCAATGCTCTTCTTCACGATCGCACGAAGACGATCTCTCAGAAAGCGCGCAGCTCGCGACGTTGCTACAAACCAATCTTTTCTTCCTCGTGAATTCCATCGCGGGAGGAGATGGTTGCTTTTTCTGCTTCTCGAGATCCTCGAGATTGTCACAACTGGAGAGGAGAACCAAGAATGTGAGAGCGCAAATCTCTTGATCAAGATTTTACCTCTCTAAGAAGCTGCAATCGTCCGCATTCTCGACGCCACAGCGAGAATGGATCAGAGGTTGCACCTCGCGCTCCATTCCCTCCTAGAATCGCGAATTCGCGGATCTTCCCGACCTAATCGCCCCGCGAGGCGCTCGTAACGGGATGAAACGTACCAGGATTCACGCTGAGCCCCGCCGGCGCCACGCCTTCCACACGGACGACGCCGTCCAAGCAGGGGAACGACTAACCCGCCCTTACCTAAAACTTTTAAAGGTACCCTTTTTTCTATAGAGAATTTATATCAGAATATGCCTTGCACAGAGGCGAATTATTCCTTTTGTGCGTTTCACTCAAGAACCGTTTGTTTGTTCTATGTCTTCTTCCAAGCCGCGATCCAGGCTTCCAGACCCGCCACTGAGATCTCTCCCGCGAACTTGGGCTTCTCGGCCTTGATCTTCTTCACAATCTCTTCATAGCAATCCACAGCCGAGACGGCAGCATCCGGCAGCTCAATCCCGCGTACAAAATCGATGATCTCCGGATCCGCGAGCTCGGTGGTCTCTTCCTCCTTTTCCTGGCCGCGAGAAGCCACGTATGGGATCCCGGACTTCACCCCAACTCGCAGATGGTCACAGATCCTCTTGGCGCAGAGCCCCGCCCAGAGATCTCCACTGCCCAGGAACATGGCCCCCCCGACGAGCTCGCGATCAAAAGCCACATTGATGGATCGCATCGCGAAGAACACGTCCCTGGGCACAGTGAGCACCAGATCCGCGGGCTTCTTGGCCGGATCCAGCCACAGCCCGTGCGAGATCGCGGTGGGAACCCCCGTCCGGAGGCTGAAAGGGTATCCCCGGACGAAGTCCGCGCCGGGCCGGAAGGGATCGTAGAGCGTGTTGAAGAAGAAGGGCGTGGAGGGCGATCGCAGATTCGCGAGGTGCTGCTGGAATGGATCGATGGCGTCGCCGGTGGCCGGATCTGTGGCAGGAGCCGCGGAGCTGAGATCCAAGAAGGCGAGGTACCTGCGAGTGGAGGCGAGGAGGGCGAAAGCGCGCGCCGCGGCTAGGGCCGAGCGGTCCTTGGCGCCCAAGAGATTGCATCGCTCCAGCTCGCAATTGGCGTCGGCGGTGGAGTAGAGGGCGAAATCCAGGCCATGGAGGTGCTGCTGGATCTCTTCCTCCTCCTCGTCGATCACAATGAGGAGATGGTAAGGTTTTAGAATGGAGCGCCACGAAGCGAGCGAAGATCCCAGACCTTTGGAGACGAGGATGACAATGTCGAGATCCTTGGCGCCCGAATCCGCCGCTGCCGAGGACGCGAGAGGAGGAGGCTGGATAGCGTCCATTGCAACGAATATGCCCTAGAATCTCTCTGGAGTGGAGTTTTCATGGACTTCACGTCGCGCGCGTTCGATTCCCCATGGTTTTGGAAAATGGAGTCACCCCTTTAGAGCTTGGAAGAATCAAAACAGTGACTCACTCGCGAGAGAGAGAAGAGAGAGAGAGAGAGAGAGAGAGAGAGAGAGAGAGAGAGAGAGAGAGAGAGAGAGAGCTCGCAATTCTTTTCACTTGGACTGGTTCCACGAGCGATCGATCTGGGACAAAAGAAAACCAATAGTCTAGATGGAGCTTTTGAGCTCCGAATCAATAAAATGGTAAAGAAATCACGCACTTACCAAAAAGTTTAAGAGCACCTACTAATCGTTGATTTTCGAAAGCGTAGAAGTCTGTCCAAGTCGTGGTTGCTCGGAGTTCCAACTCCCATCTACAAAAAGGAAGAGCTTTCAGATGAAATCTTTCTCGCAACATTTATTTACTTACCGTGAAAGAAGTGGAAGCTGGAATCGCAAGCTCGAGCTCTAGAGTTCAAGAGGTTCCTTCCTGGTAAGATGAAAGTAAGGAGGCGAGATCACTATGAGTAACTTACACTCGTATCACTGCGCGAGCCGTGCAGGAAAATCTCTGTTCGGGAAGAAACGAAACAGAGGATTCACGCTTCTCTGCCACACGCGTTTTCAGCGCGCTTCTCCATTATCAGAACTAGAAGAAAAAACTGAAAAAGAAGCATACCTTCATGCTTGGTACTCTTCCGGAGAACTTCTCAAAGTAAAACTTTCGATTCCAATCTTGCAGTTCAAAGGGAAATTGCTTTCAATACTGCTCTGAAGTGAATTGCTTCGATCTGTAATAAGGTATAGTGGGACTTGAAATCTCCATTCCTTTCAGCTCGATCTCTTTTCCTGACCAAGTGAAACCTGAGACTACTTGTCCTCGATTGGCGAATAGATGTTCTTCGTATACCTGACCGAGGCTTGCCAGCGCCGGCATTCTTGTCGACTGGCGTGACCACAGGGATTACCGTCGCCATCGCCATCGCGATTCCAAGAGTGAGCTCCTTAATCACGAAACCCTAGCTCCAAGCAAACGAATAAACGAAGATAAAAGTACCCGTTGGCGGTAAAAGGCAGTTGAAACAGAAGCGTCACTTGACGGGCAGGCATCGCGCCGAGCTCGTCAAATAAATAAGCACGAAGAACCCTAGTTTTTTTCCTCCATTGCAAGAAATGGCGACCAAGGCCATCAAGGCGTTCTTAATGGGATCCATCTTTCGCAGGTACGCGCAGCGATATCGCGCTTCGCGAATTGGAAGCCTATAAAATTCCATCGTATCAGGTTGTCGAAATCTTCGAAATGCGGTGGCAACAAGACACAGATCGAGGATCACAGAGGTTCCGCCGCGACAAGCGATGACAATTCCGAGCCGCTTCCAAGCGAATCGGGCACGGCGTGTGTGTATTGGGGGCAACTCCCGGATGGAACTCAGGTATCTCTTTCTTGTTCTTGGCGAAAGGAAAGATCTCCAGCAGCAAACTCTTTCCAGATTGCCGTGAAGCGATTGAGGAGTGGCAGCAGCTTAAACTCGGACAAAGAATTCGCGGAAGAAGCCGGCAAGATGGGAAAGATGCTCCACAAAAATGTGATGCGTCTGCGAGGATACTGCGTCGAGCGAGACGAGAGAATCCTCGTCTATAGCTACATGCCCAACTCCAGCCTTCTCGCGCATCTTCATGGCGCATTCTCCTACGACAATCTCTTGGATTGGGGGAAGAGAGTGAGAGTCGCTCTTGGCTGTGCCGAGGGGCTCGCGTAAGTTCCAGTTCTTCGAATGCTTTGAGAAGTTCTCACTCCAGTTCGTCAAATGCTTTGAGAAGTTCTCACTCTTTCGTTTCTTCTTCCTTGCAGATACTTGCATCACTCCGCCAATCCTCCAATGATCCACGGCAACATCAAAGCTAGCAACATCCTCCTCACTGACGACTTCCAGCCGCTCTACACGGACTACGGCATCGCGGCGCTGATGAAGAAGCCGGCTCTCAAAGCCAAGGTGGCGCTCGGCTACACGGCGCCCGAGTGCTCCAGCGGCGAGGCCGCGACGCTGCAGAGCGACGTGTTTAGCTTCGGGATCCTGCTGCTGGAGCTCATCAGCGGGCGGCGGCCGATGGAGAAGGTGGAGTTCAGCATGAAGCAGCACATCGTCGACTGGGCGGAGCCGCTCATCCTCGAGGGGAAGCTGGACTGCCTCGTCGATCCAAAGCTCCAGGGGCGATTCGTGCCAGAGGAGCTCAAGAAACTCGTCTTCGCGGCGACGATATGCGCGCAAACGAGCAGCCATAGCCGGCCGAGCATGGCGCGCGTTGTGGAGCTCCTCCAAGGAGTGGAAAAAAACGAAGTGGCTCGCGTCTAAGCACCAGAATATGCGCTTGGCGGAATTTGTAAAGTATTTTACCAGAAAATCCCTTTTTTCTGGCAGAATATGCGCTTGCGCTCAAAGTGAAATATATATTTTTTCTGTTAAGCTAACGGTCTGTGGTTCGAATCTCCGGAGCGCCATGGAGCGCTGTTCAATCCATCCCCGTGTTCTTGAGGGCTTGGGCGGGGCGGTCGGCGTGACGCGGCAGGCGATGGCGGCGCCGCGCGGCTCCGCGTGAGGATCGGCGTCGGGAGCGTCGGATTACTCGGCCGCGGCCTGAGGTATCGTGACGCTGTGTAGATCGGGCATGGGAGCTACGGTGTCGGCGAATGCACATCTTGAGCTGCTGGAGTGGAGATTCTCAGCGAGCATCGATCGCCAGGCGCCAGCGGGCGACTTTCTTGGCGGGCATGCATAGGTTTTCCATCCAGGCATTGAAATTTCGGGTGGAGATGTGGCAGTTCCCAGGAATCTAGGAGGAATTTCCTGTTTCTCTTGACGAGGAGGGAATGGGGTCTGTTTGCTGCGTGCCAGTGAGAAAGCAGTCTGGGGGCCAGGAGCGCTGGCCGGCGGATCCCGCGCACTGGCGCTCAAATGGGGATTTCTCGCCGCGCTGGGATGGAAAGTCGTTTCCAGAGGCCACTGGGAATCTCTACAGGTCTTCTCTCTCCTCCAGCAGCAGGGGCAGCCGGCGTGGAAGCTCTCGTTTCGTGGGTCACCAACGAGCATTCTCGGGTGGGATTTTTTCGCCGGATCCCAGCCCATCCAGCAGCTTTCGGGCCTCGCATCTCAATCCTTTGAGCTCCTGTCAAGTGTGCCCCTTGGTAGATCTGGCTCCTCTTCCACTAGGTGGGTCTCAGTCTTGGGTCAAATTTTTCTTCATCGTACTGGTAATAATTTTGGAGTCTTGTTGCAGATTCGAGCTGTAGTCCATGTACGACGATCACATCTTCAAAAGACGTATGCCGTGCCTGTTTTGATCACTCTTCTCTAATTTGCTTCTCAAAGCGTTTGCATGGTTTGCTTTCCAGGGTACTTTTAACACCCCGGAGTCGCGTTCATCGCTGACCTCGATTTCTAAAGACTGTCCAACGCAACCTTCGATTAAGCCGGTCGTGCACAACAGCGGCGGCAGTAGCAGCAGCAGCAGCAACAACAGCTTTGTATCCAAGTTCTCCAAGACACTTCGGGAGAAGCCGCACAAATGCGGGCTGACAAACGTAGGCAGTAGCAGAGCTAACGAAGGAGCCTTCTCCTCCACGAGAAGATCCGAGAGCGGGGACGTCGAATCGCTCGGCGGGACAACCTCCGACTGGTCGATGGTCGCTTTCTCGGAGCTAGTCGCATCTTCTCGGCGGGACAGGCTGCGATGGATGAGTGACGGCGGTGGCGAGGACTTGGTTGGATTAGCAGAGCTCGAGCTGGCCGCACTGGAGAGGATAAAAGCCGCTGGCTATGCGTCGACCAGCCTCGAGGCGTTCGTCTGTGGCCTTTGCTCCCGCTGGCTGTCACAGAGGTCTCCGCTGAGCTCTCACAAGATGGTGGGGAACTTGGATCCGCCGAGTGTGGGAGTGCTGGCCTGCGGTCACGTCTTTCATGCCGACTGCTTGGAGCAGGCAACGTCCGAGTCCGAGCGACAGGATCCTCCGTGTCCGCAATGCTTGGGTGGTGGCAATCTATTCCCGAGGAGGCTGCTCAAGAGCTACAGCTTGCGTGGATCGACGACGACGACGCCGGTTTGCGCTAAGAACAAGCAGCTTTCCGACGACCCGGAGTCTGGACTGAGGATCTTCTCGTCTGCGTCGCAAGAGCGGGACATGCTGCCAATCTCCGAAAGAAGTTTGAAGACTTCCTCTCGCAAGTTTTCGCTTCGAGGGATCGGGGGCAGCAGCAAGCAGGCGAACAGCGCCAGCAGCAGCAGCAGCAGCAGCAGCACCAGCTACGCGAGCGGCTCCAGGGGCACGAAGTTTAGCTCGGCCTCTCCGGAGGATTCGCCAACGAGTCGGCGGCGGCGAGGATACTTGAAGTGGTAGCGATAGAACGCAGGAAAATTTTGGTTGGAGACCATGGAGGAGGCTGGAATTGCTTGCTTTGCGGTCGAGTAACAACATGGCTTTGTTTCAGTCTTTGTTAGAACAGCTCTTTTGTGAATTTTGCTGAAGTTACAGGGTTTAGGGTTCCTGGTAGAATGCAGCGATGAGGAGGGAGTGAAGAAATTTTGGGCGGAGAGATGGCGGCCAGCAGCAAGAAGCTGTCCACGCTGCTCGCCCCGAGGCTGCATTGCTTGTTTTCTAGGCGCGGCCTCCACTCGGCTCTCAATCTTTGCTCGCAGAAGGCGGCAAAACTGGAGCCAGCTCGAGAGATTAGCGGATGCGACGCGATTGCTGCGAGGAATTGGCAGATCACGGAAGATGAGAAGGACTGGAAGAGTCATGCCGCTGCCGTCGCTCGCTCCATGCAGCTTGTCAAGACTAGAATGAAGGTATGCTCCTCTTTCCATGTCTTCTTATATTTTTTCTGCGTAGTGGGGAGATGTTCTATCCAAGCTCAAAGATCTGGAAAAGGAGCTCGAGAAGCCGGACTTGTGGAGCGACACAGCTCGAGCGTCGAGATATAGCCGAGAGTTTGGATCACTGTCGTCGCGAGTGAAGGAAATCCGGGAGATGGAGTCCGAGCTGGTGGAGAATGTGGATCTCGTGGAGCTGGCGCGAGAAGAGAAAGACGAGCAAGTAGAAGCAGTAAGTGTTTCGTGATCTTTCCTGAGAAGTTGTTCTCTGTTTTTCCATTTGAAGCGTGAGTTTGCTTTATTGATATGGCAGTGCAGGAGGCAGTCTCGGCTCTAGCTACGCTGCGCAAGGCTGCGAAAGACAAAGAGTTACTCGCACTTTTGTGTGAAGAGAACGATGGATGCCCGTGCTTTCTAGAGGTAAAAGCCATCTACTTGCTTTCTTTGGTCGAGTTTTGATGGTTTTTCCTTTCAGGTGCAAGCAGGAGCTGGCGGAGCTGAAAGTATGGACTTTGCAGCAATGCTTCTTCGTATGTACAAGCTATGGGCACTGCAGCGTGGCTTCGAAGCTGCCGTGGTCGACGAAATGCCTGGCGATAGAGCGGGGATAAAGGTGTGCATTTTTTGCAAACTCCATTTTCACTGACGAAATTGTTTCAAGCGTGCAACACTTCGACTCGAAGGTGACTTTGCGTATGGTTTTGCGAAGACGGAAGCCGGAGTTCACAGGCTTGTCCGGATTTCTCCTTTCGACGAGGCCGGTCGGCGGCATACGTCATTTGCAGCGGTGGCTGTCATTCCAATCCTGGACAATGCCGGAGCCGAGATTGAGATAAACGAGGCCGACCTTGTTATTGATCGATTTCGCTCCAGTGGAGCCGGTGGACAACACGTCAATACAACTGACAGTGCAATCCGTATCGTTCACAAGCCAACCGGAATCACTGTTCAATGCCAAAACGAGCGGTATCTTCATCTTCTCGAAGCTAAACTTTGTTCAATTTTTCTAACTAGCTACTCTCAGATCACAGCATAAAAACAAAGACAGTGCGATGGAAGTTCTTCGCTCTCGCCTGTACCAACTGGAACTGAAACGGAAGACTGAAGAAACAGCGCAGCATACTCAGTCGCTCCATGAGATTTCATGGGGAAATCAGATTCGGTCATATGTATTGCAAGTAAGCCAACCGTTTTATCATCCTCTCGTTGTTGATGCTAGCGTTTTGTTGCAGCCTTATCAAATCGTAAAAGACTTACGAACGGGTTACGAGGTGACGAATCCAACAGCCGTTCTGGACGGAGGCCTTGATCCTTTTATATTGCAATATCTATCCAAGATGGGAAGCACTTGAAAGATGCAAAGCATCGAGGTACGCTTCAATGATTGACCACTTAGTAAAACTGACGAGGAGAACTTTTTGCAAACTTTGCAGATTACAATCGATGAATTCAATGGAAGAATCATAAGAACAACAAAGAGAGAGAGAGAGAGAGAAAAGAAGAGGCTACGGCACAGCATCCAGCCGGGGCTCAAACGCCATGCCTTCCAAGTTCGGGCAGTCCGGCACCCACCTCCACGACTTGGTGGAGATGTCAAACAAAACGCCGTCGTGCGAGTTGTCCCGCGTGAGGAAGACGAGGTTTCGGATGCCCGAGCAGTAGAAACTCTCCGACGGCATGACCAGGAAGTGCTCCGCCATCACCTTTGGCATCCGGCCAACTTCCCGCCACTTCAAGCTCCGCTGGTCCAGGAACCACACGCAGATGGTGAACACCTGGTGGCGGACACACTTCCCGACGATGGCAACCTGGCCGCTGCACTCCACCAAGTTCCGAAACTGGCAGTATCCCGGCAGCCTCCCGGTCTTGATCTTGATCCAGGTCTCGTGCTGGAGGCTAAAGGCGAGCAGCGAGCAATTGTACCAGCGCGGGGTGAGGCAGTAGAGCACTCCATTGCACAGTGCGACGTTGCGGGAGATCTCCTCTCCGCGAGGAAGGCAGGCGGAGCGCTTCCAGGAGTTCGTGGCGGAGCTGTAGACTTCGGTGGTCCAGCGGCCGGCGACGACGAGCTTGTAGGACTTGGTGGCGGCGTCGGCGACCATGGTGACGAGCGTGGGACGGTGGTGGAAGAGCATCGGCGGGAGCTCGCGCCAGGCCTTGGTGAGGGGGTTGCAGACGAAGAGGGCGGTGTACTCGTCGTTGTTGTAGCCTTGGAAGTGATTGGTGAAGCACAGGAGGCCTCGAGCAGTGGCAACGGGGAGGCCGGCGTTTGGGGGGAGGAAGGCGAGCGGGAGCTTGTACCAGCGGCTGGCGGCGGGGCTGAAGGTGGTGAGGAGCTGCTGGCAGTCGCAGGCGATGATCTTGACGAAGAGGATGGCGGTGGAGGGGACGGTGGCGCACAGGTCGTGGAAGCTCTTGGAGGTGGCGAGGCGGGACCAGCGGCGGCACAGGGTGGCGAGGCGGAAGAAGGCGTCGATGGGCAGCCAGGCGAGGATCCGGTCGAGGAGGTCGTCCGGGAGGTGCGACCAGAGGTTGGGATCCATGGTGGTGGCGATCATCTGGTGGTCTTGGTGGTGGTAGCGAAGATCGATCGCTTGCTGCTGTTGCTGGGAGTGGTACAAGGCATTGTTGTAGCTCTTGCGGAAGCCCGCGTAGAACTGGCGCGCTTCGTCCAGGAAAACTTCGCCGGGATTCATCAAGGCATGGAGTCTTCCCTGCAGTTCTAGCGATCCTGGGAAGAGCTTGAGCTTGAGGTTGAGAGAAACTTGGGCATAGCAGCTGTGCTCTTGGCTCCTTGGATCGATCGAGATTGCTTTGGTCGATCGATCCAAACGGAGGAGAAATTCCGGCGAAGGGAAGCAAAGGATATACTAAAACTCCACTCCACTCAGCCTCTTTTCCTTCTTCCCGTCCAACCCAACAAGAAAAGAGGAAGTTTTCCCTTCTTTTCTCTCCTCTCTTCCCTTGTTTCCAAGCCAAGCGTGGATGTGCTGCGCGCTGGCTTTGCGGCGGCGTGTGTGCGTCGTGTTTTGGTGTTGGTGGTCGGTGGCCGATCCTCGATCGGTGGAAACAAAAAGAGAGGAAGATCTGGAAGGAGGAAGGAATTGGAGGAGAGATCTTTGCAGTGGCGAGGGGCGGGCGGCCTCGAAGAGGTGCCCGCCCCCCCGACTCTGCTCGCAATTGCCGCGCTTCGTTTTCTAGGGTTCTATCCCCTCATTTGGTGCTCGATTCCCGCCGAAATTTAAAAGTATTGCCGCTAAAATTTGAATTTTAAAAAAATCCGCTGGAGTTGAGGGGCATCGATCCCCTTGCCTATCGCATGCAAAGCGATCGCTCTACCATCTGAGCTACAACCCCACCACGTAGAGGGGTATAATAGCCGGAATATTCTCGTCTCGCAATGGCTATTGTCTCTTCTCTTCATTCTTGTAATGCCAGGCGCTGCGTGGTTCTATCGGCGCTAGGGCGCGCCAGCGGCAGCGAGGTCAGCGATGCCGCGGCGCTCGTGCAGCGCGAGCTCCGAAATGGTGATCACCGCAAGGCGCTGGCGCTGGCGGCTGCGCGATTGCGGGCGTTTGGAGCAGCGAGACAGGTAGGGATCGGAGGATTTTCTTGCTGGAATCCACTCGCAGTGTTGCCGCAGGTCCCGCAGAGGATTTACACGCTGGAGGAGCTGCGGCTGAACGGCATCGACACTGCCAGATTTCTATCGCCAGTGGATTTCACGCTCGGAACGGTGAGGAGAAATCTCCAGCTCGCAGCTTTGGCGGGAGGGATTGCAGCATGGCAGCTCTTCCACCTTGATCAGTTCCAGCTGCTCATCGGTGTTGTTGTTGCTCTTTTTGTTGGAACTTTGGATCAGGTAATCTAGAGTTTTTCTTTCCTCTTTGTTTTTTCATTCATCTAGAACAGATTGTCTACAATGGTGGTGTGGAAGCGTTGCTCCTTGACACTCTCGGTCGTGTTGTAAGCGGCAAGTACAAGAATAGAGTAGCTCAGGTACGCATTTCTTCCAGTTTCTCTCATGTTAATAGTTTCCCTCTGCAGCACGAGGCAGGGCATTTCCTGGTGGCTTACTTGATGGGAATTTTACCCGCGGACTACACATTGTCAAGCCTTGATGCCTTCAGAAAGAATGGCTCACTGAATGTCCAAGCCGGGACAAGTTTCGTGGATTTCGAGTTCCAGGAGGAAGTAAGTTTCAAGTTTCCTGCTTCCAAAGTACCGAAGCTGATCCTGTTTGCAGGTAAACACTGGAAAGCTATCTTCTGGGGTATGACTTCTGCGGATATCACATTGCTTATGCGGTTTATGGCAGACTTTAAACAAGTATGCTTGCGTTGCGCTGGCTGGTGTAGCAACAGAGTTCCTTAAGTTCGGGCTTGCAGAAGGGGGACTATCAGACATCCAACAGGTGATTGAACGATGAAGCTAAATTCACTGTTTCACAAAAAGTTTCCTGCAGCTGGACGAGCTTCTCAAACGGCTCAACTTCACGCAACTCAAGGCCGATTCCCAGGTGAGATGGGCCGTGCTCAACACTGTCAGCATCCTCCGGAGGCACCTGGCTCTTCACAGCAAGCTTGCCGAGGCCATGGACACTGGTAAAAGTGTAGGCCAATGCATCGAGCTCATTGAAACTGAGCTCGCGGGATGCACGGACCTCTAAAGCTCCACAATATCAACGTCCAGTTAAGTGTCTCTCGCTTACTCAAGCGCTCTCAGCTTAGCCAGAAACGCTTGAACAAGATCACGTTAGCATGTTGGACACAACCACATACGGTGCTGCTCTGCTAGCGTCATCAATCCCAGGAACGCTGTTACCTCTGCCAGCGTCTCCATGGAGCTTGCAAGCGCCAACCAGGCTCATCCAAGACGTCGAGTCGGGCTCGAACGGCATGCTCCGGAAGAGATCCTCGGCCCGGTCCAGCCATCCAGCACGGGCCAGAAGATCAATCAAGCATCCATAGTGCTCGTCATTCACCGAAACGCTGCCATCCTCGACCAAGTTGGAGAAACATGACAGCGCTTCCTCGACCAGACCTCCGTGGCTGCAAGCGAAGAGCACCACGAGATAAGTGGCACCGTCCGACTCCATGCCTTGCAGCTGCATTGCACGACTGAGCTGGACCGTCTCCACCGACTGTCCTTGCTGAGCAAAGCCCGTCATCAGTGCGTTCCACGAGACGGTGTTCTTGGCGGAGATGTCGTTGAAGCAAGACACTGCTCGGTCCAACATTCCAAACTTCCCGTACATGGCCACCAGAGCGCTCCCGACGGCCGAGTGGTGCTCCAGTCCCATGGACAAAACTCTCGCGTGGATGGACTTGCCTATGGCCGCGTCGCCGGTGACAGTACAGGCAGTGACAACGTTGGTGAGCGTTATGACGTTCGCTCTCACGCCTTCGAGCTCCATGCCGTGGAAGACCGCCAGGGCCGTGTCGCAGCATCCGTGCTGGGTGTAAAGCCCCATGATGGTGTTCCACGACACCTCGTCCCTGCGTTCCAAGGAGTGGAAAACGGCGGTGGCGGAGCTGAGACGTCCACAGGAGCCGTAAAACTGCATCAGGCTGTTGCTCACAAAAGGAAGCTCGTCAAGGCCGCAGCTGCGAATCCGGTGGTGGAGCGAAGCACCACGGGTGAGAGCTCCGAGGCTGCTAGCCGCTCCCAGCACCGCTACGTACGTCACTTCCGTCGGCTCCACGCCGTGAAGATCCATCAACGTAAACAGCTTCAAGGCCATCCCGGGATCGCCACACTCGGCATAAGCGGCGATCATCGTGTTCCAGGCAACGCAGTCTCGAGCACCGCCAGCTTCCTCCCGGAAAACTGTTACCGCGTCCTCTAGACTCCGGCACTCGCGGTACACATTGAGCAGCGAGTCGACCACGGCAGTGTCCGCATCCACCCTCGCTCGCAGCTGCGCGTGGATCATCCTCGCCTTGTCCAGCTTGCGGAGCACCGAGCACACTCCCAGGATCTCAACGATGGTGACCACGTCCGGAGCCACTCCTTCCAGCTCCATCTTCTCGAAGAGCTCGAGAGCCTCCCGGTGGTGCCCGCTCTGGACGTACGCGGAGATCATCGAGTTCCAGAGCTCGACACTGGATCGCGGAACCCGGCGGTGGAAGAAGACACTCTTCGCACTCTCGAGCATCTGGAAGCGGCCATACATGCTGACGAGCGCGCTGGCGACGGTGTCGTCCCCGTCGGAGCCACAGCAGGTGATACAGGCGTGGATCGCCCGACCGTCGGGTTCGCTCGCGCAAGCACCGAGAGCGCTCAGCATCGCCACCTTGTCTGGCGCAACTCCTTCCAGGTGCATGGCTCGGTAGAGTCCCAGAGCTTCGCGGCCCATCTTAAACTGGGAGTATGCCGCGATCAAGGCGGTGTAGGCGACAGCGTTCTTGGGCTTCAGGCGCTGGAAGAGATCTTCCGCCAGCGCGAACTCCCCGGCCTTGGCGTACATGTTGATGAGCGAGACTCTGAGCACCGCGTCCGACTGGAAGCTGGAGGTGGCGATGGTGGAGTGGAGAGAGCGCCCGGTGTGGAGATCCCCCAGGCTGGAGCACGCCCCCACCGCCGTCGCGAATGCCACCCGGTCGAGCTCCACGCCGTCGAGGCACATTGCCTGGAAGAGGTGGATGGCTTGCCGCGGGTCCCCGTTCTGGGCAAATGCCGTCATGGCGATGGTCCAGGTGAAGAGGTTCCTCTCGCGGATGGTGTGGAACGCGGCCTCGGCGTCTCGGAGGCTGCCACACTTGCCATACATGTCCACCAAGAGGTTTCCCAGGTACGTCTCTCTGGCGTAGCCATCCTTGCTCATTTGCTCGTGGATGGTTTTGCCTTGCTCGAGGCTGTCGCATTGTCGCAGGAGAGACGCGTATCTGTAGCGCTTGGTGACGAACTCTTGCGGATTTTCATCTTCCTGTGGTGGTGGCGCTTGAGATGCCTTGCGCCGGGTGCCTCGCAGCGGCGTCGGCTTTTGTCCGTGCCTCCTCCAGATGCCCATTGCCGTGGCCTCATGCTAGAAGTTCTCTTCTGGATCATCTAGATCAGGGATACTTAATAGAAAATGCAAGAACAGTTTAATCTGGAAAGATACCTCCTAGCGTCATGTCAAAGTGTTTCCATCCAGCACCCCAGTGCGAGAAATCCACGTCTTGTTCATTCTCATTGCTGAGTTCGTACGTCACCACGGGAACTGTCTTGCGAAGCATCGAGCTTTTGCCTTCCTCCCACAAGCTCCCTGATGTAAGTGCCAGTGCCAGCGGCTCGTCCTCCTCGGATGTCAACCTGATAAAACATCCGTCCGCAAAGTTGATTCTTCACGAAAACAATGGCTTACCCTTCAACGAAGTACGCATTCGGCTCCTCCCTTAAGCTTGGGAGCTGAGTGGTCTGTGACATTTCCTCTCGGCCTACTGGAAGATATCCAGGGCCACGCCTTTGACGAGCAGGACTTCTCATCGTATCCCAGGGAAAGTCTTCATAGCCTTCGCGCAGCCTCTTCTGGGTCGGCATTTCGTCATCTTCAAGAATGTCGAGAATGGAAATGCCTGCGTGATCAAATGAAAATAAACACCAGAACCGGATCAAGTTCCTCTTACCTCGTTCATGTGGGAGTGCTATCTTCCCCTCTCTCGGCTCGTTGCGACAAGCACCCGCGCTGCTTTGCGCTCCGTCGATACTCTCACTGTAGTTCCTGGTAGCAGGAGAAGCAGCCGCGGAAATTGGTTCCTTGGATCTTTTCGCAGCAGCAGCAGTAGCAGCGGTGCTGATTTGTTCCTCGTATCGTTTCGCAGCATCCTTGGGAGAGGGAGAAGCGATACCAGAAAATTTGGTTTGTTCCTTGGAGTCATTCCAAGCAGCAGCATTGGGAGCTGGATCGATTCGTTTCTCCGATTCATTCGCAGCAGTCTTTGGACGTGAAGGCTGGTAACTCATCACCGCAGAAGGATGATCCGGAGAAGGAGTCCTCGCTTCTAGGATGATCTCTTTCCTCCTGTGTTAAAGCAACGAAAAGACGAGTATAAGCAGAGCGAAAAACTTACTCCATTGCTCTCTCTAACTCACCCAAAGGGATTTTCATCGTCCACGCTTTCGACTGGAGCAGCAGAGCACAGCTTCATCTCTTTACTCCTTGTGTTAAAGCAACGAAAAAACGAGTATAAGCAGAGCGAAAAACTTACTCCATCGACTCACCCAAAGGGATTTTCATCGTCCAAGCTTTCGACTGGAGCAGCCGAGCACAGCTTCTCAAGCCCCAGCAAATCAAGAGATCGAGATCTTCCCACAGCCTGCTGTGCCGGATCCCTCTCCAGGCGCCTGCGCTGCTCGAAAAACCTCTTCTGCCTACGCAGCAGCCGTGTTCCATCGATCGAAATATCAGAAACTACAACCAATACCTAGCCTCGACAGAGTTCCTGGTCTTCTCGCGCACCAAGAAATGCGATCAAACGAAAGAATCGCGAGAACATCAGCCTTACCTGCTTGATCTTCTTCCGGGATCCTCCCATCCATTGCAGCATCGTCGAACAGACTAGGGTTTATCCTCTTCCCGCCCAAAGTAATTACCCCTGACAGGGCTCGAACGCGGGATCTACCTCCTAGGGTTTGCGAGCAAAAATGGTAAGACTCAAATGCATCGATCGATCGCGAGATCACTCGTTTCCCTCCTCCCAATTTCCAGTCCAACAGAGCGCGGCTGTTCAAGGAGTACCGGGAAGTCCAGAAGGATCGCAACGCGGATTCGGACATCCAGCTCGTCTGCGATGACACAAACATCCATCGATGGACGGCACACATCAAGGTAAGAAATTCATGCAGTGTGTGTGTGAGAGAGAAAGAAATTTCGCTTGGATTTCCAGGGACCGGCCGAGACTCCATACCACGAAGGCGTGTTCCAGCTCGCGATAAGCGTCCCGGACAACTATCCTCTACTTCCACCGCTAGTCCGCTTCGTCACAAAGATCTTTCACCCAAACGTTCACTTCAAGGTACCGCAAATCTTTCATCCTGGCCTGGAAGAACTCAAAGAAAAATAGTATAGCGATGCTAAGCATTTTCTTTTTTTTCTTTTTTCTATTCCAGACTGGAGAGATTTGCCTCGACATTCTCAAGACCGCTTGGAGCCCGGCATGGACGTTGCAATCGGTTTGCCGAGCGGTGATTGCTTTGATGGCTCATCCCGAGGCAGACAGCCCTCTCAACTGCGACTGCGGTAAGAGATCTTTGCTCCAAAGTTGCCAAGTTTGAGCTGGATGTCCCAGGGAATTTGCTGCGATCTGGCGATGTGCGAGGCTATCGATCCATGGCTAGAATGTATACTAGGCTGGCTGCTCTACCCAGCTCGTCATAGTCTCTCCTGTG
Organism: Selaginella moellendorffii; assembly: GCF_000143415.4. Taxonomy (NCBI): domain Eukaryota; kingdom Viridiplantae; phylum Streptophyta; class Lycopodiopsida; order Selaginellales; family Selaginellaceae; genus Selaginella; species Selaginella moellendorffii. Next base: position 4,653,950 of record NW_003314261.1, on the reverse strand, counting down.
GTAAAACATTGTCTGTATTGCGATTGAATAACACACACACACACATACTTGTGACTTACGTGTTAGAAGAATGGATCACATTTCACCACATTGCGAAATTGTGCATTGGAGCTTTGGCTTGTTGCTCTGACCAGTCTGGACGTTTTCGATCTTTCGCACCACTAAAAGTCCGTCGCCCAAAACCCTCTGGAAAAAATAGAGCATGAGTTTTGTAGCTCAAGTTTGAGAAGAACTTACTCCAAACACCACATGCTTGTTGTCGAGCCAGTCGCATTTGGCGCAAGTTATAAAGAACTACACAAACAACGTCTTCCGTAAGTATAGATCATCCACAGAAGATCACAAAAAGCACCTGACAGCCATTTGTGTTTGGGCCGCTGTTAGCCTGCGCATTCATTCCAAGCGTCAAAATGGAATTTCTCGGGTCGAAGGAAAAGAAAGTTAGCAGCTCATACCATGGACAAAAGACCCGGGCCAGTGTGCTTGGCTACGAAGTTTTCATCTTCAAATTTACTCCCATAGATGCTCACGCATCCGTTTCCATCGCCCTGTGAAGAAGCAAAACTGTCACTGGCAAGAACTTGCAAAGAATCGCACTTCACCTTGAGAAAATCCCCGCCTTGAATCATAAAGTCTTTGATCACGCGGTGGAAGCTGCAGTTCTTGTATCCTTGTGGTGTCCCGGCTTTTCTACAAACATAGGATCGAACCAGACTTCTTATCAAGAGAGAAAACCCTCCTTACCGAAAATCACCAGTGCAAAATTGCCTGCCAAAGAAAGGAAATAAATCTCTGAAACAAAAACAGACACGAAGTAGAACTAATACCTGAAGTTCTCGGCCGTCTTGGGAACAATGTCGGCGAAGAGCTCCATCTTGATCCGCCCAGCAGGCGCCGTCCCGATTGTGATGTCGAAGAAGACGACGGGGTTCTTTGGATTCTGCGGCCTCAGGTGCCACTCTACAACGCCCGCCATTTCCCTCGGGACCCTAAAAGACAGGCTTAGGGTTTAAGCGGATCTTTATTATTTTATATTCAAAACTTAGAACAAGTTATAAATTAATTAATTAATAAGCTTATTATTTTACTTTTCTTTACATTAATTGAAACAATGGGAAATACAATAATCACAAATATTGAGTTTATTAATCATATACTAAAAAATTGTTTTTTTAACTTTTAAATATAGTATTTAATATCTCTCAAGAGTTTAAGTTTCATATAATTGTGACTTACATATAAATGTCTTTTATTTTTAAATTATTAAAATCTTATGGGCTATTAAGTCTTGTACTTTAAATTTTTTGTTGCAATTATCAAGTTGGAATATAACTTATGAAATGACAATACTTTTAAAATTTATTTGAACTACAAAGGAGTTTTTCCCCATTTTTTACCTCTTTTATTTGTGGCTTAACAAGTTTCTTCTAGATTTGTAACATGTGATCCATAATGCTTTTGGCTCAACATTCCAGTGGTGAGCAAGTTAGCCTCTATTGGAGAAGGAGAATTTTTACCGGATTACAATTCTTTAGTATAACAGCTTCCTCCCTCGAGTTATAAAAAGTTTATATATCAAAAAAATATATATATAATTTTAAATTTTTCAACCAAATTTTTAAGTGTGAAATGTTTTTTCTTACTATTCACTAAAAATTAATATACAAAATGTATTTTTTTTTACAAATATTTCAAATCTTTTTTAACCACCATATTAATTAAATCATTCATTTATAAAGTCATACATTTGAATTAATATGTTATAAACTTATATAAAGCTGATTATTATAACTTTAATAGTATTTTTTTGTACTAATGAAGTTGAAATGTGAAAAGGCATTCAAGTATTGTATAATACAGTGTACCATTTTATTTATTAGGATATATAAAATAAATTTTAATAAATGAGCTAAAATGTTATTTATTATATTTATATTTTCATGCCAAAGTCTTTCAACCATTTTGCAAAGTTAGGAGAAACTTTAATAAAATTACATGATATTTTTCTTAGTAACTAAAATTTTAAAATGTTAATTAAAATATAAAAAGTGGAAAACAAATTGATATGCATTAGTACCTTAAACGTATAAAATAACTTTGGTATTTATATAAAGAGGTAGTAAATATTTTATTTAAATTTTTAAATATTTTAGGATATTAATATTATTTATTTTGAGTATATTAAACACACTTTCATCCCTATACAAATAGTAAGTGACTAGCCTATGTAATTTATAACTGAAATAATTAAAGATTATTTTAATTATGAAAAGTTTAGTAATTGTGATTTGAACATTACTTAACAAAATAAATGAAAACTTTGAGGTTTTATTGGTATAAGGTAAGATTGTAGTGTAATAGCTAAATAAATAATTTGTTAAGTATTATATTTCAATTTCATAATGGTTAATAATTATTTTTATACAGTGACATTAAGTTATAGAATAAAGCTTTTTATTTTAAACATGTTTAAATACTTACAAAACCATTATTTTTGTTTTGATCAGATTCATCTAAATTATTTTTATATAATTATAGTAAAAATATTTTTTTAAATATAATTTATAATTTTGTATGCAAGTTATAACTTAAGAAACTGGTATATTATATAAAATAGTATATAAGTTTTGAAAGAAGACATTCAAGGTTGCAAAATAGGGAATGAAGAATCTATTTACTTCTTACTAATTCAATTTTATTATTAACCACTAAATTTTATTATACTTTTTTAACAAAACTTCCTATGATTCCAAATCTTTAGAAAAATTTAATATTACTTATAAATATACAAGCTAATATTAAAGTGTGAAGCTTAGTATTCAATTATTTGATTTTTAATGTATGACTTATCCTTGTGTTTCATCACCTTGAGCTTTAATAACCTTGAGATCATCAGATATAATTTCATTATTTTAATTAATCTAAACATCCAAATCAAAATGATAAAATCTCAATAGCGATCCCAAACAACACCAAGTCAATAACACCAAGTTAATACTAAAGGCTTCTAGCTAATGGTGGGATCTCCACAGTTCCGAAGCTACAGCAGCGGAGACTTACGTCCCACGGTGGACCGGGATATCACGGTTTTGGAACATGTATGGCCTGTCCTACTATCACAAAAAACTACGCGCGAATTAAAACGGAACAAAGGCAAACCAAACCTTTGTAATGTCGATCACATTTTTACACCGCACGGGCTGCCGTAAGGGCTTCCCTCCTCGAAAGGACACATGGATCACACACATGGTACGCCCTTACGGCTGCTGTAGCATGTGTCGAAAGAGCACGACCCTCATGATCTCGTTCGTCCCTTCGAGTATGGTATGGACTCGCAGGTCCCTAAGATACCTTTCAACCTGGACAAAATGAATTGATTAGAAGTCGTTGCGTGCTACTACTAGATTGTCATATTACCGGGTAGTCTTTTAAGTAGCCATATCCCCCATGAAGTTGCAATGCATCATTCGCAATGTTAAAGCAAGCATCAGTAGCGAACCTTAGAAAAGAACAAGCAATATGTTTAGAGCCGAACAATCAACACAACGACCCAACCAACCTTTTCGCCATTGCAGCGCAAGCAGAGGCTTTCGGAGATCCAGCATCCAAGGCAGCGGCAGCATTTGATACCATTAAGCGTGACGCATGCAGAGCAGTCTGCATATCCGCTAGTTTGAATTGAGTACTTTGAAACTCTGTGATGGCTTTTCCAAACTAAAACCACAAAAAAAGAAAACTAAAAAGATGTTCCACCGTAAAATGCATAAAGATATTCAGTTACTTGTTTGCGAGTAGACGCATATTCCTGAGCAGTATCAAGGCAGAACTGTGCTCCCCCGCAACTAAAATAAATTGTGTAAGAAGTTACGATAGGAAAACAAATTAGTTGTCAAACCTGCATGATGCGATATTTATGCGACCTCCATCAAGGCCCGCCATTGCGATGGCAAATCCCTGTCCCTCTCGTCCAAGCATATTGGCGGAAGGCACACGCACCTCTTCCATGACCACCTAAACATAGGCAATCAACAAACACCTTCAAAACACTCTTGAAGACATACGGAAGTGGTAGGCTGAGATCGCCATCCAAGCTTATCTTCGGGCCGTCCAAACGAAAGTCCAGGCATCCCCTTTCACACATCACATTGCAAACAGCTGAGCTCAAGCTTGTCAAAAGAAAGACCGAAAATACCTTCTCTAAGAGAAAGCAAGAGATCCCTTTTGGGCCCAGCGCTCCTGTTCGAGCCATCACCAAGTACAAGTCGCTAACGCTTCCTCCACTAATGAAGGCCTGAAACATGATCGGATAAGAAACAAAACTGGGCCTCGGAGTCGTACTAGACCTTTGATCCATTCAGAATGTAGTCGCTGCTGCCGTGTGCTTGTCTTGCTGTAGTCTGGAGTTGAAAAAAAGTGTCAATACTTGAAGTTGATAGTAGTTCTTTGCCTGTAAGGATGCGGCATCACTCCCGCTTGAAGGTTCCGTTAAGCAGTACGATGAAAAGAATTCCTAGGTAGTATTACAACATCCGGTAAGAAATCAAGTAACAAAAACGTACCATCTGAATAAGTTTTGGAAGCCAGTGGTTTCTCTGTTGATCATTTCCATACCTACAAACCACAGAGTTGGAAAAAATCAAAGAACAAATCGAAAGAAACATTGGAAAAGCTACGAAGATAACCTGTCAATCAAAGAGCAGCACATGTTATGAATGGTAAGATAAGCAGTTGTGCTTACATCACCATATGCCAGCGCCTCAAAAATCACTGCTCCATCCACTCGATTAAGCCTGTAAGAACAAGTGCTTCAGAATTTTTGCTTGGTTATCATGCCGCTCACTTACCGAGAGCCACCAACGTCTTCAGCACAAAACATTCCTCCGAATCCCAGACCGGCAGCCTTTCGCAAAACCTCCACTGGAAAATATTTGTCGCAATCCCACTGCGCGCCATTGGGAAGGAGCTCCTTCTTGGCAAAATCCTGCCGACATGAGAATTTCAATACTCTGGCGCGGGGAAGAGATTCCAAGACTTACAGTAGCAAGCGCACGAAAATGCAGCTGATCGGCCGTAAGGCGATGCTCGTCCCACAAACTCGAGACACGATCCGAGCTGCTGCCAGAAGAGGTGGCGTGCTTGCAGAACGAATGTGCGCCACGAATCGCCTTTAGCGTCCGGAAGCTCGACCTTGTCGCCAGCGCCATTTAGATGAGAACGAAGAACCCTAGAAAAATACCGTGACACAGGAATGGAACACGGCACTACCTCTTTGAAGGCTCGAAAAATTGAAACTGGACCGGACCGTGGACCGTGGAGCGGAACACCAAAACTTTCAATTGCATTGCATTCATAAAGTCTTATGGGAACCGCAAGACTATAAACAACATAAGAAATGATTTGCCATTTGCATGGTGGCCATTCAAATCTAAGGCTCCATTGGCATCGTTTTATTACATCTGGAATTAAAGGATCTAGTCATGCTTATTCACCTCCCAGCAAAAAGTGATTTGATCAGTGGCAAGACAGGTAAGTTTTAAACAACTTTTTTCCAAGTGGTAATAACTATTCCTAAATATTCTAGCATATTCCAAGGTGATCCTTAATCTAATGGCTGTAAGAAGCTAAAAGGATATCAACACCTACTTTGTATTTCACCTCTCATGTTTTTTTATCAATAAACTAAACTAAACTAAACTAAAAGGTATTTAACAAATATTAATTTTTTTATAAAACATAAGAGAAATAAATAGATTTTGATAATCAAATGGAAATATTAAATGCATAACAACAAAATGCCATGCTAAATTTGTAATCTGATCTTACTGCTAAGCTTGAATGCTATGCTCTCTATCCAGCTCTAAACTTGCTTGTTGCTGTCTTGAAAGCATGGATGAGCAACACATTCCAAACGTTTATTGTCAAAACTACACCTTCAACACACCCTTAAAGTTGCAATCCTCATGAGTATACAGTATAAGTTACCAAAGTGGAGGACACCACAGTTGCTACCTACAAGTGATTGCTCCACAATACAGTAGCAGGACATTCACCATCCAGCCATAGATCCCAACTACTCCAAATTGGTGTCCTAGCTCCTAGTGTTCACTCAAGTCCAAGGGCCTGTCTCAGCTGGCCTTGGACTTCTTCTAAACATTGGAAGGAAGCCAAAATGTGGACCCAAGTGTTCCCCTAAAAGCTTTTATTGTGACATTGAGGTTGTTGTGAGGAAGACAAAGCCCTCTAAATCTGTAAAAGTGACATACATGTTATATTGTGTCAATTGCAACTTGTCCCTAGAATCAGCACAACCAAGGCATCTAGGCAGGCATAGCTGGAAAGATTCCTCTCTTAAAGCACCACACAAGAAACACAAACAAGGCTCTTACTAGTGTTGTAGGCACTCATGAACAAACTATATATATAATATATATATTATAAGTTTAGTCATATAATGCCAAGTTTCATGTAGAAGAAAAGTCTTGCCTTTCTCAGCTATTGTCAATGAGGAAAAACCTGGGTCTTCATCATGGTGGAGGGTCACTTGCACTTGTCTTCTGCACTTTATTTCAAACCAACCAAGAAGCATAGGAATGGCTTCTGTTAATTCATACTGACCGTCATCACAAAGCCTAAGTTCCTTGAACTTTGCTATTTTTTACCTTTCCACAATATTAGTAACCACTACAAATTGATAGTCACATAACTCCATGTCATCCACTTCAATCGGGACAAAACCATCCTCTAAAATCAGACAAAAATGAACCACTCTACTTGAGACCATTTTTGCTTTGTATTTTATTGTTTAGCAGGTTTGACTAACACCACTTCCCCAGTAACAGAATGATTCTCCAACCACTTTATGTCTAAGGTCAACCGTTCCACATTACTACTTGTTACTAAACCCAACCTTGTTCCTGCTCTTCCTTGTAATTTGACTACATCACCAGCTTGCACCCAAACAGGATTCACCCTTGACAGAAGATCATTTGGAAATTTGGTGGCAACAACTTCTAAGGCAATACGAAAACCTCTCTTTGCCATGGCATCATCATTATGCAGGACAACACAAATTTCCCGAAGAATTTCCTGAATATACAATATGCAAGCAGAGTCATATGCTAGAATTTGCATATTTATAGATTCATATATCATTGGATGAGAAGTTTGTGGATGACAATGATACTTGTGTATGTGTCAATACAGTTTCTTAGAAATATATCTGGATAACATAAAAGGACTCACTTGATAGTATGCTGAAAACAAACCATCAATCACCCACTGTAATCAATGGAAAAAATCTCCATCACCTCCACATAACAAACCTCACTTGTAGAATAAATTATGAGAAATAAGAAGTTGAAACTAGACAAATACCTCCATTGTCTAGATCTTTTGTGTGACAACCAAACTCCCACATTTTAAAATTGAATTGTGAATGCAAACAGCCTTGTGCCCATAGCAATGCCCTTTGACAATTTTTTATTCCTAAAATGTTGGGCCTACTAGCTGCACAACAGCTTCCAACTATACAGTTGATAGCAAAATCCCTCCCATCATATTCATTAGGACACCAACATCATGTAATCTTCTTTTCCAGTCTGTGCTTGCTATGTCCATGGATCTCCTCTATAAATCTATGGCTTGCTCCTCCAAAGTCACAACTACTAACCCATCCTTCACAAACATAGTCTCCAATTCTAGATGTGACCTGGGCTTAATAAAGCTTTTGTTTAATAGCAAGTTCAACCATGAAAGGGGGAGAAGTCCATCTCTTTCTACCATCATTTCTTCCTGGATTGTTGTGAAAAAATACCTACAAAAAGGTGCTTGTGAACTTCTTCAAAGATTCTAGAAAAATATTACCTGAGATGAGCTTTCATGAATGTCCTTTCCATTTGTAAGTGGTTTATCTATATAGCATTGAGGTCTTTAAAGTCTGACTCAAATCTGTAGCACCACGTGTTTGCTAATGAGCTATATTGGAAAATATCATCACAAATGTGCCCTCTGCTAAACACATACATCAAAATGGATTGATGAGCTCCATACCTCCCATACTAGAACACTTCTACAGTGTTGCAAATCTAATGAACATAGTCAAGATTTTCAACTGTCCATCTACAACTCTAGCTCCAATTGTAAAAAATTCTTGTCAACTCAATGAGCAGTTGACATATTTGAAAACCTGCTGTATTGAGAAGTCCATCCACTATATACAGTTGATACCATTGCATATAGTGTTGGTTTTCCTGTGTTCGCCAGAAGCCAAGTCTTAATAGTGGATGGTCATGTTGGCATCCCCTCTTCATACAGCTTGTCCTCGATTTCAACAGAACCTCCATTCACTCTACATGACCATTCTGTTCCATTGTAGCAAAGGTGAGTTCATTCCATTGTTTCAGAACACCTAGGCACCAGAGATGCATTAAGTTAAAGCTAGAGATCTCTACCAAGTTCAACCTACAAATCCTTATCAGAAAACACAGTCGAAGCCACAATGAAGTCCAATTATACTTACTCGTATATTTCAAAAAGTCTTGTCTCACACCTATATCCCACTGTAGTTGTCACTTTCGTGATGTGTTTGGAAGCTATTCTAATTCCTTGATAGCTACCTATATTTCTTGCAAAGTTCATGGTGTGGTAGGCTTCATAAAATTCTTTGTTATACCTCCATTCTTCCAGAAGTTCCTTCCAAAAGCATTGGAGCTTTACATTTGCTGCAGCAGTTCTTCCCACATGAGATAGAAAAGTAATTAGAAAAACATAAAAGATATATAATTTTTTTATTACCACTCAAAAACTTCAAGAGTTTGCATTGTGCAAGATGGTCTGTGGTTACCACTATTGGGATGTGGAGTGTAGCTTAGAGCACTGAGAATATTTTAATTTCTAGAATATTCCCTTCTCTTTGTATAAAAGCCCCACAAGTTAGTGAGGGAAGGAGTGGTATTTAGGGCAATTGAGGAGGCATGGAGAGGTTGAGTTAGAAAAGTTAGGAGATAGCTTTCATCTCCCAATTAGTTTAACTTTTTATGGAGAATAAGAAAAAATCTGATGGATGGAGAGATTTTAGAGTTTTAATGGCTAGATTTGTGTTTGGGGGATCTCTTGGATTGATAAAAGTTCCCTCTTGCATAAATTTAGAGTATAGGCTCATAGATTTAGAGTTTTTCCCATTGTTTTTTCATTTTCCTTCATTTTGCTTGGTTTTGGAGAAATTTTTAGTGATATTTTGGTTGTGCCTTGTCTGGGTTGAAGTAGTTTCTCCTCCTCTTTTCAGCGAGTTAAAGAACATGTGATTTGGTGGAGAATCAAGTTGCATGCAAATGTTTGTTTTTTTGTATTTTCCCTTGTTTTCACAGTTTATTTCTAGATGTTTAAACTTGAGATTACAACATTGGTTTAGAAAATTGCTAGTGTGGGCCTTTAGATTTGGTCATGAAATTTCCAAAGAGTGTTTTTTTTATGAGTGGAATATAAAAGATTAAGATATCTTTCTCTTTTTCTTGCTCTCTTCTTTTTTTTCTTCTCACAACAAAGTTTTAGAGCTTTAAGAGTGATAATTCCTAATTTTTTTTTGAAATTTCTTTTGTGGGTCTCTCCTTTTGCTTCTTAATTTTTTTTAAGTCCTTTCTTGCAAGCAAAGAATTATGAGTTTTGGTGTTGTTTATCTCACATACTACACAACTACAATTTTGAGGAGTTTTTTCTTTCCAATTTCATCACCATTTTCATTCTTTTTGAGTGTGTTAGATACATTTCCTTTAGAGCTTTTACTATGTGATTGCATGTTAGATTTTATGCCAAATTTAAAGAGTTTGGAATTCCCACTTTTGCTCATTTATTTTGAGTACAAGGGGTGGTTTTAGCTATTTTCACTCAATTCTTAGTAGTTTTACAAATTTTTCTTTCTATAGCTGTGTAGATGGCATCAAGTGCTTTCTAACACACTCTTGCTCATGATTTTTGGTGCTTTAAAGCTTGAGATATTCATGTTTTTATGCTTATGAATGTTTGTGAGTGATAATGTTTATTCTCCAACCATTTATTTTGGATATAAGATCTTTACATTAGCTTAGAGGATTCCAAGAGCCAAGAATTTTTACTCTTTGGGAGCATTTGCAACAAGCCGGCATTTGCAATGACTATGGGATTTATACCCATTCACACTAGATCCATGCACATTCAATGCTACTTACTATCAACACTATCCCTCAGGTTAAAGGTTGTTATTCACATATCCACCACTAGCTAGATTATCAAACAATTCTTTCAACTGAGGAAGATTCGGACTTAGCAAATAGCGAGTTTGGCCATTCACTACCTATAACAATTCCTCCTCAAATCCATATTATACAGTGGGGGATGAACTTGCATTACTTCTCAAGCAATAGGGACATCTCAGCAAAGACACATATTCTTCATTTTAAGCAATATTGTGTATTAAATAGCATTAGCAATGATGATTACAAGCTTCAAGACTTCTCTTGATCACTTATCGATGGAGCAATAGCATGGGTAAAGACTCTTTGGAGGTAAATATGGCAGACTATGCCACATTCAAGGCCTCCTTCAAGTTGCACTTTGATCAGTAGCAGCTAGCCAATCCTTTGCTCATAGACTTATTTGCCTTTTGACAAAGAGCTTGCAAGTCGATGCCGAAGTACATGATGCATTTTTGTGCCTACTGGAAGGAGTGTGTGGAACAACAAATAATCACCAATGAGCCCCATAGTATCATAGCATTTATCTTTGGGCTTAAGAGGAACCTCCAATACAAGATGCTCAAGATGCAATTCTAGATGTATTGCAAGGCTTTTGTAGCTATAAAGACTTTAGAGCATGATTTTCTTTAGGGGATTGGTATCTCTAAGGGTGAAGAAGCTTTACTCCCTCCCTCATTGGAATCTTCATGCGTAATCATTTCTCGTCTAGTTCTCACACCCACTATTGCTATTGATAAAGTCTTTGCAATGATTGAGAAGGCTTTGATAGAGCTTGTGGTATACAAAGATATCATCCAATAGTAATAGCAGATGCAAGAGAAGATTCTTGAAGAGCTCCGTGCTTGCCACTTACAACAAGCCAATAAGCCAAAATGTCTTGATATTGCTCCCATTGCAATGTCACAACTCACAGCATGGAGAGGTGTTGGAAGCTTCATCCAAAGCTACAACACCACGTTCTCAATGTGTCCAGGAGTAACTGTTTGTAAATAACAATGTTGCAACACAAGAAAAGGATTGCTACTAGTGCAGTTTGAGTAGCATCCAATCAAGGTTGCACCTTCATCATCTTCAAGCAAAGGGAAGGTTCTAATGGGATAGGTCAACACAATCATGATTGCCAAGGAGGAGTTCACAAAGATAGCAGCCACAAGAGCATAAAAGAAGAAAGTCACTGAAGAGGAAATCTATGATGATTCAACTCCTTCGGCAATCACCGATCAAGCACCAAAGGTGGCATGCAAGAACCCATTCACATGTCTCCTTCTTGAATATCCTCCACCTTTCTCTAGGAGTTCCAAGCAAGAATTGTGCACAAAAGCTTGCGTAGTGAAAAGGTGACGAACATCTACATCACCTGTTGAAGTGCACTCTCAGGGAGCTTTGGATAATGTCTTGAGGACTTTGTGAAGTCTACTAGAGCTATGGCCTCTCTCCCACAAGTTGTGCACATCATTGATCTTTTGATCCAAGTGCATTTTTTGCACTCATAGACTTTGGCAATGGTTTTCCTATCATCAACACTCTCGTCGATTTTGGATCTAGAAGCACTATGATCTCTTTGGATGCAGCCACAAGAGCAAGTCCTCTAGTCTCTAGAAGCACAACTTTGATCCTAAAGATATTCGTGAACCATATTGTTGCCCCTGTGGGTATTTGCCACAATGTTTGAGTTTATGTCAATAAGGTGGAATCTCTTCTAGACTTTATGGTGGTGGACTACCAAAAGTTTAGCTCCACACCTTTGAAAAATTCCCTAATCCTTGGATGAGTTTGGCATGATCAGGTTTGAGGCATCACACATCAGTCACTTGGCATAATGGAGATTAGCGATGATTATTGAACTTTTTGTCTCTATAATGCCCATGGACACTCTCTATTGGGAAAGCTTCAAAAACAGCTCCTAAGATTGTCTTAAAGCTAATCAATATCCTTTGAGCTGGTGTTCTCTTCTTGGACATGCTTTCCCCACTTGCTAATGATCAAGTGTCTTCCCTAAATAGCCTTTTCTCTCTATGTTATGATCCAGCCCAAAAAAAGACAAAGATCTAGTCTCCCTAGACTTCTTAAGGTTCCTCACCCCAAGCTACCTCAAAAACTCCACCTTAACTTGAGCTTCCCTTTGACCAATGTTGACCACATAGTCAAAGCTAATGCATAAAATTTCTTCCCCCCCAACAAAGTATTTGTCCCAAGGACGAGTTATACTGGTGATCACCCTTTCTAGGGAACCATACTCAAGCTTTTAGTCCATCTTCCATAGTCATATACATCAAGGAAGCATTAACCCTTTCACTCTAAGATAGTACACTTTTCAATTGGCTAACATAAAATACTAAAGGAATTTTTACCCCAACTGGCAACCACACCTGATAAGCCGCTTTACCAATGCGCTCTAGCACTTCATATGTACCAACATATCGATGGGAAAGTTTGTCACTCTTCCCTATCCATAAAACACTAAAGTATTCCACCGCTCATTTGACAGAAAGATCACTCACATAAAGATGAGATCACCTAGCTTATATTCCCAGAATTGGCAATGCTCATTAGCAAACTTCTCTACTCTATCTTGAGCTACTTGTAAATTCCATTTGCATACCACCAAAATCTCATTAAGTTCTGTGACCAAATCAGTCGCCTTGGAATCAAGTTAATCTTGAATATCCTTACTCAAATGCACCACTGTTTGGGGATGCCTTGCAAATATGGCAAAGTAAATACTTACTTTAGTTCCACTATATTGGCTAATATAGTAAGTAAATTGCACCAATGGAAGATATAAGTCCTATTATCCCTGCTTTTGACCAATACTATAGTGTAGCATATCCTCCACAACTTGATTCACATGCTTGGTTTGCTCAATCGTCTGAGGATAATCTCCATTTGAGAGTTTCAAAATCACTTGCATAGCCTTTGCAAAGCTTTTCCAAAATCCATTAATGAACTTTGAATCTCAATCTCTAATGATGTCTTCTAGCAAACCAAAATTAGGAAAAACCTTTTCCAAATAGACTGCAGCCAAGTTTGATGTAGTGACAGTCTTTCAAAAAGTCAACAATCACATATACTTTGTCAATTAATCCACTATGTGTAAGTGACTAATTTTTCCATTCTACTTTAGTCACTTAACCACACCTCCGACCACTTGGAGGAGTCTCATTCACAACCTCCATAAGTCCAATTCAGGACTTGGGACTTGCTAACCCCAAGAATGGCAACCATGCCACTCAACCTTTGCACCTGGTCCAAGTGCTCCACGTGTCCGATCCCATGACCGACACTCCAAGGTACCACCGACATAGCAGCCTATTACGCTAAGGCCATGCCCAATCACCTTTGCCGCACTGGTGGTCCAATACCTCTTGCAACCCAATCTTGTCTCTCCAAGCCTGGGCCAACCATCTGTGAGTGGTCATCCCAGATCCACTCTTTAGCATCCTTAGGATGCCCACCGACAAGGGGAACAACCTTCCCCAATATCCCTTTGTCAGTCTCCACTAAGTCCCTTTTTGCCCCTGGCCGTGTTTGCCAACACTACCACTGGATCGAGGCCCACAGGCCCGACCACTAAGTCCCATGGTCCTCTAGGACTACCTCACCACACGACTGTGTCCTTAGTCACTACCCTAGAGGGCTGCTACTCTTCCTTTCCACAGTCTGGGCCTTTGGGACAACATTTTGGAACACCGTGGCCTTACGCAAGCCACCTGGGTACTCTCCCTGCCTTCTGCCTTTGGGTGCTCTAGCTATGGGCTGAGAGCGAGGTTCTATTGAGCCACATCTGGTATCCAAGTAGGTAGTGCCACCCACACTTGGATTGGGAGCATCGGCCAGTCGATCTCTCGGGAGAACTAGAGCCGGCTCTTGAACACTTCACCAAGCTACCCTGCTTGTCGGTTTGTATTCACTCTAGTCTTGGACTTCCCAATGGTCATCCCATCACCCAACAGCTGGGTATGACTTTCCTGGGCCAAACTGGCCTTTCCTGGCCAAATTAGCTCTACTGGGCTCCAACCCCCACACTCTCCCTACTATACTTTTGGAACCCCCTTGGGGGACGATCACTTTGGGCTTTCACCCAACTGCCTGTATTAGTATTTGAACTCGGACTCGGACTCGGACTCGGTCTCAGTCCCGGATTCGGACTCGGACTCGGTCTCAGAGTCGGTCTCGGTCTCGGTCCCGGTCTCGGTTCCATCTCGGACTCCATCTCGGACTCCATCTCGGGTCCATCTTGGACTCCATCTCGGACTCCATCTCGGGTCCATCTCGGACTCCATCTTGGACTCCATCTCGGGTCCATCTCGGACTCCATCTCGGGTCCATCTCGGACTCCATCTCAGGTCCATCTTAGACTCCATCTCGGACTTCATCTCAGACACTTCCACGTGTCATGTGTTGGTCCTTTCGGGTCCCTTTTTAGAGCCTCGCTTATGGCTCGCTTCATGCCTATTCCTTGAGCACTTTGTTGGGAGTTCCACTCCCGCTCTCGACCTTTCAAGTCGGAACTCTTAGTCCAAACATGTTACATTCGTTTGGCTTTCACTTTGGCCACTACCATGTGGCGCCCTTCCTGCTCCACTTTGGGGCCTAGGGATTTTGTGTTTCACAACTCCACCACCCATAGACGAAGTTTGATGTCCTCATCGAATGGTAAACCATTTTATAAAGTAACACCCGCATCTGTTACCATTTCCATCCTTGGCATCTAGCCAATATTTGTCAATAATGTGACATTGAAGGCTCACCATGCCTTCTCCATATTCGTCAATGGTTTGACACTAAAGGCTCACTAAGCCTTGCCCATCCTTTAAGGAGCATAGTTTTTCTAACATAGAGACTTATTCGACCACTTGGGGTGGTTTGCTCCCTTTTATTGGTTCAGTTCTCGCTAAACCTGTTAGAGTCATCTTCTCTAACTCAATTCCCACTACTCATTCTCGAGTGGTCTCAGTTCCCATCGATATAACCTTTGCACTTTGGAACTTTGAATTTTGCTTTCTTAGAGTCAATTTCCTAGGTGTCTCCGACACCTTGCCTTGCACATTTTGTGCAACTCCACTTCCCCATCCTAGGAAGTTCTCTACTTGAGGGCACCATCATCCTCTTTTCTATTTTTGTGCCACCATTGGCATTACATTCCATTTATCATTATTTGTGCTAGGGTTGTCCACGGCCCTATCTTTGGCTACTTAGTTGCTCCCCCACTTAGAGCCTTTTCTTCGCCAAATTGGAGCACTTAGGAATCCATCCTTGGAAGTCCACTTCTTTTTCCACCATCCGTTAGCATCAAACACATTACTATTCCTTGGCTAACTTTACCATTTGGATTCCTTCCAATGAATCCCATAGCCCATACTTGGCCACTAGTCTTTTGCTCCTATCTTTCGATTGTTGCACCGAGCAACTTAGGCTCACTACCTCCATTCTTGAGGTATTCCTTTGGTTCCACGGCAAAGCTCCAGTTTGCCAAGTCCAGAGGGTGCTCACCCTTAGTAAGTCTCTGTAGCATTTTCTGCTATGGGCTCTATCCACAGCCAAACTTTGTGACCCTCCCATAGGCCTATTATAGAGACTACTTTCTTTGGACACACTATGCCATCGCAATGACATAACTCATTTCCCTAAGGTGTTTTTCCCACTTGGTCACCTTGACCAAGCCACACCAACATCAATAGTTCAAATCAACACTTTGAACTAAGAACCTTATTCCTTAACCCAAACAAGGACCTCATCCTTATTTAGCCACAAGATCACCTAGTGATCTCACCTTAGCACCTTAACAGGTTTGCCAATAGGTACTAGGTCTTCCAGACCTTTAACTTGTTGACTACGACTCTGGGGGCATCCCCCACACTTGGCAGTGCGCCCAAGCCAACCCTTCTGGCCAAGGGTCCATAGCAACTGAGACTGGGTGTCCCCATCTCATTCACCGCGTCCTTGGTGCCACTCGCACCAAAGTGTTCAAAGTTAGATATGCCGAGCCACACTAAGCAATCTAATCGTGTATCATGACTCTGAAGCATCCCTCGCTTGGCAGTGTGCCCAAACCAGTCTCCACATTGAGAGTCCATAACCACCGAAAAATGAGTGTCCTCATATTCCAAACCATCACCACGCCCTAGTGAGTTGGGACTCGAACCCAAGCACTAGAGGGTTGGGACTCTAACTCAACCTCCATATATGCATCTATGGACGGCATCACCCAGGATGCCTGGCGTGACTCATCACGCCGGTGCACCAACTTTTACTCATAGCGCTATAAATCACAGCTTAGGAACCTAATTCCTCCACACTGCCAAGTCCTCTTACTTGACATGTCTATGATCATGCATAGACTCCTCCATGCTTGGCCCCATGGCCCACCCTTTTGAAGTTATCACCTTCAACTAGGGTTTTTGTTCCCCCGACTTGCCAATCTCGCTTGGTAAGTCCTTCGACTACCGTAACATGGTTCCTGCATAAGCGTGAAAGTCCTTGACCATCGACTTTTGTTCAAAGCCCTCTTTTTGAACACTCGAGAACTACTTCCCTAACCTTGATAGCCTTGCCTCATGGCAAGCTTCAAAACCACGCTTCTACTACACCACTCTGGTTTCGCGCGTTCCATGAACCATTTACACTTGGCCTTTCTAGGTATTAAGCTACTTAGAATCTTCTTTGGGAACCTTGAAGGAACTCTGTCCCTTAGCTTGCTAAGGCCTCCCTTTTCGCAAGCTTTCTAGTTGCCTTATAGTCCAGTATGGACAATTCCATATTTTAGACTCTCCATGGCATCACGGTTGCTAGCAACAACACCCTCGAGCCCCCACTTGATTCTCCACTCCCAACTGGCATAACCACCCTTGGTTATGCCCTTCGATTTCTATGGTTTGGTTCTATCCCCTTACTACTTGCTTTTGGCTTCACACCTTTCCTTCGGTCGTTCTCCTCCAGATTAGGAGGATAGCTTTGCACTTTCTATCATGCCTTAGCAAGTATTCTTAGGGATGAACCTACCTGATAGCCTAGGGAGTGGTTCCTCAATCCAAGTATGCTCACCTTATAATCCCACACATCGGGATTAACGTTGTTGCTTATGGGCTTTTACATGCCCATCACTAGCCTTGCCAAAATTCCATTTTTGGCTTTGTCCAATTTGGGTAGACAGTCTTCTCCCGTCTCCGCAACCTTGAACATTTGGATAACACCTTCTATCCATCATTCGCTAGGGACTTAGTCCTTTGGGCCTTATCTATTGCCCTCGCGACATCAAACACCACCTCCTGGTGTCCTAGAGTGTTTTGGTGTCCCAAATGATGGCCTGTTTAACAATGAGCATTCCCTTTTATGACATTGATTTACTATATCGCAACATAAGCAATTTATCCCTCGTAAAGGTATATCTAACTTCCTTATGCCATTAAGAACTCTTGGGTAGCTACCTTCTACCAGTTTAACCAATTATCTTGAACCTTTTGCTTAGTTGCCTCATAGTTGTCAAGTTCTACAACTCATTGTTAATGCTTCCACACCTCCATCATTGTTTTGGTCACCACACTTTACCACATGCCTTCCAGCTTAGGCTATGCCATTCCCATTTCCGTTGGGATTCCCTTGGCAAGGGGTTCTTATGAACCCACCAACATAACCTCAAGGTATCACATCCTGGCATATTTGGTGTCTCCACATCATTGGCCCCATGAGCCTATTTTTATGACACTACTGTGAGACACAAAATCCCTAGGCCCCAAAGTGGAGCTGGAAGGGTGCCACGTGGTAGTGGCCGAAGCGAAAGCCAAACGAGCGTAACGAGTTTGGACTAAAAGCTCCGACTTAGAAGGTCGAGAGCGGGAGTGGAACTCCCAACAAAGTGCTCCAGGAATGAGCACGAAGCGAGCAATAAGCGAGGCTCTAAAAAGGGACCCAAAAGGGACTAATACATGACACGTGGAAGTGTCCGAGATGGAGTCCGAGGTGGAGTCTAAGGTGGAGTCCGAGATGGACCCGAGATGGAGTCCGAGGTGGAGTCCGAGATGGAGTCCGAGACAGACCCAAAATGGAGTCCGAGATGGAGTCCGAGGTGGAGTCCGAGATGGACCCGAGATGGAGTCTGAGGTGGAGTCCGAGATGGACCCGAGATGGAGTTCGAGTTGGAGTCCGAGATGGACCCGAGATGGAGTCTGAGGTGGAGTCCGAGATGGACCCGAGATGGAGTCCGAGATGGACTGAGACGGAATGGACCCGAGGTGGAGTCCGAGATGGACCGAGACGGAGTCCGAGATGGACCCAAGATGGAGTCCGAGATGGACCGAGACGGAGTCCGAGATGGACCCGAGGTGGAGTCCGAGATGGACCGAGACGGAGTCCGAGATGGACCCGAGGTGGAGTCCGAGATGGACCGAGACGGAGTCCGAGATGGACCCGAGATGGAGTCCGAGATGGACCGAGACGGAGTCCGAGATGGAGTCCGAGAAGGACCCGAGATGGAGTCCAAGGTCGAGACCGAGACCGGGACCGAGACCGGGACTGAGACCGGGATTGAGACCGAGACCGAGACCGAGACCGAGACCGAGACCGGGACCGGGAACGAGACCAAGGCCAAGACCGAGCCTAAGTCCGAGTCCGAGTCCGAGTCCGAGTCTGAGTTCGAGTCTGAGAGGGTGAAAGCCCAAAGCGTTCGTCTCCCAGACCCTAGGGGGTTTGGTGAGCTCCAAAAGTATAGTAAGGGGGAGGACTGCAGTGGAGCCAGTTTGGCCAGGAAAGGCCAGTTTGGCCCAGGAAGGCCAGACCCAGTGTTGGGTGATGAGCTGACCACTGGGAAGTCCAAGACTAGAGTGAACACGGACCGACAAGCGGGGTAGCTTGGTGAAGTGTTCAAGAGCCGGCTGTAGTTCCCCCGGGAGATCGACTGGCCAATGCTCCCAGTCCAAGTGTGGGTGGCACTACCTACTTGGATACCAGGCGTGGCTCAACGGAACCTCGCTCTAAGCCCATGGCTAGAGCACCTAAAGGCGAAAGGTGGGGAGAGTACCCACGGGGCTCGCGTAGGCCCACGGTGTTCTGAAATGTTGTCCCGGAGTCCCAAATGGGGAAAAGGAGGAAGAACAATCCTCTAGTGTAGTGACTAAGGATACAGTCACATGGTGAGGAAGTCCCAGAGGACCATGGGGCTTAGTGGTCCGGCCGGTGGGCCTTGATCTAGTGGCAGTGTTGGCGAACATGGCCATGAACAGAAAAGGGACTTGGTAGGAACTGACAAAGGGATATTGGGGAAGGTTATTCCCCAAGTCTGTGGGCATCCTAAGGATGCTAAGGGGTGGATCTAGGATGACCACTCGTGGATGGATGGCCCAGTCTTGGAGAGACGGGATTGTGATGCATGTGGTGTTGGACCACTAGTGCGGCAAAGGTGAATAAGCATGGCCTTAGCGTAATGAGCCGATATATCAGTGGTACCTTTGGGTGTCGGTCTTGGGACCAGACACGTGGAGCACTTGGACCAGGTGCAAGTGTTGAGTGGCATGGATGCCATTCTTGGGGCTAGCAAGTCCCAAGTCCTGAATTGGACTTATGGAGGTTGTGAATGAGACTCCTCCAAGTGGTCGGAGGTGTGGTTAAGTGACTAAAGTAGAATGGAAAAATTAGTCGCTTACAACTACTTATTAGTGTCTAGGTCTTTGCCAAGACCAATATAGTTGTGCCTCATGCTAACTATCCGTTAGCACCGCACCATAATGTTTGTCCCCAACTCTAGACCAAAGTTGCTTTCTTCTGGGAACATCTTTCCCACAACTTTAGTATGGCACATTCTACCATCAATAAGATATCTCCTGTTTTCATACTTGGATCTTATGATCCTCCCCATACCTCATGGGGCATCATACACCTCAGTCTAAATGCTTCAACCAATCCCTTAGGACCATTCCCTGACCCCACTTGAGTCATCTAGCATTTTTGGACTTCGCTAAACCAACGACCCATAAGGTCCTATTTTTTAGGTGCCAGCTCACTCGAATACAACTTCATGTATTTATGTCCTACTCATAATGACCATTTTGCAAGTGTTACTCCAACACTTCATTATTTCCCGTTCTTTATGGGCTGCCTTTGCCCCTTAGGACTATCTGTCCCTATGATGAGAATGCCGACTCAATCTTTGAGCACACCCCCAACTCCTTGGGTTCGATCTAGCATTTATAAAAGGTAGCCCTAGCTACCATTTCAAGGGCTCTTGCCCTCATCCGTACTTGACCTCTCATGGTCATCAATTATGGTCTCAAATTCATGAGCACGAGCCTCAATTATGTGTGAATTATCTTGTGACTCCTTTATTGTTTTAGAGTCTACATCTTTCCCATGATCCCAACTATAGTTGTTTACCACAACTACCTTAGCTAGTTTGCTAAGTCAAACGCTCATCCAGATCACATCCTCAACTCTTTGAGGGAAACCTTATACCGTTCCCAAGATCCCGAAGTCGTTCCCTTACTAGCCCTTTTCCATCCACCACATCATGCACAAGTTCACACATGAACTTGAGCGGAGAGCCATGTCCTCTTGACATGCTACTCCTCGAGGATAGGTCCATATCTAGGACCTTCCAATTCCCATATAAGTGGTGATATACTTGGCCACCAATAAGAGTCGGACTACGGAACAGCTCTGATACCAAGTTGTAAGCGACTAATTTTTCCATTCTACTTTAGTCACTTAACCACACCTCCAACCACTTGGAGGAGTCTCATTCACAACCTCCATAAGTCCAATTCAAGACTTGGGACTTGCTAGCCCCAAGAATGGCAACTATGCCACTCAACCTTTGCACCTGGTCCAAGTCCTCCACGTGTCCGATCCCATGACCGACACTCCAAGGTACCACCGACATAGCAGTTTGTTACACTAAGGCCATGCCCAATCACCTTTTTCGCACTGGTGGTCCAATACCTCTTGCAATCCAGTCTTGTCTCTCCAAGCCTGGGCCAACCATCCATGAGTGGTCATCCCAGATCCACTCCTTCGCATCCTTAGGATGCCCACCGACGAGGGGAACAGCCTTCCCCAATGTCCCTCTATCAGTCCCCACTAAGTCCCTTTTTGCCCCTAGTCGTGTTTGCCAACACTACCACTGGATCGAGGCCCACAGGCCCAACCACTAAGTCCCATGGTCCTCTGGGACTACCTCACCACATGACTGTGTCCTTAGTCACTACCCCAGAGGGCTACTACTCTTCCTTTCCACAGTTTGGGCCTTTGGGACAACATTTCGGAACACCATGGCCTTACGTGAGCCACCTGAGTACTCTCCCTGCCTTCTGCCTTTGGGTGCTCTAGCCATGGGCTTAGAGTGAGGTTCCGTTAAGCCACGCCTGGTATCCAAGTAGGTAGTGCCACCCACACTTGGATTGGGAGCATCGGCCAGTCGATCTCCCGGGGGAACTAGAGCTGGCTCTTGAACACTTCACCAAGCTACCCTACTTGTCGGTCTATATTCACTCTAGTCTTGGACTTCCCAGTAGTCATCCCATCACCCAACAGCTGGGTATGGCTTTCCTGGGCCAAACTGGCCTTTCCTGGCCAAATTGGCTCCACTGGGCTCCAACCCCCACACTCTCCCTACTATACTTTTGGAACCCCCCGCAGCGCCCCCCCCCCCCCGGGGGACGATCACTTTGGGCTTTCACCCAACTGCCTGTATTAGTATTCGAGTCTCGAACTCGAACTCGAACTCTGACTCGGTCTCGGTCCCGAATTCGGACTCGGACTCGGACTCGGTCTCGGTTCCATCTCGGACTCCATCTTAGGTCCATCTCGGACTCGGACTCGGTCTCGGTTCCATCTCGGACTCCATCTTAGGTCCATCTCGGACTCCATCTCGGGTCCATCTCAGACTCCATCTCGGTCCATCTCGGACTCCATCTCGGGTCCATCTCAAACTCCATCTTGAACTCCATCTCGGGTCCATCTTGGACTCCATTTTAGACTCCATCTCGAACTCCATCTCGGACTCCATCTCAGACTCCATCTCGGATCCATCTCGGACACTTCCACGTGTCATGTGTTGGTCCTTTCGGGTCCCTTTTTAGAGCCTTGCTTATGGCTCACTTTATGCTCATTCCTCGAGCATTTTGTTAGGAGTTCCACTCCCGCTCTCGACCTTTCAAGTCGGAACTCTTAGTCCAAACATGTTACATTCGTTTGGCTTTCACTTCGGCCATTACCATGTGGCGCCCTTCCAGGTCCACTCTGGGGACTAGGGATTTTGTGTCTCACACTATGACCCAGATTTGTTATTTTTACTTTTGTGTTTATGGCAAACAAGTAATGAAGTCCATAGAGATACTACACTAACGGCTCTGAGGAATATGTAAAGGTTGCAAAAGTCCCTCCAACTTCTCCTATGGCACCTTTACTTTCTGGTAGAGCTTGCATGATTTACAATACTCGAGGATATCAACCTTCATAATCCTCCAATAAAAATTACACTTAATCAACTCATACATCTTCTTCCCCCTAAAATGACCAGCCTCTAGACGATCATGATAATGGAATAAAACTTGAGTAATTAATGCATGCACTCATGGCAAATAGACACGACCATTGTAGTAAAGAATCCCATCCACCAATAAGAAAGGTGCTTCCATTTGGTCTCGCAGAGAAACCACCTTAGCATCTTGAGTTTGAGCATACTCAACCAACTGCCCAAACTTGCTGATCACTTTACTCAAATGATGACAAAACTGTGTTTGTAATGCCATCACATGACGAGCACGAGATAAAGTATCTGCCACTACATTTGATTTTCCCAAACAATATATTTAATAGAAAACTCCCCAAACTCCATGAGTTTGACCATCCAACGTACTTGCCTAATGTTCAACTCCTTCTGTATAAAAAGATATACAAGAGGTATGTGATCCTTCAACACCACAAACACTATATCATAAAGATAGTGCCACCACATCCACAAAGCATGAACAATGGAGAGTAACTCTTGCTTATATATGGAATAGCGTTGCTCTATAGGATTCAAAGTTCAACTCTCATATGCAAAAGGGTGTCCCTCTTGTATGAGAACTCCTCCCAGTGTATAACCACTCATATCACATATCACCTTGCAAAGTTTTGATAAATCATGAATGCGAAGCATTGGAGCCTCGCCTATTAACCGTTTCAATGCCACAAAACTCTCCTCTTGTGGCTTCTTCCACTTGAATAGCACGTTCTTACGCAACAATGGTGTCAAAAGAATAGCCACCTCTACAAAATTATACTGAAAACGTCAGTAATAACTAATGATACCAAGGAAGTTGCGTAACTCAGCCATTGAAGTCAGTGTAGGCCAGTTCTCCACCACAGCCACCTTCTTGGGATCCATCTTGACACCCTTAGATGTCACAATATGGCCAAAATATTCCACCTTCGACTTTGCAAACTCATATTTTCTTTCTTTGCATAAAGTGTGCTGTCATATAATAACAAAAAAACATTGCATAAATGCACCTTAGGCTCCTCTATATTCTTAATAAAAACAAGAATATTATCTAAAAAAATCTCCATAAACTTATGAAGATAATGCCTAAATACCTTTGTCATTAACAAAGTAAATGTGACTAGTGCATTTGTCAAACCAAATGGTATAACTATAAACTCAAAATACTCAAAGGTCATATTGAATGTTGTCTTGGAGATAGATGCATCATCTATGGCAATCTGATGATATCCACTCCTCATATCAATCCTGGTAAACACTTATGCTTCACTAAGCTTATCTAAAATATTATCCACACACGGTGTCAGCATCTTATCATTCACTGTCTTTTTGTTTAAGGCACAGTAGTTAATACACATCCATATTGAATTGTCCTTCTTCTTCACAAGCCAGACCGAAGCACTAAATAGAGACTTACTTGGCTGAATAAATTCAAATTCAAATAACTCTTTGACTTATCGTTAAACTTTTTACTCCTCCATATAATTTAACCAAAATAAATTCTGGTAAATTGGTTGTATCTCCGGCTCCAATGCAATCCTATTCTCCACACCTCGTAATGGAGGCAACCCATGAGGAAATTTAGATGAAAAAACATCAGAAAATTTATCAAGTATATCCCATACTGCTGCTTCTCCCCCATACATACCTTGGTCCCCTAAGTCATGAACAAACAACAAATAACTCGAAAGTGCTTTTTCATTATAACAAACTTGCTTCAAAGATATAGTGGAGAATATAACAATTGGAAGTTAAACTCTCTTTCTAAATCACACATCTTTAAACGCCATTGTACTCTAGCAAGACATATTTAATACTTCACTTTATCTCTAGATCCACCTTCACTAACTATGGCATCCCCATAATGAAATCCATACGATAGATATCCACAAGATAAAAACTCTCCACAAATGTGGTTTTGCCAACCAACACTTCTAACCCCTCTACACAAGCATTAAAATACTGAGTAGAAGTAATTGCACCTTCCACCGTGTATGGAAGAACTCCTCATGTCACTAGGCTATGCTCCGCAACAAACTTTGCCGAAATAAAGTTATCATCACTCCCATTATCCAATAAAATCTGCACTGGATTGCCACAAAATACGCCCTCCAATATTAAAGCTGATTCATGCGTGTCTTTTAGCTCTATCTTGTTTCACACACAATTGAGTTGACAAGCAATGATCAAAAGCCTCTTCCTCCGACTGGAATGATCATTCCCATCATCCTCATGCTACAATTTTTTAGTATTTGACTTACCATCAGTAGAAGATTGGCCATTCTTCTTGCCCTGTTGCTTATTCTTCAGCTGTGGACAATCAACTTTGTAGTGTCTGAACTTGCCACAATAATGATAACCATGTTTATAATTCTTCACAAAGAACTTTTGATTTTTTGACCTTTTGCATTGAAGTTGCCACCACAAACTTCAACTTGTGGTATTTATTCCCATCCTTGTGTCCATGGCGATCATTGAGACAATTCTCGATAAGAGGACTCCTTGAATGCTTGCGAGATTTGTGTTTATCATTATCAAGTTGATGAGCCACATCAAAGAGCTCCTCCAAACTCTTTATAAGCTAAGAATAACACAAGTGTTGCCACATGCTCTCACTATAAAGGCCATCAATAAAGTAAGATTTGTTCTAATTTAAATCCTTTGTTGGAACACGGCTAATCAAGCAAGTAAGCTTCTCAATATAGTCCATGAGTGTCATTTTCCCTTACTGAAAATGTCAAAGTTCTATGCAAGCATTTTCTATATCGTAATGAGGGGCAAAATGTAAATGAAAAGTAGCCTCAAACTCATCCATAGTAGACACTAGTGGTTTCTTATCCGCAACACAAGACTCCTCAAGCTAATTCCACCACTGCATACCTATATCACACAAAACCATTAGAATGGCCATTAAATCCTCTGCACCTGGAGTTCCTTTAGCAGCAAAAAACTTCTTCCCATTGGCTAGCCAAGCAAGACACTCGTCCACACCACCATCATTAGAAAAGGTTGGAATTTTGAGTCGATCTACCAAAGAGGCTTACTTGGAGTGCCACCACGCATAACCTTGAGTGCCTCAACACACTCATGCATGGTATCTATCATGCCATACATCTCGTCTAGCATCTCTTGCTGATTTTGATTAAGGGCTCGTAGCTCATGAATAACATCTTGAATGGTCCAAACCTCCACAGCTCTGTCGGCATCATCATCGGCACCACTATTGACAATAAGATTCTAGTGTTCAACTTGGTCAGCCATCATAACCAACTCTTCTAATACCAATGTTATAACCAGCGCAAGAAAAGACAAAAATCTAGTTTCTCTACCACCTCTTGAGGTTCCTCACCACCTAACCACCCCCAAGCTACCTGGTTAACTTGAGCCTCCCTTTGACCGATATTGACCATGTGGTCAAAGCTAATGCTTGACACAAAACACTTCTTGTAAGAGCATGGAATTAAACACGGGGGTACTAATCTTAATTCCACTTCTGACCAAAAGTGATCTTGACCCTAGATCATGGTGATAAGGGCTTTGGAGATTTTATCTCAATATCATCCACATGCTAAGAGCTATAGAGGGAAATTGTGCTAGGCAGCAAGTGATCTTGATTCCATTTTGCTTGGATTGGTTTTTCTTTTTCTCACAGAAGGTCCAACTATAGATGGTAGTTCCTATATCACTTGCTGCCCCTTTGTGCACACATGAGCAATATGAATACTACTTTTTATCTGGATAACTGCATAAAATAAAAGTCTAATAATAAAAATATAATAATAGAATTTTTTTAATAATTACTATGATTCATGATATATATCTTTATTAAATAAAAAATTTTGTAACCTAAATATTAAGCTACAGTCTTATTAATAATATGTTCCCCTTCCTTTATTGTGATATTGTTGACAAACCTTAGTAATGATTAGGATTCAATGACTTTCCTTAAAAAAACATTTCTGTTCTAATAGTATAATCTCAATAAATTTTTTTTTCATTTTAAGAAAAACTATGTGACATTATTTATTAAAAAATATATCTTTTATATAGTTTATGTAACCTAATATATGAATAATTTACTGCTCTGTCCATTTAGGCTTTAGCCTCCCTGCTGTTGCGGTTCCTGGTGTCTCTTCTCTCCATGCCAAGCGCTGCATAGTTCTATCAGCAAACACATCTCCAACTTGCTCTAGTTTGGATTAGGTAAGAGCTTATCCTTCCTCTTTGTTTTTCATTCATCTAGAACAATGGTGGTGTTTGAGTTATAATCAGTACAGAAATAGAGTAGCTCAGGTACCCATTTTTTCCAGTTTCTCTTGTGTTAATAGTAATCTAGTGCTCTATAGAAGCATTTCTTGGTGGCTTACTTGATGGGAATTTGACATATTCTCAAGCCTTGATGCCTTCAAACAGAATGGCTCGATAAATGTCCAAGCTGGGACAAGTTTCGTGGATTTGGTGTTCCAGGATGGAAGTAAGTTTCAAATTCTGCTACTAGCAAGGGTGATACTATTTGCAGGTTAAAACTGGAAAGTTAACTTCTAGGATATGACTTAGTATGCGTATATCAATCACATTTCTCAAAAGTTCGTAGTTTATGGCACAATTATGCATGCATTGCACTGGCTGGAGTGACAACTAAGTTCCTCAAGTTCAGACTTGTAGAAGGGGGATTATCAAACATCCAAGAGGTGATTGATTGGAGCTGGATTTTAAACTGGACAAGCTTCTCAAACGGCTCAACTGCACGCAAGCAACTCGAGGCCAATTCCTAGGTGAGATGGGCCGTTCTCAACACTGTCAGCATCTTCTAGAGGCACCTGACTCTTCACAACAAACTTGCTGCCATGGATGCTGGTAAAAGTGTAGGCTAATGCATTGAGCTCATTGAAACTGAGCTCGTGGGGTGCACAAACCTCTAAGGCTTCATACGCAGATCACAAACAATATCCAGTTAAGTGTCTCTCGCTCTCTCTCAAGCACTTTCAGCTTAGGGAACGATTTAGCTAGAAACAGTTGAAATGAGATCATATTAGCATGTTGGACACAAGCATTGCTCTGCTGCTGTTTCCAGGAACACTGTTGCCTTTGCCAGCCTCCCTGTGGATTGCCAACCAAGCTCATCCAAGACATCGAGTCTAATCCTTCTAGCTCAATGATTCACTTCCATGGAATGGTGAATATGTCTAGAGTGAGCATGTTTAAATCTCATTATTTACAATAAATTATTCAAAACCACAAAACCATATTATTAATTAATATAATAAACAATCAATGCGAAGCTCAATAATTTCTATGCATATAAAATGACTTTTCGTTACTTGCTTTTAGCCAATTTGGATTTCAGCTTTATATTTACAACATTGAGGAAATTGTAAATAAAATTGAAGTGTTAAACCTTGGATATTTCAGTTTCTTAAAAAAAAAATTCATTTTTTTCATTTTTTCCAGAGAAAAACAAGGTTGTTCTAGTTTCCACAGACAATGTCATCTTAAAAACCATGAAGCTCTTGTGACCACTAAAACAAAAGCCACAGAGACAAACTAACATGATATCTGGAAATGTTAATCAGGAGATGTTAATATATGTCAACATTTAGACTCAAGGTTTTTTATGATACTTTCAGAAGTATGGTTTGATTGGAAGGAAGCTTCTTGCTTTTGTGCACAACACAACTGTCAGATTTTGGAATCCTCACATTTAGTATATAGTTTGTTATCCGGTTTTATGATTCTAATCATATGATTGTGGCTGGGCAGAGCTGCCTTTTAAGCTGGCATTTTTGAACATGGTGACATGGTGAAATATTGAAGACCACCCTTGCAGTTATGAATGTGATATCCAATCTGTTTAGTTTATCAATATAAATCTTAAATTAAAAGATACTAAATTATTTTGTAATGGCTAAACTATTTGTATGTGTAAAAATAAAACTCAAAAAGAAATTGGATAAAAGAAAGTGACAAAAATCCTTTTATATGCATATAAAAAAACTAAAGCAAACCAAGTATTACTGTACAGAGCAGCAAATTATTCATATATTTAACTAAATAGGCAAAAATTCTAATATTCAGGAAATATATATTTTAATAAAGATTTTGCATGATACTGGAATTCACATAGTTTTTCTTAAAATGATAATATAGAGAAATATTTTTTTCAAACTAATAAACAGATATTCCAAAATTCCATTTTTATCCTTGTTTTGATTTTTATTTTCATTTTAGCTACATTTAGTACTTAATTGTTAAAATCTAACATTTTATTGAGATTATAGTATTATTATTTCTATTTTTACCATAGAAAATTCACATCACCTTCAGGAAAGTCATTGAATCTCAATCATCACAAATTCATTGTAGCAAACACCTTTTATTTATTATATGATTAGATAATCTATCAACAATACAAGAATAAACTTTTGAACATATTATAAATAAAAGGATAATGTTTTGATTTTATACTAAGGTTCTTAATGAATAATAAATTATTATACTGGCACTTGCTAAGTGACAAATATAATCTCTAAGTTAGATTACTTGTTAAAACAGTAATGTTCCAAGTGTTATAGTTCTAAAGTTTGCTTTAATAAAGATTTTAAGTAATATATTATAAATCGTAGCATAACTATTATAAAGAAAAACTCTCATTACTATAGTATTTATTATTAGATGCGTAGCTCACATTGCCCATGCTGGGATCACTCCATCCCTCGATGTGGTGACTTACAACCAGCTCTGATCGATAGCTTGTGCAATTTATACAGTTTTTCAAGTATGAAAAACAGTATAATTTTATTACTTTTATTGTTAGTTACCATACAACTATCTCAAGCACCATATTATAGGCCTAAATTTGGAAGAATAAGAGTTTTGAATATACATGATATTGGTACTATTATGTCTGCTATTAGACAATTAATAATAAAAATTAATGGCAATGATTATTACCCTACAACTTTTACAGATGGTGATTTAATACCTACTTCTCAAGGACTTGTACACTTAACTTTAAAAATTATAGATGATTGTTCACTTCAACAAACAACCCAAGAAGTCTATGGTCAAAATTTGAAAAGAGGTTTTACCACAATTTTAAATACATGTGAGGAAGAGATACAAAGATATTGCTCTGACTTTTTTGAAAAACAAAATGGAGTATATGAAATAACATATAAAATAACTGACGATTGGAGTTTTGATTTCGAAAACAAGAATCAAAATTTTAATGTTTTTGATAAACTTTTTGGTTGTTTATATATTATTAGTACATTATCTAGTCCAGCATTAATTGCTTCTAGTAATTTCTTGATTTCTTCAAATGGTAAAACTATGTTATATGTACAATCAAATTGTAATATAATTATTTATTCTTTAAGTAAAATAATTTGGGACTCAGAAACTGGAAATTTATTTTATTATGGATGTAACTTAAAACTTCAGAATGATGGCAACCTTGTATTATATTATAATAAAACTAAAGCTATATGGTCAAGTGGTGAATATTGTGCAAAGAGAAATTGTATTATACCAGTCTTTCTTATAATTCAAAATAATTGTGATTTGGTAATTTATTCAACAAAATATCCAAATAAACAATTTTGGGCATTGGGTACTTCAAATCATAAATTTTGTTCATTATAAAATAAGTATTGAGTTTAGTTTATTACTTTAGTACGCAAAACAGTATTATTTCAATTAACTTTTCTAAAAGAGTATATTAATTTTACTTTAAAATAATACACTGGAATCGCGATTAGAGGATAGCATATTGTTCAGTCCAGGAAAACTGATTTGCTTGAAAATATAAAAGATCTTAAGTGAGCCCCTCGTGTCAAGAACAGAGTTCCTGACCGTCTGGGTTTCATAAGAGATTCTACGCAATCCTTACAAGCATTTCATTCGCGACTACGCGCGCTCTGGATCAATCAAGCATACACGATGTTGGCGCCTCGGATTGGAACCTCCGTATGGCAACCCCCCCTTGGAACGACCGTCACGGTGATCTCCTTGGCGTTGTCTAGCTCCAGCATCTCGAGATTGGACCGAATGGAGAACTTCTGGTCGCTCCTCCTGGGAGTGATGCAGTAGAAGGAGCCCACGTACTCCGCGATGTCGTGCCGCATGTTTTCATCCGCGATGGGGAGATTGAGATACACATCCAGCACGAGCTTGCATCCTGGAATGTCTATCCCCTCAAGGACCAGGAGCTCGTCGATGCGATCCTTGGGCTTGGTGGCGAGGAGCTCGCGAGGGATCTCTGGAGTTCGCGGCACCCGGAACGTCACTGGCTTCTTCTCGACGGCAACTTCTTGGTGCTGGGCCTGGGAAGGATCCTCAACCGACTTTAGCAGCTGGAAATTTTCCTGAGCCATTCTGGAGACAGAGAGAGAGATAGAGAGAGAGAGGCAGAGATTCTTCTTTCTGGCAGTGATGGACGATCTGCGAGTGGAAAACTTTCAAGTGACTAAATACTTTGAAGTCACACCTGTTATGTAGTGTACGCTTGACTGAAACGAGAGCTAAGTGGCAAGGCACGCGTCGCATCCTGAATGCCCGACCGACAGCCACGAGGGCCTCGTGAGCCCTGGAAGAAAAACAAAGACAAACAGGTGTTGGATAAGAACCTCGAGTGACGCTGAACTTCCGGAGCTCACCTGGCCTGTAAATACAGTCTATCCTGGAAATATAAATCCTCGCGATGGTATGTCAATGCGCTTGTGCTGTGAAAACTTCTCAA
Source organism: Selaginella moellendorffii (assembly GCF_000143415.4). Classification (NCBI taxonomy): domain Eukaryota; kingdom Viridiplantae; phylum Streptophyta; class Lycopodiopsida; order Selaginellales; family Selaginellaceae; genus Selaginella; species Selaginella moellendorffii. Next base: position 4,622,506 of record NW_003314261.1, on the reverse strand, counting down.
AGGCTTAGGCTGGAAACAGAGTGATCAAAAGACAACGCTAAGTCGTACGAACACGAACCTTACGTGTCTTTTGCAAATGAAGACGCGCTACGATTGTTTAGGCAGTTTGCACTGCCTCAAAAACTTGGCTGCCTCCTTGTCTTTCCTGTGGCAGAGCACACGGAGCAAAATCTCTGAGTCGGCGACTTGAGCGGAACTCTTGGCAGGGTTGCTCATTTGTTCGCTTGCTCGTTTAAAGTTCTCAATTACCGCGTGCGTCTGAAAGAATTAGATTGAAAAGCTGGCCGCAAAAGGATTTAGGTAAAATACCTCAAGTCTGTAGAGATTTAGAATTTGATGAACCTGGGAGGCAGCATTATTAACAGTCACTCTTGGAAGGCCGTCACCATCGGCAACAAAGAAATCCTGGAGCGCAAACTGAGAACCGCAGTTGAAAGAAGCATCAATTTACCTTCAGAATATTAAGATCCTGTTCCAGTATTTCTGTGTCAGCTTGAGAAAACGAACGAAACGGACCGCCATCAAGAAGCACCCACAGAAATCCTTCCTGTATAGTTTCCAACATTAGACAGCCATATATTAAGCTATCACGCGCATACAAGAGATGCTTCCAGGAGTCCAAAAACTACTTGATCCCGTAAAGGCTCAACAAGAACCTCACACAGCTGACCCAATGCCTGCAAAAAAAGATGAAAGAATCGCTAAGAAGCTGCCAAAAACAAATGGAAGCTTACCGTGTCAAGTCCATTCACCACTTTTTCGATACGACACTGGCCAACGTTTCCTTTGTATAAAGTATCAACATATGCTTCACGCATGTCCCAAAAAATAAGCTTGAAGCCTACATACAACATTGTCAGACATGTAGCTAAATACAGATCCTTATTCACCTGTAAATTCGCACGTTTGCTCAAGTACCCAGGTCACAAACTTCTTAGACGTTTCAAAGCCAGGCAAAATCTCTTCGCTTTGCTTTGACTTTATCTGGCTTCCTGCAAATTTGAAACGTAAACTAGAACCAACCATAAAAGTACCACTCATACCACTGCAATACTGTGCCCTCTTTGTTAGCCACTTCTGCTTGATATTTTCTTGTAACAGATTAAGTTGATGCAGTACAAACTGTTCGGAAAATGTTAGAAAAGAGTAACCTGGTAAAGTCAGCTTACGTGCAGGGTGTTCAGACGCATGCAAAGCTTAGCTGTTGTAAGCGCGTTCAATTCGCTCGAACGCTTCTCGTCTGGCAAATGTGGATCGCTCACCTTCCTCTTAGAGAACACCTTAATAGAGATTTCTTTTTTGTGGCGTGTTAGAGCCGGTGCTGGAGGTATTAAATCAGCCTTGTCACCTGATTCGAACATATAAGATGCGTCGGTATGCTAAAAAAAAAAAAACAAAAACCAACGCACCGAGTTGCTTGTGTAGTTTGTCGGAATAAAGTTGCACCGCATTTTCCAAGGCATCTATCAAGTTTTTTATATGGGACGCCCTTATTGGAAACTCTATGCCAAAGAAACTGTCCACTACCTATAGACAACATGACAGGATCTGACTTAAAGCCTTGGTGCTTACCTTGTCAATTGCTTTAAAGATGTCTGAGGCAGAACGACCATAGCGCTCTTCTGGGGATAAAGGTTCCCAATTCTGCACAAGAACTCCAGTTTATTTGATAGACAAAGGGTATACCTCTCACCTCCTCCATGAAAGCACTTTCAACACCATTGGAGAGCTCTTCAAACTTTGTTGTTATACAGCGCATACTCCAGTTCCCCGGTATTTTATCTAGCTGCAAAAAAGAACATCAGAAGGTTGTACACCTCCAGTAAGCTAACCTCGTATGGTATCATTTGTGCCTTATATTCGGCAACCTTTCCATCCCCGTTCTCTGCTGAAGTTACTAAGTCCAATAAATATTGTTCCAAGTTATCCGCTGCATATAGTAGTGAAGTGACTTCATCGTCGGGTGATGTCGACAATCTTTCAAGACAAGGTTTCTGAGCATACACAAGTGATTGGTAAGAATTTTATCTTCTAAGAAACTTACAAGCTCCTTGAAGTAAGCAGCATGCAATACTGAAGCCGTGACAGCAACCGACAAAGGTCCCCAACGACATAGGAGAGGGGAAAAGAACGTAATATCGTAATCAGCGAGTTTTTTAGTATCTTCAGCAAGTGATATCAGCCGACCGCAATGGCCTTCTTGTTTTGCAGATTGTGCCAAAACCTATAAGCAGCCATTAGTATTCAAATATCGAGTACAGGTCGCTTACGAACCCTTGCATAGGCCTCCTTAATCGATGAAGATATGTAACCCTCGATCAGCTTTGCAATAACTAACGTATTCGATATTCCTGGAGCTTTCTGCATTTTATGAGCAACAGATTAATTGACATTATCCAAAAGAGGAGTCAACACAATTTACCGTTTCCTCCTCAGTTAGAAGCCTTGCAGAAGTTACAACAATGGCAAGCACCGCTTCCATTTTTGTACGATCCTAAAATCAAGATTGAGTAAACGTTGAGAGCACATGCACTTACATGCTGAAAGTACAGATGGTAGTCATTCAACTGCTTGTCAATCCATGACTTAATAGATCCCAGAACAGCTTGGACATATGAAACATCGAGATTCCCGTGTTTCGTTGTCTTAAGATACGCCCGTTCTGCTACAGTTCTTGGTCGATCAAATGTAATCAGTTTCATTTGACGTTGAGCGTGCTGGAGCAAGAAAAACTCCCCAGTGACGACGAACTGTTCCATAGCCAAGTTTGTGAATAAGCAGACGTATTACTTAGACATTACCTGTTTGAAAATAACCCACGTAAAGCATGTATCGTGTACAATCTGATTGAGTCCCAACACTCTCCACGTCGATTTTAGCAGCTCAAGGAGTTCCTCTGCTTCCTACGAAGGGACGTAATACCGTGAGCCTTCAAACATACATGAGACGCTAACCTCAATAAATTGGCTCGAGTTCACAGGGTCAAATATACCAAACAGTAGCTTTTCGTACAAACGGACATTCAAATAGTAACCGTCGGCCCAATGACAGGGTTCTTCAGATTTCCCATTTCTTCCTGAAATTGCGAGATAGACATCCTTAACACGTTTTAACGCGTCGGTTCGGTCTTTAAACTAAAATCAGAATTTAAAATCACGCAAAAGAAAAATAAAAAAAAATCACTTACAGCGGAAGTTTCAACATTAGCTATTGAAGCCATCAACTCCATAGCAAGATGATCCGATCGATCAAGGTTCCAATGGTAATTGTTCAACACTCCTTCTCTTACAATATTTAGCTGCAAGGCAAAACACTATCAGAGCAGAAAAACGAGGTTACAAATATTACCAATCTCTTTTGCCAGTTTAGATAGGTAGTCCCGTCTGGAAAAATTTCCCGTTTTGTATTGCATAACAACTCGAGCGGCACAAGCAAGCTATCAGTTCTTTTGCCCAATCTTCCGCTGGATGCATGAAACAATGCATCTGTTGTCCTTTTGTCATTCTCTTCAGATATCTGTCCCATACAGACGGTTATCTACAGTAGCGAGCTACAGATAAACGTACCTCAAGTTGCTTTCGCATTATGCTCATCAGACAAGCGAGACCGGAAGCCTTCGATTGAGGCTTCCATTTTCCAGACCGCGAGACGCTCTCTTCCTTTTTCATCAGCCCACTACACAATATAGAAATCAGAATCTAGCAAACCAAATAAAAGGCCCCACCCGGCTGCTCCCACTGATGCAAGCAAAACTTCGTATGCTGTTTCCCGGATATCGTCGTCGGAAAGACCTGGGACAAACTGGGGTGTCAATAAACAACTTGACAAAAGTTTCACACACCTGTTTCAAAAGCTGGCAAGCACAAAGCGATCTCATCGGCATTTTTTATTTGTTCCCCTTGGAATTTGAAGGGAGCCTCCACCGATGGACAGGATCCCCCATCTGCAATCTCCTCACCAACAGGCGACGTAGATAAAACTGTGTCGTTATTCTGTGAAAGAAAGAGTAATTTTCCAGCAAGTCGATACGACACGATCTTTTACCTCTTGAGGTGGTGGCGAATTAAATGCAGCTGCTATGTCCATAGTGAGGCCTTGAATGGGATCCAGAGCGTTTACTTAGTAGATTGAGTAATAATTCGCAAAGCACCATCCTTACCTTTCCGTGCCCGGTCAAGAACATACTTTACATCGATGCTGTCGTAATTTACTCCATCCAGAGGTGTCACGACGATCTTGCTGTTGATGGCGAGTATGTATTCCAGGAGCTCGCGCCTATCGGAGCGCAATCTCTCGATCTCGCTATCAATAAAATTCGTCTAAATCTAAGACATTATCGACAAAATATCCACTGCCATACCTCTCCATTGCCGGAGTGCTGCTCCTCAAATCATCTCATTCTTGCTCCATCGCCAATGCAGGTACTCTAGAGCTCGATCCAGGGCGAGGAATCGATGAAGAAGAATCCGCCGGCCGCTGCGATTTCGATATCAAAATGCTGCTGCTGGCATGCTCCATTCAGCGCTGTGGATGCGGAGCTCGGATCTCTGGAGGATTGGAGAAGAGAAATCCGACCCTAACGCAGCTGATCCAATAGCGCCTTCTAGGCTTAAGCCGGAGACGCTCGACGGGATTCCTTCCAATCCTAGCCCTCGTAGCCCAAGGAGAGCCGTCCAGATGGACGGCATCGGCCACTGCGTCGTGAGCCAGAGGTGCCAGGCTCGATTCGCATGGCGGCATGAAAGCCATGTCCTCTGCGTGATGTAAAAAGGAATCTCACAAGTACACACACAAAACTACTATAGCGAAGAATGGAATCTCTCCCGGCTTTAAAACCGATCGATCGTTGGATGGATGGTAACCGCAATCCAATGGTGGTGATTCAAAGCTCCGAGCTCGTCACCCCAGCTCTTCCTCTCGAGCGAAGAACTCTTTATCTCAGCAACATCGATCATCAAGTTTTCTTCCATGTCGAGTGGATCATGGTCTACGATTCGATCGACAATCCCCGCGATTGGATTGAGAAACTCCGCGAGTGTCTCGCCAAGATCCTCGTTCCGTACTACTTCCTGGCCGGGAGTTTCAAGCTCAATGACGAAAATGGGCGCCTGGAGATCGATTGCAATGGAGCTGGAGTGGTGTTTACGCGGGCATCAATGGACGCCACCATAGCCCAGCTCCACAATCTCCGTGATCCAGATCCCCTCTTTCGAAAAGAGCTCATCACACTTCCAAGAAATGTGGAATCCATCCAGGATCTTCCATTGCTCACTCTCCAGGCAAGAAAAGTGATCAAATCTTTCGCTTGATTGCAAAATACTCTTGTTCTTCGAAAAGGTGACGGAGTTCCAGTGTGGTGGGATCGCTCTGGGAATTTGCGCGAGCCATGTCGCCATGGATGGATTCTCGGCATACAATTTTCTTCACGACTATACGAAGATTGTGCGCGGCTGCCAGGAGTTCTTCCCTAATCCCAGTCCCGATCGATCGCTCTTGCTTCCTCGATCGCCCCCTCACACCTCCTACGATCACAAGGAAATGCAGCGGCTCCCAGAGATTCCCCCAAAAGTTCTCTTCGATCCACGCTCGTTCTCTCCGGAGCTCGATCACACAAACCTCGCGTTTAAAGTCCTCGAATTCACGCCCGGGATGATCCAGAGCCTCAAGAACACGGTCCTGGGATCACAATGGATCAAGCGTCCCTCCACGTTCGAGGTCCTAGCAGCTCACATCTGGCAGGCAAGAACCAAATCGATGGATCATCTTGCTCCAGGCGATCCATCGAAGCTCTTCCTGGTCACGAGCACGCGAGGCAAGCTCGATCTTCCGGAGAATTTCTGCGGGAATGCTGTCGTGGGGGCGAGCTGCGTGGACGCCACGGCGGGAGAGATCCGCCGCCAATCTCTCGCGTTTTGCGTCGATCGTGTCCGGCGAGCGCTGGCATCTACTGGAACCGAGGAGTACGTTCGGTCGCAGATCGATTGGTGCGAGCTCCACCGCGGGATGATCAACATTCCGGGAGGGACGATCATCACGCCCTGGTGGAAAATCCCTTTCCAGGACCTGGATTTCGGCTTTGGGAGGCCCAGCTACGTGACGCCGGTGGTGAATGATCGCGCGGAGTTCGTGGTGATCGTCTCGAACTGCAAGAACGATGGTGGGCTGGGTGTGTTCTTGGCTATGGAGAAGGAGCGAATGCCATCGCTAGAAGCAAATCTATTGTCCTGTTTTTAGGGTTCTTCAATGCCAAATGAAAGGATGATGAGGTTTAGGGTTTGCGTGAAACCAATGAGTGACAGCGAAGGTGCTCCAGAGGAGGTCACGATGGTCGAGGTAGGCGCGCGATCGCATTCTTCCTGCTTCTCACAGATTGCGATTCTAGGGCCGCGATGCCGCGGAGATTGCTCGAAAGCAAGAACGCGACACCGAGAAGAGGTACTTCTCTTGTTTAATTTTCCTTCATACGAATGCAGTGGGTATCTTTGCTCGCTAGGATAGCGTCCGAGGCGAAATCCAAGAGACGCAAGCGGGACGAGCGTAATAGAGAGGCAAAGCTAATGAAATTGGAGAAGAAAGCGAAGAAGCTGGAAGAAAGAGAAAGGAAAGAAGAAGATCTTGTCGAGAACGATTCCGATCCCGAGGCTGGAGTTTTGGCCATGAAAAACTCGGGCTTCCTGGACGAGAGCGTTGTCCAGTTCCTCATAGACAAGGAGCGGTAAGTTCTCCTTCATTTTCTTCTTCTTTACATGACTAGCGTTTAAACTCAACAGGAAGGAAGCGACGAATGTATGCGATGCTCAACCGACGGAGTCGAGGCCCAAGCGAAAGACCAAGAAGAAAGTTGCGAGCATCTCAATCAATGACAGGTTAGAGATTTTTCATATGGATGAATTTCTGAATAGATTCTTTGAGTTTGCGCAGAACCAAGCTCGTTGTGCTGAATGACACCCCGTCTCATGCACGGAAAGGCTCAGACTTTCTCAAGCAAAGACTTCAAGGGTCACATATACAACGTTCCAATATCATGCTCAGACCAAAATCTCAGAAAAAAAGGTTTTGAAAGGAAAGTCTACAAAATCAACTGGTAAGCATCCGCTGGATTTCAAACATCTCAAGCACTAGCCAAGCGCCTGTTTCCAGTCTTCTTAAAATCCGGACAACGTTTAACACCTCTATACTCATCACTCTTTGAATACGTAAGAGCACTGTTTGCAGCTACGTTTCCAGTTTTATTGTTAAAATCGTTAAGAAGCTCGCAGCCTATACACAAGGTACTTTTATTTGCTCTCGCACAATTCTCAGGACGGGATGTACTCTATAGACAGAGGGATTTGAGCGCCTGGCTGCGCGATGGACGTGAAAGTCGACTGGGTGCTGTGAAAAGTATAGCATGCCGAGCATGTCCCGACCACTCTGACCACCGCTCTCACTCCAAAACCACGGTTATAGTCACTGGTGAGATTGTAGCTCCTCAAGCACGCGCTGGAGGGGCCATTGAAAATCGCCTGGCTATTTGCTAGAGCCTGGCCTCGGCTCCATCCACTTCGAGGACAAGGTGTGTAAGCTGGAACACGCAAACAACATGAGTAAGAAGTGGTGACTCGTCAACAGCAGAACTTACTCGATGAGTTGCTTGCTTGGTAGACACCCAGAGTTCCCCGGGGCCCTTGGCAAGCAGCAAGCTGCGCAAGGAGAAGAATTGCTACGGCCAAAACTAGCGCTCGCTCCATAGATGTGAGTGACATAAGTTCGATTGGTTCGGGTTTTAAACACTCCACCGAGAGTTTGAGTCAAATTGTACTAGCACATCAACTTTGAACTTAAGACAATGTAGTGTAATAGACATGTCACCTAAGCAGATAAGAGAAAACTCTTGTCAAAGCATGCAACGTAGAACAAAAAGATCTCCCTGTATTGTCAAGTAGAACACATAGTGCTTCTTGACGATTTTTGTTTCTCTGGAAAGATCACTTTCATTCCTTGATCTACAACTGGGAAATGAATCCAGTGAGCTAAGATTTAGCAGCGCGCTTATTTACTTCTTGCAGAGATGCAATTGCAAGAGAACATACGGTGCCGAGTCGCTTGGATCCATCCTAAACACCGCATTGGCACCTCTCACGCCATGACCCACGGCTCCATGCATCTTGGCAGCACCCGTGAGCGTCGTCCACGCCAGAGCTCCCGACGAGGCGGGCAAGCTCCCCACCACATCCTCCGCGCCGTCGAGCTCCCCTACCCGCCCCAGCACATCCACCACGCACGCCCGGTGCTCCACGCGCGGAGCCTCGGCGTGATCCACCACCATGGACGCAAACTGCCGCAAGCTCTCCTCCACGAGGCCGAGATGGCTGCAAGCGTGGAGAACGATCATGAAAGTGATCTCGTCCGGCCTCACGCCCTCCACGTTCATCCGCTGGGCGAGCTCTAGCGCGCCGCCGCGAGCTCGCGCCTGGAGCATCGCGTTCCAGGACACGAGGTTCCTGTCCGGCATGGTGTGGAAGAGGAGCTCCGCCGCGGCCACTTCCCCTGCCTGGGCATACGCGACGAGCATCGCGGTCCACGCTACGATATCCCTCTCGGGCATGCTCTCGAAAGCCCACCTCGCCTCAAGGAGATGCCCGGCCTGGGCATAAGCCACCACCATTAGCGTCCGTGACACCACGTCCGGGGCGGGCATTCGCCGGAAGAGCTTTTCAGCCTCGCCCAGATAGCCGGACTGGGCATAGGCCGAGATCATCGTGTTCCATGACACCTCGTTCCTCTCGGGCATCCGATCGAACAGGCCCTGGGCTTCTTCCAGCTGCCTGCTCTGCGCATAAGCGGCCACCATCGTCGTCCAGGACACCACGTCTCGCTCCGCCATCTTTTCTTCAAACATGTCCCTCGATTCTTCCAGGCGGCCGTTCTGCGCGTACGCCGCCACCATGATGTTCCAGGAGAAGACGTTTGGCTGCCGGATGCGCGCGAAGGCCTGGGACACCTCCTCTAGCTGCCCAAACTTTCCCAGCGTCTCGACGAGGACGTTGGTGAGGTAGCGATTCCGTGCCAGGTGAGTTCGCTCGATCTCGGCTCTGAGTTGGCGGCACTCGGACAAGCTCCGGCATGATTTCAGGCGCTTGGCTGCCGCTTGAATCTGCTGGAGCCACAGGCTTGTCGGGGATCGCTGCTGGAGTGTGATCGCTTGATCCAAGCTGGTCGGCCCCATGCTGCGATCCACTCAATTTTCATGCTTCAAATTTCCATGAGACTACGTTGGATTGGAAGATTTGATAAGATGTTTCAACGCGCTTCAAATACGTTGAGTTTGTTTTTTTTCTTGGAAGATCGGGCAGAAATTTCTTGCAGTTGCAGTGGAGAGATGACATGGGAGCAAGCCCCCGTCTCCCACATCCTGCTTTGCATTCAGGTGGCCCGAAAGATCCTGACGGACAAGTACATGAGATCGGCCATCGACTACCTGGAGCTACATCCATTCTGATCACTGGTACGGACCAGGCAAATCCCAGACTCCGTCTCATGTCCAAAGCACCTGGGATGGGGTAGCCATCATCTTTTTCCCCTTCGATGCCTTGTACTTTTCAGTCAAACTGAATATTGCTCCATTGGCAGGAACAAATTGCTGTTCTGGAGAAAAAAATGCGAGTGTGGTTTCTGTGTTTTGATCTGTTGGCAATGGCTGCAAGAGATGCAGAGATTGAAGAGGGAATAGACTTTTCGGTCATGGAGAAGACGAAAATCCCCTTGCACAGCTCAGGATATCCTTGCCAGCGCTGTCAGCTCTGAGTGTTTGGACTGGTCAAGATAGCGTGCAGGGAATGGGGGCTCACAAGGTTGAGCTTTGGATTAGCGACAATGCTTACTGACCACCTTGTCTTTCCAGGATTATCAGCAGTGCATGGTCATGTGTAATGAGAACTATGGATCGCAGTTAGGCGGGTTGTAGGAGTATGGAAATGTAGGAGTCGTCTGAGCGAGAGTAAGCCATGGGGTTACTTCACATGTTTCCTAATGCCTCAACTTAAGAAATGCCGATGTTCTCTAACCCAGGTCAAAGGCACGGATCAACGAGAACTACTTGGTTACGTTCATTATCAAGATAGGTTCAAAACTATACAGAAGGTGGCCTTGGAGCTCAAGGATTTTCAAGAATTTAGAAAGGAAGTCCTACAGTAGCATGTTAGAGACTGCAAGCCGTTCAGGATTGCCAGCGACTGCGAGCTGTTCAGGATCACTGTAGCCATGTCCATGTGCTCGACTCGACCTCCATGTCTTTGTGAGCTGCTAAGTTGTAGAGAAATAAAATCGACGCAAGCTTCACCACTAGTGAAAAAGTCTCAATAGAAGTAGACTCCTTCGACTTCTGAGAATCCTCTCGCAACAAATCTAACTTTGTAACATATGTCTCGCAACTTTGCTACAAACTAATCTTTTCTTCCTTTGTGAATTCCGTCGCGGGAGGGGATGGTTGCTTTCAGGTCCCATCTTGAGCTGCAAGATGAATTTGGTCTTGATCACCTTTCTCCAAAGTGGTAGCTCCAGTTTGGTTCTCCATCAATGAGTTGTACTCAGCTTGACAAGTACCAATCTGCATAAGGTCCAGCAAGAGCTTCTTCCATGGTCTTTGGGACAAGTGCATCTCAGCCATGGTCAAAGAGAAGTAGAAGTTGGCTCATCATGCTGCCCATGCTGGAGTTGGCAAAATAAAAAGTTGTATCGTAGGAGGTTGCACTGTTGCTGAGCAGTCTCTAGCAGCCTTGGCTTCTTGCCGAGAAGCCCACATAGCTGCTTGAAGATCCAGCTGCTCCTTGTATTGACCACCAGCCTCTGTGAGTGTGCGCTCATAGCCAAAACGTCAAATTGCCCTCACTAGTTTCAGGCTTGGTCCTGCCAACACTGCACTCATGGCCTTGATCTACTACTAACTGCATTTGCTGAGCTAACTGGTTCTAGCACCTCTTGTGTCAAGTAGCAAGTCTTCTGCTCTATAGAGCAATTTCTCACCTCCATTAAGATTGCCATCCATGCTCACCCCATTGTCGTTGTTGCCGCCTGGATCGTCCTGGTTGCCACCTCCATGTGCAGCACCAGCTGATTGCGAAATTTGTTATCACTATCTTCCCGAGTTGTCCTCAACTACTTTCGTTAAAGAAAACTGTGGCAGTGGCTGGAGATCTCTTGTCACATACGTCCTGCTCACGATCATTTTCTGAGTTTCAAAGTTGAAGAATTTCTAGCCCTTCATTGTATCTGTGTATCCAACAAGGACACACTTTTGGCTAGTGCTTGCAAGCTTATCTTTGAGCTTTTCAACACATGTGCATAGCAAATGCTTCCAAAAACATGTAGATGGCTCATGTTTAGTTTTACACCATACCATGCTTTGCATGAGTCTTCCCTGACACAGCTGTTGTAAGTTGGCAATTATGCAAGTAAGCTGCCATTGCAATTGCCTCACACCAAAACGAGTTTGGTAAGCCAAAGTCTCACAAAAGAGTTCGTGCTGCCTGGAGTGCTCTGTCAAGCCATACTTCAGCTAAGAGCTTCTCAGGGATTGCCTGGAAAAGAAAAACTATCCCTTGCATCACCTCTTTCTCTGAAAGTGATCTCGTCCGACCTCACTCCCTCCACATTCATCCGTTGTGAGCTCCAGCGCGTCACCGCAAGTGTGCGCCTGGAGCATTGCGTTCCACAATACGAGGTTTCTATCCAGCATGCTGTGGAAGAGGACCTCAAGAAGATGCCTGGACTGGGCATACACCACCAAATGCGTCCAGGAATTGAGTTTGTTTTTTCGACGATCCCAACTAGTCAAACTGTCCAACTCCACATTCTATCCCGTAAACTCTGGCGAAAAGAAAACCCTCACCACTCTTTGATGTTCTGATCCATCGGTTTGATTAAAGAGTATCGGCCATGTCTCTTGCGGATTTGCTCCTGCCTTTGTTTCTACTCGTCTTTCTCACAAGATCCCGGTCACAGTGTCCCATGAATCCATCTGGGATCGCCAACGACACACAGGCTCTGCTCTCTCTCTGTGACAAGCTTGGGATCAAAGTGTGGAACGAGACCGCCAATCCAAGAGCATGGCGGGGTGTGGAGTGGGACTCGGACAACCGAGTGGAGGGCCTTGCTCTGTCCAGGTTTAATCTCTTGGGAGTTCTTCCTGCCATCTGGGACGAGCTTCCATCACTGGCTCACCTGGACCTCTCGCAGCTCAACCTCCTCAACTTGAGCTCCAATTCTCTGCGAGAGGTCCCAGGAAATCTCTCCAGCCTCGAGAGTTTGGAAAGCCTGGACCTCATTGTGAACTTCTTAACAGTGGCTGGAGTTCCAAAGTTTAGCTCAATGCTCAACCTGTCCATCAACAACTGTACTGCGAGCGTTTCCATCGGTGGTAACCTGGGACTGAAGGCACTGGACCTATCACACAACAGACTCAGCAGCTCCATTACAGAAACTTGATGTGGAGACAAGTGATGACAAGTCTCCATGTCAGCAAAGAAGACAAGTCATTCATCCAAGACACACACCCATACTATTATATACATAACCATATGAAAGCAATGAAGTCAACAGAGCATTTCGCACACAAAAGCACACATTCACATGGTATTGGGTTTGTTTCGATCCTGATGGCAAAACACTAGCAAACACAGCAATGCAATTAGTAGGACTGTGCTAGGGCTCTTGCAGTCCTTGCTAGGGTGGAACAATGGATTCAAGAATGCAAGCGAGCACAATGTGATGTCCATCCGTGCCTCTGCCCTGTGTGTACGGCATGTGGGTGTCCCTTCCAACGATTCCCACCGCCTCCTCCCCCTCCTTGCTTCTAGCTTATTCCACTATTTTATCCTTTCTTCTAGAAACTAACGGCTACCAGTACTCCACCTTGCACTACATCTAGAACCACCTTAGCGAGCACCATGGCCACCCCAGTTGGCAACTGGGATGCAAGATGGGAGAAGCTACTCTAGAAGTTCATGGGCGAGAACTTCATGACCTGGAAAACCAAAGTCCAATTAATTTTAATGGCAAAAGATTGTTGGGATTTGGTGGAGGGAATTGAAGTAAGACCTCAAGATACAGAAGCCGCTTTGCAGGCTACTTGGGACTCCAAGGATTGCAAAGCACTTTCCGTGATTGGATTGGGTCTTGGAGATGAATTTATTCATCTCCTTGATCTAGAAAAATCTGCCAAGGCCAATTGGGACTCTCTTTCCCAAGTCTTTGCAGCCAAAGCCACTAATGCTAAATTGGTTTTGACCTAGAAATTTTTCTCCCTACGCATACAGCCTGGTGAAACAATGGCAACATACATCAGGAAGCTCAAGGGCTTAATGCAGCAATTGAATGAAGTAGGTGTTGTAGTTTCCAATGACTATGCAAAAGCCTTCCTACTCTACTCTGTATCCCCAGAGTTGCAACAATCATCCTCCATGCTCTTTTTTGTCCTAGGCAAAACCATGGAGGAGCTCTACTTTGATCTATTTGAGGAAGAGTGCAAGATTGTTGAGTGTTAAGTTGGCCATCAAGGATCCCCTCAGGCTACTCGTGAGTAGGCCTTGTTTCTTGGTAAGAAACAATCGAGTGGGGAGCAGAGGAAAGGAGGCACTAGTTGTGGGCCTTGTATCTCTTCTACTACAACTCCTAGCTCTTGATCGAACTTCTCTAAGAAGAAAAAGGGTCCTTGCAACTATTGTGGAAAGATGGGGCATGTCAAGCGTGAGTGTTGTGCAAAGAAGGCTACCACCCAACACATGCTTATCCAGAGCAACTCGTTGTTGATGATGGCTCTTTACCCATCACCAATGTCTACTCTTGAAGTTCTATGGCTGGATAGTGGTGCTTCCTTTCACATGACTCCCTTAAGGTCTACATTTCACACTTACAAGGCTCTTCAAGCTCCACAATAGATTTATGTCAACAACAAGCGACCACTCCAGATGGAAAGTCGTGGCATGGTGGTGATCAAGGTACCAAATGGAACTTTTAAGGAGGTTCATCACGTGCACTTTGTACTTGAAGCAAGGTAAACAATTCTTTTATAGGGGCAACCTTAGATCAAGGCTTTATTACCACCTTCTTCCCAAAAGGGTGCACCATCTATATTTGTGATGGTACTCCTATAGCCAGTGGTATGAGGTATGAAACACTCTACTGTTTAAATGTAGAATTGGTTTTTCCAGCTCAAATGCTTGCTTCCCAAGCATAAGACACCATTGAGCTCTGGCATGCTCGTCTAGGGCATGTCAATGAGATTTGTACGCCTTAGCTCGTAACCAACATGCTAAAGGCATCACGCTCCTAGTTGGCCATCTGGGCATGTGTGAAACTTGCCATCTTGGGAAGCAAGTTTGCCTTTCTTTTCCATCAAGAACCATGGAGGACTAAGCTACAGGCTTATTGGATCTGGTTCATAGTGATGTGTGCTACTTGCCCATGGAAACACTCAGCCGCAAGAGGTACTTTGTGTCTTTTATCAATGACCATTCTAGATACACTGTGGTGAGCCTTCTCCACACCAAGAGTGAAGTGTTCAACCACTTTAAGCTTTTAAAGAGTTGGGCAGAGATGTCTACTAGCTGAAAGATTCATGTGTTACACACGGATGGTGGTGGAGAGTACATGAATAGAGAGTTTCTCAACTTTCTAGCTGAGGCTGGCATCATTCACCAGTACACAATAGCCCATACTCCCCAACAGAACCGTGGTAAAGCACCTTAATTGCACTCTACTAAAGACTATTCGTTGCCTTCTCCAGCACACTGTAAGCCACAAATTTTTCCTTTCCAATTTGCCAGCTTACCTCGTCTATCCGACCAACTCTGCCTTGGCTTGTGCTAAATTCCCTCGCCAAGCTTCTCGCCTATGGTACCAGCTCCTACTTGGTCCTACTTGGTTTCAACTACTCACTGTACGAGCAATGGAGTGTTAGCCATCCATCTATGGATTCCCAAATCTCTCCCAATCCCCCTCCCCGGGTTAGACTGGACTTAAGGTTCGGCTACACTCCCCGCAGGCACAAGCAGCCAAGCACACCAAGCCTCCAGATTCCTAACACCCCTTGGTACCACAAGACTTGATCATGGGACCCTCTAAATCCCAAGCCTTGGGTGCAGCACTTGCTTCGGGACGTTGGGGCGAAACATTGTGGCCTAACGGCCCGGTATGGGTACCTCTACCCCCCCACTTCCATCCCGAAGGGAAGGCCCAAGCCCCTAGGAAGGGCGAGGACCAATGAGCCACAAAGTACTCAAGTGGGGCACCACTCCACATGAGCCGGGAGCATTGTAGTCAGTTTCCCTTTCGGGAGTGGGAGCTGCTCTTGAGCACTTCCCTGGGTGGCCCCTCCGACACCACTCAAGCCCATGCTCACCCCCACCCAAGGCCCCTCGGCCCCAGTCTCAACCTCGAGTCGGTTTGGAAGCCCCACTGGAGAGTTCCTTCAAGACTGGTTCCTGGACCTCACTATCCCTACTATACTTTTGGAACCCCCTACAGCCCCCCCCCCCCCCCCCCCCTCCGGGAGACACACGCTTTGGGCTTTCACCCTTTGAGCTGTATTAGTATGTGGACTTAGTCTCAGAATCGATCTCGGACTTGATCTCGGACCCGACTTCGGACTCGATCTCGGACTCGATTTCGGACTCGATCTTGGACCCCATCTCAAACTCGACTTCGGACTCGACCTTGGACTTGGTCTCGGACCCGATTTGGATCTCGGACTCTGTCTCGAACTCGGTCTTGAACTCGGTCTCGAACTCGGTCTCCGATTCAGTCTCGGACTCGATCCCGGACTCTATCTTGAACTCGGTCTCAGAGTCGGTCTTGGACTCGATCTTCGACTCGGTCCCATCCGATGAACTCTTTGTCATTTCGGTCATGCTTTCGGGGATCCTTTAGCCTACGACATCTTGGGGAGTCGGTTTGTTACAACTCCACCACCCATAGAAGAAGTTCGATGCCCATATCGAACGTCTCTTTTTTATCCTACAACTTGTTGACCATGTCTTCGGGGGCATCCCCCCACTTAGCGGTGTGCCTAAGTTAGCCTCCCCGACCAAGAGCCCATGACAACGGAGTATAGGTGTCCCTATACTCCTCACCTCACCACGCCCTAGTATGGGGTCGGGACTTGAACCTAGCCTTGCTTTACTAGGGGGTTGGGACTCGAACCCAACCTCCATAGAATACGTCTACAGATTCGACATCCCCGCGGGGAGTCGGGCGTAGTGCCCTACGCCTGGTCGACCTATCCAACCCATGCTAATTAGCTTACCTTCGGCATGCCTTCGGGTCTCAACATATGCCACTTGCTCAACTTTGCAAATTGATATTTTTAATTGAACTTTGCATAAGTACATAGAGTTCTGCCTTGTAGAAATTCCTCCACTAAATCTCGCGCGTTCGCTAGGTTCTCCTCCGGTTCCCATGTTGCTTCGCAGTGTGGAAATCCTTTCCACTTCACATGGAACTCTCTCACCTCGCGTCCTTGTCACTTGCTCTTGCGCGCATTGAGGATGGCCTCGACTTCGTATTCCTCTTCCCCTTGGATTACCTCAGGTAGAGGTCTTACTTGGTCCTTGTGAAGCGGATCCTCAAAGTACGGCTTGAGTAAGTTCACGTGGAACACTGGGTGCATCTTCCCCATCTCTCGAGGAAGTCGGAGATGGTAAGCCACTTTACCGATTCGTGCCTCAATCTCGTAAGGCCCCGCGAACCTGCTTAAGGAACTCAAGATCAATTCGTTTACAGGAATACATGCATCTTTACCTTTGGGTCAACTTTCGGCTGATCCCACTTGGTAGCCTAAGGTTCTTGGTGTTCAGCCACACCTTCTCCCCAGCTTGGAATTCTACATCCCGACGCTTCTGGTTCACATATTTGGTTTGCCTTTGTTGAGCCCATTCCAAGGAATCCCTCACTAGATTCCAAATGCTGAGTCTTTCCGCCGTGAATGCCTCCACTGCGGGTAGCTCTCTATGATACTCGGCCACACCGAGTTCCACAGGACCTTCAATAGCTCGCCCATTGATGACTTCCCATGGACTCACCCCGATACTCGAATGTGGTGAGTTGTTATAACACATTTCCGCAAGTCCCAAATGACTTACCCAATCGGTTTGGTCTCCCGAGACATAGCATCGCAAATAATCCTCCAGCTGCCTATTCACCCTTTCCGTTTGTCCATCTGTCAAGAAGTTTTAGTGCTAACAACTTGACCTAATACCCCATACCTGTCTGTGGGTGATAGGCTGTGCTGAATTTCAACTTGGTGCGATACTGTTCCAGAAGAGTCCTCTAGAACCTGCTGGTGAAGATTTTATCTCGATCTGAGATGATCTCTTCCAGTCTGCCCCGCACTCGAACCACTTGTTCAAAGAACAGCTTTGCCACACCTTCCGCATCCACCTCCGTTGTGGTGGGTATAAAATGTGCCATTTTCAAAAATCGGTCCACCACCACGAATATCGCATCAAACCCCTCACTTGGGGGGAGTCCCGTGATGAAGTCCATCGTAAGACATTTCCACGGACGATCTGGAATTGGGATGCTTTGCAACAAGCCCCCACTAGCCTTAGTCACGGCTTTTACCTGCTGACATGTTAGATATGTCTTTACATAGTTTTGGACGTCCTTAGCCATATCTGGCCAATGGTACTTCCTCTTGAGTAAGCCCATCGTCTTGGGCACTCCGCCGTGTCCCGCAAGAGGTCTGTCATGACACTCTTCTAAGGCTACCTTCCTTAGTTCCCCTTCTGGAACATACACCCTCGTTTGCTTGTAATAGATGAGTCCATTGCGTTCCACATAGCCCGTTTTCTCTTCCGTTGGCAGCTCACCTCTCTGGTGAGCTTCTCGTGCCTCTAGATTCCTCAGCAACACTTCTTGTGCTAGACCATCGTTCTCATATGCTGTCTGCACATCGTCCCAGAAGGTTGCTGTTGCGCTTGATATTGCCAACCTCAAGCTCGCTTTTCGACTTAGCGCATCCGCCACAATGTTGCTCTTCCCAGGCTTGTACAGAATCTCGCAATCAAACTTGGCCAAGGCATTGGCCCACCGACCTTGTTTCCCTCGCAGGTCGGGCTGTGACAAGAAGTGTTTCGTTGCCACATTGTCCGTGTAAACCTTGAAGTTTCTCCCAAGGTAGTGTCGCCACTCCTTGAGTGCCTTGACCACCGCAAACAATTCCTTCTCGTGGGCAAGCCACTTCCGTTGAGCCTTGTCCAGCTTCTTCGAGAAGAACGCTACCGGATGGTTGTCTTGCTTCAAAACTGCACCTAACGCAAAGTCCGAAGCATCTGTTTCTACCTCAAAGTCCTTACCAAAGTCTAGTAATGCCAATACGGGAGCCTTCCTCAACTTCCCTTTGAGGTGGACGAATGCCGCCTCGCATTCCGCTGTCCATACCATCTTCCCTTTTCCTGTTTGGTCTGTTAAGGGCAGGGCTACTCTCGAATAGTGTCTGATAAACTTTCGATAGTAGTTGCATAGCCCCAGGAATGCCCTCAACTCATGTACATTCAATGGTCGCTCCCATTCCTGGATCGCTTGGACCTTCTCCGGGTCCACCTTGAGCCCGTCCTGGCCCACCACATGCTCGAGAAACTTTACCTCTTGTTGAGCAAAGTCACATTTGCTCTCTTTAGCATACAGTTTGTGTTCCCTTAGTTTCTCAAACACCTTCGCCAAGTGTTCGGCATGCTCCTCTAGCGTCTCGCTATAGATTAGGATGTCGTCGATATAGACAACCACGAAGTGATCCAGATAGAGTACAAAGATGTGGTTCATTAGCGCCAAAAACGTTGCCGGTGCATTGCATAGCCCGAAGGGCATCACCAGAAACTCAAAGCTCCCATACCTCGTTCGACAGGTTGTCTTCTCGACATCTTCCTTGGCTACCCTGATCTAGTAGTATCCTGACCTTAGGTCAATCCTCGAGAAGTATTTTGCCTTTCCCAACTTATTGAACAGGTCCTCAATCCTGGGCAAAGGGTACTTGTTCTTCTTTGTATACTTGTTGAGCAATCGGTAGTCTATGCACATGCGTATAGATCCATCTTTCTTTTTCACAAATAACATCGGCGCCCCATACAGCGACTTGCTCAACCTAACATACCCTTTGTCCACCAACTCCTCTAGTTGGCGCTTGAGCTCCTCGAGTTCTTTCTCATTCAAACGATAGGGGGACGAACCATCGCCTCAGCACCCTCGACTAGCTCAATCTTATGTTCTATTGGTCGTGCGGGGGGCAACCCCGCCGGTAACTCCTCCGGCATGGTATCCTAGAATTGGTCCAACACCCGTTGGATCAAGCAAGGTACTTCTTCCGTTCCTGTCTTGTTATCACTCTTCACCGTGAGTAAGCACAAAAATGCTGCCTTAGTTCCTTTAGTGAGTTGTCCTCTCGTGGACACCAGGTTTAAGCAAGATTCTTTGGCCTTGCTTTGCCCTACCTTGAGATCCTGGGCCTCCACCCTGGATCTTCTTCCTTGGGCATTCGCCAGTACCACAAGGTTTCTACCTTGTCCATGCAGGGCTACCACAAACTGATTGAACCAGTCCATTCCGAAGATCATGTCAAATCCCGCCATGTCTAACACAGTGAAATCCATGTCCACTTTCCATGTCCCTACTTCGACTCTCGCTTGTCGAAGTACCTTATCGGTGCTTTGGCTACCTTGAACAAACTCTATAGTCCTTGGTTCGCCTAGCTACTGCACCGTTAGTCCGGCTTGCCGGACTATGTCTGCAGCCACAAAATTATCCAAAGCACCCGTGTCAATAAGGATCTTAACAAAGCTACCTCCGAGCTTCCCCCGAAGGGCTAGTAGATGTCGCGAATGACTTTCTACCAAAGTTGCTCGTGTAATGAGTAACTTTGAGTTAGGGACTGGATCACATACCTCAGTTTGGACTTCACCCGACTTGATGGCCATATTGGCTCTGGCCTTCTTCGGGTAGGGACATTCCCTTGAAAAGTGTCCCGCTTCACCGCAGTTGTAGCATACGTTGTTTCCCACGCTGCTATAAGACTTGACCTTCTTATCCGTGGGTTTGTCTCTTTTTGCTTGACTCCCCCACGTACTCGCTCGTTGGCCACCGGATTTGCCTTTCCGGAACCCCGAGGACTCATTCTTAGAGAAACTCTTCTTGAATTTCCCTCTGCTAAACGTTCCCCTTGGTTTGGCCCCTTTGCTAAACGTGGATCCCGACCCCGTCGTGTTCCCCTTTTGCAGGTTATCGTTGAAATGCACCTTGATGGCCGCATCCAACGCTTCCTTGTAGTTGGTCGGGTTCCACCGCATCACCTCACCGTGAGCCCAGGTTTGCAAACCTTATATGAAGGCATGGAACGCATCCATATCCCCCATGTCTGTGACAAGTATCCTCTTTGCCATAAACCCATTCACATACTCCTTAATGGTTCCGGTCTGCTTCAGCCTACTCAGCTCGTCCCTTAGATGCAAAGTAGCATTCGGAGGAACGTAAGTTGCGCGGATCCTTGCCTTCATCATTTCCCAAGTGGCCACCGGTCCTTCGTTGGCCTCTGTCGTTCTCCACCAAGACTTGGCATTATCTGCCAAGTATGGTTTTGCACATGGGACCTTCTCCGAGCTCGGTAATCACAATGCTCGGAAGTAGTCCTCCATATCGTAAAACCAATCCTCCACCACCTTATAGTCGTTCACTCCCTTGAAGACCGGTGGGGGCTTTGGTTTGTACTTGGGAACTACCTGAGGGACTGATTCCACTTCGGTCTGTTCGACCTTGTTTGGTTTTGCCTCAGTCCCTGCCGAAGGGTCCGCACCTTCTGCGCTGCCAGCATCCGCAGTCTTTCTCTTTTTCTTCTGCTTCTCATCACGCTTTAGCTTGCGTACGAGAGTCTCCAGTAGGGCATTGGTCTGCGCCAATTGTCCTTCTAGAACGTCCAATCGAGCCTTGGATAACTGAACCTCACCACTGGACTCTTGTTTGGAAGTTTCCTCACTAGAGTCCTCCTTATGCAAGGATTCCTCATCCATAGCCTCTTGTTCAACCGGAGGCTCTAACTCTGGCGGAGGTTCCGTCTCCACCTAGGTTCGCTTATGCCCTGCCCTTGCCATCTCCCAGCAATCCGCCTCTTTCCTTTGCTAGAACTGAGGAAAAGGCTCCGATACCAAATTGTATGCCACAAATTTTTCCTTTCCAATTTGCCAGCTTACCTCGTCTATCCGACCAACTCTGCCTTGGCTTGTGCTAAGTTCCCTCGCCAAGCTTCTGTAAGCGACTAAATTTTCCATTCTACTTTAGTCACTTAACCACACCTCCGACCACTTGGAGGAGTCTCATTCACAACCTCCATCATTCCAATTCAGGACTTGGGACTTACTAGCCCCAAGAATGGCATCCATGCCACTCCACACTTGCACCTGGTCCCAGTGCTCCACGTGTCCGGTCTTGAGACCGACACCCAAAGGTACCACTGACGTCTCGGCCCGTTACGCTAAGGCCATGCCCATTCACCTTTGCTGTACTAGTGGTTCAACACCACTTGCATCACCACCTCGTCTCTCCACGACTGGGCCATGTGTCCACGAGTGGTCATCCTAGATCCACTCCTTAGCATCCTTAGGATGCCCACAGACCTGGGGAAGTACCTTCCCCAAAGTCCCTTTGTCAGTTCCTACCAAGTCCCTTTCTGCCCCTGGCCGTGTTTGCCAACACTGCCACTGGATCGAGGCCCACAGGCCCGACCCCTAAGTCCCACGGTCCTCTAGGACTTCCTCACCACACGACTGTGTCCTTGGTCACTACTCCAGAGGACTGCTCCTCTTCCTTTCCACAGTCTGGGCCTTTGGGACGACATTTCGGAACACCGTGGCCTTAAGCGAGCCACCTGGGTACTCTCCTCGCCTTCTGCCCTTGGGTGCTCTAGCCATGGGCTTAGAGCGGGTTCCGTTGAGCCACACCAGGTATCCAAGTAGGTAGTGCCACCCACACTTGGACTGGGAGCATCGGCCAGTCGATCTCCCGGGGGAACTACAGCCGGCTCTTGAACACTTCACCAAGCTACCCCGCTTGTCGGTCTATGTTCACTCTAGTCTTGGACTTCCCAGTGGGCAGCTCATCACCCAACACTGGGTCTGGCCTTCCTGGGCCAAACTGGCCTTTCCTGGCCAAACTGGCTCCACTGCAGTCCTCCCCCCTACTATACTTTTGGAGCTCACCAAAACCCCCAGGGTCTGGGAGACGAACGCTTTGGGCTTTCACCCTCTCAGGCTCCGGACTCGGACTCGGACTCGGACTCGGACTCGGACTCGGACTCGGACTCGGATTCGGGCTCGGACTCGGGCTCAGGCTCGGTCTCGGCCTCGGCCTCGGTCTCGGTCTCGGTCCCGATCTCGGTCTCGGTCTCGGTCTCGGTCCCGGTCTCGGTCCCAGTCTCGGTCTCGACTTCGGACTCCATCTTGGACTCCATCTCGGACTCCACATCGGGTCCATCTCGGACTCCATCTCGGACTCCACCTCGGGTCCATCTCGGGTCCATCTCGGACTCCATCTCGGACTCCATCTCGGGTCCATCTCGGACTCCATCTCGGACTCCATTTCGGGTCCATCTTGGGTCCACCTCGGACTCCATCTCGGACTCCATCTCGGACTCCACCTCGGGTCCATCTCGGACTCCATCTCGGACTCCATCTCGGACTCCACTTCGGACTCCAACTCAAGTCCATCTCGGACTCCACTTCGGACTCCAACTCGAGTCCATCTCGGACACTCCCACGTGTCATGTGTTGGTCCTTTTGGGTCCCTTTTTGGAGCCTCGCCTTTTGCTCGCTTTGTGCTCGTTCCTCGAGCACTTTGTTGGGAGTTCCACTCCCGCTCTTGACTTTTCAAGTCGGAGCTTTTGGTCCAAACGTGTTACGCTCGTTTGGCTCTCGCTTCGGCCACTACCATGTGGCGCCCTTCCGGCTCCACTTTGGGGCCTAGGGATTTTGTGTCTCACAACTCCACCACCCATAGACGAAGTTCGATGTCCTCATCGAACGGTAAACCATTTCATAAAGTAACACCCACACGTGTTACCATTTCCATCCTTGGCACCTAGCCAATCTTTGTCTATGGTTTGACACCAAAGGCTCACCATGCCTTGTCCATCCTTTAAGAAGCGTAGTCTCTCCAACTTAGAGACTGATTGGACCACATGTAATGGTTCTCTCCTTTTATTGGTTTAGTTCTCGCTAAACCTCTTAGAGACCCTTCTCTAAGTCAATCCCACTACTCCTTCTCGAGTAATCTCAATTTCCATCTATTGAATGTTTGCACCTTGGAACTTTTACTCTTTTGACTTTTTGGGAGTCAATTTCCTAAGTGTCTCCAACACCTTGCATTGCACAGATTGTGCAACTCCACTTCCCTATCCTAGGAAGTTCATTACTTGAGGGCACCATCATCCTCTCTTCTATTTCGTGCCACCTTGGGCACTAAGTTCCATTTATCATACTTTGTGCTAGGGCTGTCCATGGCCCTATCATTTGGCTACCTTACCGCTCCCTCACTTGGAGCCTTTACTTCGCCAAATTGGAGCACTTAGGAATCCATCCTTGAAAGTCCGCTTCCTTTCCCACAAGCTGTTAGCATCGAACACATTAGTGTTCCTTGGCTAACTTTGCCATTTGGATCCCTTCCATTAAATTCCATGGCCCAAACTTTGGCCACTAGTCCTTTGCTCCTATCCTTGATTGTTGCACCCAGCAACATCGGATCGCTACCTCCATTTTTGAGGTATCCTTTCGGTTCCATAGCAAAGACTCTTCTTTGCCAAGTCCGGAGGATGTTCACCCCTAGTATGTCTCTTTAGCATATTCTGGACTCGGACTCGGACTCGGACTCGGACTCGGACTCGGACTCGGATTCGGGCTCGGACTCGGGCTCGGGCTCGGTCTTGGCCTCGGCCTCGGTCTCGGTCTCGGTCCCGATCTCGGTCTCGGTCTCGGTCTCGGTCCCGGTCTCGGTCCCGGTCTCGGTCTTGACTTCGGACTCCATCTCGGACTCCATCTCGGACTCCACCTCGGGTCCATCTCGGACTCCATCTCGGACTCCATCTCGGACTCCACCTCGGGTCCATCTCGGGTCCATCTCGGACTCCATCTCGGACTCCATCTCGGGTCCATCTCGGACTCCATCTCGGACTCCATTTCGGGTCCATCTTGGGTCCACCTCGGACTCCATCTCGGACTCCATCTCGGACTCCATCTCGGACTCCACCTCGGGTCCATCTCGGACTCCATCTCGGACTCCATCTCGGACTCCACTTCGGACTCCAACTCAAGTCCATCTCGGACTCCACTTCGGACTCCAACTCGAGTCCATCTCGGACACTCCCACGTGTCATGTGTTGGTCCTTTTGGGTCCCTTTTTGGAGCCTCGCCTTTTGCTCGCTT
Source organism: Selaginella moellendorffii (assembly GCF_000143415.4). Lineage (NCBI taxonomy): Eukaryota > Viridiplantae > Streptophyta > Lycopodiopsida > Selaginellales > Selaginellaceae > Selaginella > Selaginella moellendorffii. The sequence continues at coordinate 4,598,072 of NW_003314261.1, read as the reverse complement.
TGTGCTCGTTCCTTGAGCACTTCGTTGGGAGTTCCACTCCCGCTCTTGACTTTTCAAGTCGGAGCTTTTGGTCCAAACGTGTTACGCTCGTTTGGCTCTCGCTTCGGCCACTACCATGTGGCGCCCTTCCGGCTCCACTTTGGGGCTTAGGGATTTTGTGTCTCACAGCTTCTCGCCTATGGTACCAGCTCCTACTTGGTCCTACTTGGTTTCAACTACTCACTACACGAGCAATGGAGTGTTAGCCATCCATCTATGGATTCCCAAATCTCTCCCAATCCCCCTCCCCGGGTTAGACTGGACTTAAGGTTCGGCTACACTCCCCGCAGGCACAAGCAGCCAAGCACACCAAGCCTCCAGATTCCTAACACCCCTTGGTACCACAAGACTTGATCATGGGACCCTCTAAATCCCAAGCCTTGGGTGCAGCACTTGCTTCGGGACGTCGGGGCGAAACACCATGGCCTAACGGCCCGGTATGGGTACCTCTACCCCCTCACTTCCATCCCGAAGGGAAGGCCCAAGCCCTTAGGAAGGGCGAGGACCAATGAGCCACAAGGTACTCACGTGGGGCACCACTCCACATGAGTTGGGAGCACCGCAGTCGGTTTCCCTTTCGGGAGTGGGAGCTGCTCTTGAGCACTTCCCTGGGTGGCCCCTCCGGCACCACTCAAGCCCATGACTGTACCATTCAATAGTCAGGAGCCCTCATCTACTTGATGGTCTCAACTAAGCCTAACCTTGCATTCAGTGTGGGAGCAGTCTCAAAGTTCTTGGACAATCTATCACCCTCACATTGGGCCGCTGTGAAGCGGATCATGAGGTATGTGAGTGGCATAAGGAAATTCACACTGAAATATGCAAGAGGAGATGGAGACAACAACCTGGTGGGATTCACAAATGCAGACTGGGTAGGAGATCTAGATGACAGAAAATCCACCTCAGGGTATGTCTTCATGTATAACCATAACATGGTTAGTTGGTGTTCCACGAGGCAATAGATCACTGCAATGTCCTCATGCAAATCTGAATACATCACAGCTATAGCAGTAGCGAAAGAGGCCATCTGGCTTAAGACATTGCTGCAGGACCTTGGGATTCAAATTCCAGCAATCAAACTCTACTGCGACAATATGTTGGCAATAGCGTTGACTCGGGATATGAGATTTCACTGGAGGTTTCATTTCATCTGGGATCAAGTCAACAATAGAACAATCAACCTGCAATTCTGTTCAACCAGCTCAATGGTTGCTGATATCCTAACAAAGTCCTTGCCTTGAGTGAAGCATGAACTCTTCCTCAAATCACTCCATTTGACTGATGATGTAAGCCTTGAGGAGGAGTGTGGAGACAAGTGATGACAAGTCTCCACATCAGCAAAGAAGACAAGTCATTCATCCAAGACACCAACCGCCAAGTGTCACACCCATACTATTATGTACATAACCATACCAAAGCAATGAAGTTGACAGAGCATTCCACACACAAAAACACATATCTACAAATGATTGTAGATGTCTAGATTTTTGTGTGTGGAATGCTCTGTGGACTTGTATGATTATGTATGTAATGGTATGGGTGATGCTTGGCATTTGGTGAACTTAACTTGTTTGTTAACATTGTCACTTGTCTCCACACTCCTCAAGGCTTGCACTGTCAATCAAATAGAGAGATTTAAGGAAGACTTCCTATTTCACTCAAGATAGGGGCTTCAATAGGATATCAGTGACCATTGAGGTGGTTGGGTAAAATTCCAAGTTGATGGTTCTATTGTTGATTTGATCTGAAATGAAGTGGAACCTCTACTCAATGTGCTTAGCGTATGAGTGAAATCTCACTTCCCTAGTCAATGCTATAGCCAACATGTTGTACTGGAATTTGTATCCCAAAATCCTACAACAATGTTTTAAACTATTTCAGTGTGTATTTCCTTGTACCACTCACATATCTCATTCAGCACTAGGGAAAAGTTCACTACATTAGAATTGGAAGAAGCAATATCTTAAATGTGGGAATGAAGTTCTTGATGGTTGAAAGAAACATTTCAATTGACCATAAGTTTTTTGAGAGCAAGATTATAAAAGTAGTATGAGCATAATAACTCATGAAAATGGTCTTCTAGCTCTTGGGATTTAACTTCTGCTAAGTCGCATTTGGATACCACTATTTTATTTATTTTGTTTTACTTACTGTTAAACAATAAAAACACCGGTTTTTAGGGCACCAGTAATTGGCATATATTGTAATTTTGTTATCTTACGAAAATTTTATTAATTTGACTTGAATAAAGTAGCAAAAATTATTACTAATAACTAAAAGCAACTAAAGATCTCGATAAGTTTGAACACTACCTTTATTATTTATAAATAAAAGGTAAATGAACATGATTATATTACATAAAGAGCTTTAAAGGCAAGTTTTCATTAATGTTCAGTTTAACTTATTTAAAGTAGCAAACAATATTATTAGTATAATCCTTTCTCTTGTATTAGATAAACACCTATAAATTTGATTTATAAATAAAATCCCACTCCCAGAGAGAATCTCCATGCTTATGTATTGGATCTCACAGCTTCAGCAATAGTAGGGCTCCTGACCTCACCCCTGAGGTTTTGTCACACCTGTGTGCATAAATTAAGCATGAGGAGATTTCTCCTAGACGAAAATACGAGTCTGCAACATTGTGATTCTTTTTTTTTTCATTTCATGCAAGTACACATCTTGAACCATTAAGATCTATACCCTAATGATGAAGATCAAGAGGAACCAAAGTAAAGTGAATGCATTCATGTAAGCAAATCTATGTATATTGAAAAACACAAATCACTCCTTGCTGGTGGTTGCAAAAACACGCAGCTCAAGCTTCAATTCCAGCCTCAAGAGGCTGGAAAGCTTGGAACTTCTTAGGCTGCACTTTTCCATCAACTGGGAGCGTTTCCATGGGACCGGAGGCACTGGAGCTCTCGCACATGGACTCAGCGGCTCCATCCCAGAAACTTTTGGGGAGATGGCGAACTTGACGCACCTGGACAGGTTTAGCGTAGATATTTCCTCGGTTTGCCACCAAGTTTGCACGGGCTATGCAAACTCTCGGCTCTAAGCGCTGGAAATAGCAAGAGTGGTGTGATCATCCGGAATCCACAGATCTTCCTGAAAAGGGCTCGTTGGCTGTTTGATTCGATGTCTCAGCCCAATTTAATCTCGTCACTGCGCTTGAACTGGAGAAGTGGAGAGAGGGAGATCCTGCTTCGTTTCGATGGTGCTAAAAGCTAGTGGACGCTCTCAGCAAAGCTGGGCGCTTTGATCAAGCCCGAGACAGAGAGCCACAAACAAAGGTTTAGATTTACGGGCTAGCTATGGAGGGCCTATAGACCACGATTAAGTTGGCCATGTTTCAAGCTCTCCCCTTAGGGCATGTGAGTTAGGGTTGATGGAACAGACACGTGTCGCAAGTAGCTAGAGCCACGTGGGCATGGGATAACTCGTCTGGATGCTCCTTGAACTACTTCTCCAAAGATTTTGTCTGAGTCTTGAATGTCACTTCAAACCGGTATCAAGCCAGAGAACCTGCAAGAGTAAATCTCGTCTCCTAGATCTTGGACTCGTCCAGGATTCTGGTTTTTCTCTCCCTTGGTCTTGGCATCGAAGTGTGGAGAAAGACCACCAGTCCAAAAAAATGAGTGGAGACTGCAAGGCCATCGCTCTTTCTAGGTTTAATTTCTTCTTTCCATCTGGAACCACCTTCCGCCTGGACCTCTCGCTACAGAGAATATATAAAGCGAACAAACGAGCAAACAAACTTCCATATATTTGTCAAGCTTCGAGAAATCTCTTGAATCCACTCGGAATCCACGCACATACACTTTTTCGTTTACCTTGCAACAGCTCTTTTGTCGTCAAATTACATGGCTGCAATGTTATGATAGATCCGAGACACAATCTTGTCTTTGCATTTCGTGCAGGTGGATATCTTGGTTGTGTTGTCATCGACATTTTTGTTGCACTCTTGTTTTCCAAAGTCCAAAGTCGCTGGCGGTGGCTGGTTGCAAGAACACGCAGCTCAACCCTCTCAACTTCTCCAGCTCCAAGAGTTTGGAAAGCTTGGACCCTTCTTAGCAGTCCAGAAACTACCTCGCTGCAATCGCTCAACCTGTCACTACTGGGACTGGAGCTCATCGCACAACGGGACGAACTTGACGCTCCTAGACATATCGTTTACCGTTTGGAGCTAGTGTCGTTTCATGAGCTAAACGAAAGAGGAAACAACAGAGATCAAAACGAAGCAAATGAGGAAAAACTAGTCTCCCCAAATCTTTCTCTTGCATGTCCTGAATTTCCTCCATTTCGTCGATCAGTCCATCCATCAGCGTGGTATGAAGACTGACTAGCTGCTGCTGTCCGTATAGGGAGGTTCCACTCTAAGCCGAGTGCTCGATGAAGAAGACCACCACAATGCTGGAGACTGCTAGGGAAAGTCCATGAAGTGCTCAAGAGCCACTGCATGACAAAGCTTTTGGAGCCAGCGCGAATTTGGAATCAGGAGGAATTGTTCCAAGTAAGAAATAAAATGAATAAACGAGCAAGTTAAGTAAAATCTCTATTCCGTCCATCATTCTGATGCGCGATTTTCCATGTCCAAGTACAAACTTTGCTCACGCGGAAGAAGATCTGTCTATATATTTCTCAAGGTTCAAACCAATAGTATCCTTCTCTGTTAAAAAATCTACTCCACGCATATACAAATTTTGTTCTTCTTGCATAAAAAAATCTAACAAGAGTAATTTGGAGGACATCATCTAGTGAGAGAGAATACTAGAAGTTTGGAGGGTTCTAATTCGACCACCTTGTATGTGAATTTGTAGATGAAATACAAAGATGATAGTGATCAAATGGAAAGCTTTGCCACCCTTGAGATCTGCAACATACTATCCATAAGTTATAAAGCTCTTTTTCTTCCATACTGCATGGGCCTGATGGAATCACAGTGGAAAGGTTTCCAAAGTACACAACCACCATTTACAGAAAATTCAAGGTAATGGTTTTCTCTCATAATTTGTTGCAAGCTCAGTATATATAAACTAAATATTCCTTGGTACTAAAATATTATTTGGAAATATTGATTGAACATAATTATATTAAGTTCTTTAAAATTTAGGGTGTAGAGTTTACATTACTTGGGGAATTGACACCTGTGTGCATGAAAATTTCTCCTAGACGAAATTACAAGTCTGCAACATTGTGATAGATTTAATCTTTTCTTTTCATTTCGTTAATGAACCAATTAAGATCTATGGTTTTTCATACCTGGGATTACGATGGTAAGAGGAACCAGGGCAAAGTGAATAATGCATTGCATTCATGTAAGATTGCTTTATATATTAAGAGAAACAAAAATTGCCAGTCGCTTTAAATGAACTAGTTATAAGTAAGTTGGTCATCATCACACACTAGAGATCTCCGGTGTAACCCCGGGCCTGGATCAAAACAATGTTTTGTTTTGTTTGATCCCTCCCAGAGAGTTTCGGGGCGATGGCCAAACGGCTACGCAAGCCCTCGAGTTTGATCAGATTACTGTAAACTCAGAAACAACCATGCCAATGGCCTGGCAATGCAATCGGGCGATGGGTTCTTGGGCCTTGTGAGATCGTGCCGGGATCTCGTGGCCGCGGAGGTGATCCATTCTCGCATTGCGTCACTGCTTCCAATCGCGGACGATGCCTACCTCGCCAACAATCTGATTGAGATGTATGGGAAATGTGGGTCTGTAGATCGTGCGCGCCAGGTCTTCGATGCCATTCGATCCAAGAACTGCTACTCCTGGTCGATCCTACTCTGCGCTTACTCCCACAATGGCTACCTAGCCCAGGCCAAGGAGGTCTTCGATGCGATGCCTTGCAAGCACGATCCCATCTGCTGGAATTCGATGCTGGCGGCCTATGTGCGGAATGGGCATCTGGAGGATGCCAAGCGCTTCTTCCAAATCGCCCCAGTGACAAATCTAATCTCCTGGAACACGCTTCTATCTGCATTTGCCCAGCGTGGAGATCTGTGGGAAGCGACGAGAATCTTTCAGGGAATCCCACTCAGGACGCAAATCTCATGGAATTCCATGCTTGCAGCGCTTGCCCTAAACAATGGCCTCCAAAATACGGTCGATTTCTTCCACCAGATGCCCGAGCACGACATCGTCTCTTTCACAACGCTTCTCGCAGCATATGCCCAAGCCGGACACGTGGAAGGCGCGAAGCGCATATTCGATAAGATGCCCCAACGGAACTACGTGACGTGGAATGCCATGCTGACGGCATATTCCCAGAACGGGCACCTGGAAGATGCTCGGAGATTATTCGATGGTCTTGCAGAGCGCGATCTCTCCTCCTGGAATGCGATGATCACCGCATACGCGGAGGCAGGGCAAGTGGACGAGGCCAAACAGATCTTCCAGGCGATGCCAGTGGTGGATTTGGCGTCCGCCACTGCGATGCTGGTGGCATTCGCGCAGTCCGGCCGGATCGATCGAGCCTGGGCTTTGCTTCTCGAGATGCCGGTCCAAGATCTCAAGTCCTCCACGGCGATGATCGCGGCTCTCGTCCAGGCCGGGCATCTGAACGAGGCGAAGCGCGAGTTCCAACAAATGGAGCAGCGTGATCTCGCTGCTTGGAACACGATGCTCTCGGCAGAATCACAGAGTGGGAATCTGGAAGAGGCGAGGTGCGCGTTTGAGAGTATGCCCGAGCACAGCACGGTCTCCTTCACGACGATTCTCTCGGCATATGCCCAACAGAGGCATCCTGAAGAAGCAGCACGGATCTTTGCACTGATGCCTGGCCGCGACGTTTCTTCTTGGAACGCAATTCTAGCAGCATTTTGCCATGCCCAGGAGCTTTCCAAGGCGGTAGAAACGTTTTTCGAGATGCCCGAGAGGGATCTCGTCTCGTGGACGTCGCTTCTCTCGGCATATGCCCAGAACGGGCACCTGGAAAGGGCTCGCGGGCTGTTTGATTCGATGTCTCAGCCCAATGTAATCTCGTGGAACGCTCTCCTCACTGGCTACGCGTCCAGGGGCCGCTGCTCCAGCGCTTTGGAATTGCTGGCAAGAATGAAGATCGCGGCTGTGTGCCCCGACGAGACGAGCCATTTGCTGCTTCTCACGGCTTGCGCTCGAAGTGGAGAAGTGGAGAGAGGGAGATCCTGCTTCGTTTCGATGGTGATGGATTACGAGCTAAAAGCTAGAAAGGAGCATTACAGCTGCATGGTGGACGCTCTTAGCAGAGCTGGGCGCTTTGATCAAGCCCGAGACTTGATTGCGAGCATGCCGTTTGTTCCGACATCTCTGGACTGGACAAGCCTTCTGACGAGCCCCGAAGAAGGTGGGTGCGTTCGCGTTAAAAAGTTTGGAGAAGTCGAGAAAGGAAGAAAAAACTCAAAACCATGGCACAATTCCATATGTTGATTACGTAAAATCGACACTTGGCCATGAAATTACACAAGCGGTGTGACGGCTGTTTTCTTCTCCTGTCCCGAGTTCTTGTCAATCTTGTCCGGAAGATCAAACTTGGTCTGCCAGCCCGCGATGATCATCTCGTCTGGAGAATCCGTCTTCTTGAAGCTTGGCCTCGTTTCCATGAGCTAAACAAAAGAGAAAAGAACATCTGAGAGATCATGTCGGACGAAAGCGAAGGAAAGCCTGGTGGAAGAAACTTGCCTCGATGTATTTTGCGACATGCTGGAGATTGCTGGGGAAGACGAAGTCTATGAAGTGCTTAAGAGCCACTCTAGCGTGACGAAGCTTTGGAGCCAAAGCAAAGTCGGAATCGGTGGGATTCTTTCCAGCGATGTAAGGGCCCTGAGAAACACAAACACAATTGTAGGAAGAACGTTCATGGAAGAAATCTTAGATGAGGAGAAACTCAAGAAAGCTTACGTGCTTCTTCAAGTGCTCCTCGAGAGCTGTGAGCTCGTTGATAAACTCTTGCTTCGCTGGAGCGTTTCGGTCCTTGGACTTGAGCCAGTTTGTGAACGCTGGAAAGATGCCAGCCCCGCTGGAAAATCCAAAGTCATATCTCAGTCGAGCTTCGGGAAAACACTGAAATCGGACTTACACGCTCTTGAACTCGTCTGGAGTTTTCAGGGACGGCTCCTTGAACTTGTTCTCCACATGCTCAAAGATCTTGTCCGAGTCTTGAATCCAATCAGCAGCGTCACGGAGAACCGGCATCAAGCCAGAGGGATTGTGTTGCATAAACCTGCGAGAAAACAAATCCCTTCTCCTAAGAAAAAATCAATCGATCTCTCGTAACTGACCAGTCAGGCTTGTTGGGTCCTTCCTCGACATAAGTTGCCTTGTAAGGAAGATGTTTCTCTTCGAGAATCACAAACTTGGAATTGGAACCAAAGAAGACAAATCCAAAAGTTTCATACCTTCCAGAACCATGTAAACTCGCTGAGAGAATGGACCTGGAAGACAATACAAATACCATAACATATCAATGGAAGCTCGCCCAGCTACGGAAGATAGAACTCACAATCTCCCCGTTGGTTGCTGGGGCTTCCAGTCCCAGTAGCCGCCTTGCCGAAAACTTCAAGATCCACATCCTGCGAAGCCATAGCCGATACTCTCCTGGCAAATCGTCTCGATCGCGAGAAGGAAGAGCTCCAAGACACTGGAAATCTCGATAGTCTGGAAGACGCGAAACACACACTCTGCAATGGGGCGATAGTGGCAGCCATTTGGAGGTTTTAGGTCACTTACACTTGCAAGCTCGCATGCGCGCCACGTTTCATAGCACGTACATTAATTCAAATTCAAATTATAGGGCTAATAACTTTTATTCGTTGCGTGCTTTCTCGCAGCTTGATTCCTGGCATAATGCATTGCGTTACAGACGATCTCCAGGCCATAAATTCCCATCCTCTCCCTCGCACAGTTCAGGCGATCACTCCCTTCGCATTCGCGTTCTTCCAATCAGTCCGAGAGTTCTAGGCGAATTCCAATTCCATGGCGGCTGCGATGATCAAGCTCGCGATCGTGTGCGCGCTCTTCCTGGCGATCGCTTCCACCGCGGCGGCGGCGACCTGTAGTAACGATTTCACGGCGCTGCTTCCGTGCCAGGCGGCGACCCAGGACGCGCAGGCCACGCCCACGGCGGCGTGCTGCAGTGTGGTGGAGAAATTCAAGGATGATCCGGCGTGCCTGTGCTCCACCATCGCGGCTGCCAAGAGCGCGGGGATCAGCATCAACGAGGCCAATGCCGAGAGCATCCCTACGCGTTGCAAGTTCCAGGGATACCCTAGCTGCGCCAAGAAGATCTGAGGAGCCAAAGGAGAGTGGATTGAGACAAAATAACCCCTCCAAGAATCAATAAAACTCCCGCCTTTTCATTTCAAAATGCTAGGGCTTAGGGTTTATCGGGACAAGAGATATTCTCCCACCATTAGGGTTCCAAACGACTATGGCGGTTTCGACGAGCGCAGCGGTGGACACGAGCGCCTTCAGCAGCGTCCCTACGGGATCCTCCGGCGACAAGGCGGTGGAGGGAGTGCTGGCGTCACAGCAGGGCGCGTCGCAGATCGGCTCGCTCTCGCAGCTCGCCGCCGGCGGCATCGCGGGGGCGGTGAGCAAGACGTGCACAGCTCCCCTCGCGCGCCTCACCATTCTCTTCCAGGTAAGGCGTCTGGGGATTTGTCCCCCTTGATCGATCGATTTCGAGCGCGAGCACGCTGGATTTGGGATTTTTTGTGCTCGCTCCAGATCCGGGGAATGACAACGGACAAGATTTTGACCAAGCCGAGCATCCTCAGAGAGGCTGCGAGGATATTGCGCGAAGAAGGGGGCTTGGCGTTCTGGAAGGGAAATGGTGTCACGATTGTTCATCGCCTTCCATACTCCGCGATTAATTTCTACTCGTATGAGCAGTACAAGGCGGTAAGTAACGCATCGTTTACTTTATTGTCTAAAATCCTTTTCCTTTCCCCCTCCAGGCACTGCTCAAATGGCTTGGGGTAGAAAGCAGTGGAGATGACAACTCCGGAGCTCGATTGCTTGCTCGTTTCGTCGCCGGTGGTGGAGCTGGAATCACTGCTGCTGCGACAACGTACCCTTTGGATCTCGTTCGAACGAGACTAGCAGCACAGGTGAGTAGAGCTTGACCGTAGAGAAAGAGATGATGCGAGGGGTAGTTTTTCCTTTCTAGGCACTTCCTGAGAAGCTCTTAGCTGAAGTATGGCTTTGACAGAGAGTTTCTTGGGACTTATTTTGCGCCTCGCAGGTGAAATGACCCCTGTGATTTGCAGACAACCTCAAAGCACTACACGGGCATCTACCACGCGATTTCCACAATCCATCAACAGGAGAGCTTTCTTGGCCTTTATAAGGGACTCTGGCCGACGCTTTTGGTACGTTCTTCGAGAGCTTAATTGGTTTTTCTCCCTGCAAAACGCCAGAGACTTGACTCCTGCCAGTCCGTAGGCCCAACGATTGCGATAAACTTCTGCGTGTATGAAACTCTCTACAACTACTGGAACGCTCAGAGGTGGATTTTTTCTTAGTTTCAAGTCCTTGAACTAGAGTGTGAGCATGTTTACTTCCAGGCCCGAGTCGTCCAGGATGGTGACGAGCTTGATCTCCGGTGGAGTAGCAGGAATTGCTGCCTCAACAGGTAAGAGTCTTAAGATCGATTACGTTTGATCGCCATCGTTCCTGTTTTCAGCGGTGTTTCCGATCGATTTGGTAAAGAGAAGGATGCAACTCGAGGGCGATCGGAGATGGACACCGGCTTACAAGCCTGGGATTGTGAGCGCGCTGAGGCACATTGTTCGCACCCAAGGCTACGCTGGGTTGTACAGGGGGATTTTGCCCGAGTACCTCAAGGTTTTTCCGGGCGTGGGGATTGCCTTCATGGTGTATGAAGTGATGAAGAACATTAGCGTCGCGAGGGAGAAGAGGTGAATGTAAATGGCCCGATTCATTTTCAACCGTCAGATATAGCAAATATTTAGGGTTCTTGCGATGGATGCTTGTTCCGTGGCTTGGCGACGGCAACGATTCGACGCGCCGCGCCAGCATTCGCTCCTTCGGCGGCGCCGCTGCGGGCGCCCGGGTGCCGGCGCTATGGACACGTTATGTCCTGGAACGTTTTGATGCTGGGCTAGATGTGTCTCTGGATCTCTTTGAGAGGATGGAAGCCAGGCGGTCGGGCTAGCTTCATGGCCGCGTCGAAGGCTGCGGCGAAGGAAGATGCTGTTTTGGTCGATGGGAAGCTTGTCAAGGAGGCTACTCTCGAGACCCGCAGAGGGATCCATTCTCAAGCCAAGCAAATGTCTTGCAGCGAAGACGTTTTCCTCTCGAGCTCGCTGATCAATATGTACTCCAAGTGTGGCAGCATGCTCGATGCTCAATCGGTCTTCGATGAGATGCCACGGCGAGAGTCTCCTGGAACGCTTTGACACTGGGCTACGTAGAGAATGGAGAAAGCGAGATCGCTCTCGAGTTCTTTGGGAAGATGGACTGTTCGCCAAACTCTCGGACTTTCGTTGCTGCTGCCAAGGCCTGTGAGAATCTAGCAGTGGTGCGAATCTAGCAGTGAAAACTCAAGAAGATGGAAAGATGGTGAAGACGAGGAGCCTCGAGAAGGGAGTCGCTGTTCACGATGGAGCTGTGAAAAGCCACTGCTGTGGAGATATTTCTGTGGGGAGCAGCCTCGTGGACATGTACTTAAGTGTTGGTCGAGAGCATGATGTCGTGCTCTGGACGAGCTTGATACGAGCCCCCTCTCTTGTTCTTCGAAGATATGAAGCTATCCGGGTGCTGTCCGAACTCTCGAACGTATGTTGCTGACGCTTGCCGCCTGTGCGAGCTCGGCAATGCGAGAAGAAGCGGTGGATGTCGACGGGAAAGTCGTCAAGAGAAAGAGCTTGGAAACTGGGGTGAAGCTTAAAACATCAGGAGCTGCGAGGACGTGTTCTGATCGATAATGTATGCAAAGTGTGGGAAGCTAGAGGAAGCGCGCAAGGTCTTCGATGGCATGGCTGGCCGAGACGTGGTTTCGTGGAACGCAATGCTCCAGGGATCTGCTGGAAATGACAGCTTGGAGCTGGCTAGGGAGAACGATCCGGACGAGAGAACGTTTGTTGCTGCGCTCATGGCCTGCGTCCACCTTTCAGCATCCGAGCAACCTGTCCCGCGAGAAGATTGAAACCTAGTGTGAATCCAGAGCCTAGAAAAGGGGATGGAGATTCATTCTCTCACCGCGAAGTTTGGATGCTGCGAGCACAGATTTGTCGGGAGCAGCTTGGTGGACATGTATGCCAAGTGTGGAGATATGGTGGAAGCTCGAGCAGTTTTCAAAGGCATGCGTAGCCGGGACGTTGTCGTTTGGACGAGCTTGATGTGAGAGTGAGCTCGGGCTGGAACTCTTGGAGAGCATGGACTGTGCTCCAAACACTCGGACTCTTGTAGCGGGACTTACGGCCTGTGGGAACGTTGGGTCCAGGAAAATCCAGGCTGAGCTTTACAGGCGTGGGCTGGAAGACAACCAAGTTGTGGGGACGTGCATGGTAAACTTCTACGGTTAGTGCGGAGGCGGCCGAGCAGTTGTTTGGATCTCTGGCAGTCCGAGATATCGTCGCCTGGAATGCACTGATCACAGGAATCGGCCAACAGGGCGACGCGTCGCTCGTGTTCGAAGCCTTTCGCGAGATGCGAGAAGATGGCGTGGGAGCAAACGCGATCACGTTTGTCTCGGTCATCACTGCTTGCAGCCACGGCGGCCTGGTTGAACGAGGCAGGGAGTTATCCAGGCAATAGATTGTTTGCAGAATTCATCACTACAGCAGCTTGGTGGATCTCTTCGGGCTTGCAAACCGACTGGAAGTGGCCGTGAAAGTCCTCGAGACCATGCCTTTGAGAGCGGACGCTATGGTTTGGAGGAGCGTCGTCGGGGCCTGCCGTAAGTGGAAGAACGTGGAAATGGGGAGGATTGCGTTCGAGGCACTGACGAAGATCAACGAGAAAGACTCTGGCTGCGTACGTTCTGATGGCGAGCATCTATCGGAGCGCGGGGCTCAAGATTATACAGGGTTGCTGCAAAGTACATAGGAAAGTCCAGAAGAGCGCGTAGAAGAAGGCTGCCACGAAGATGGCGACGCTGACAAGTGTTGTCACACCTCCTTGGTCCTGTTCGCTACCACCTTGTCCGTCTCTTCTAGGCCTATGCGGCGGAGCAGTGCTCGAACAGGTGTTGATCAGTGGCAAGCCACAGAGCTGGTTTCCCGCGAAGAGAGCCGCGTCCATGGACGAGAGTTGCGGGCTGTCAGGTATCCGTCCCACCAGGCTGTTGTTGGAGACGTCGAAGACGGTGAGAAACGAGAGGTCCGCCACGGACGTTGGTATGGAGCCATTGAGACGATTGCTCGCGAGCGCCACCCTGGAGAGATTCCTTGCGTTTCCCAGGGACTCGGGAATGGGACCGATTAGCCGGTTGTGGCTCAGGTCCAGCACCTGGAGATTGTAGAGGTCGCCGATGGCCGCCGGAATGCTTCCACTCAGCTGGTTGGAGGAGAAGTCTATGGTTGTCGGGAAGGCGAAGCCGGTGTAGACGAGGCTTTGCGCGTGAACCAGCGGGGTGGTGGTGCTCATGTTGTAGAGCTGGACGTTGGCGAACAGTCGGCCGATGCTTGCCGGTATCTTGCCCGAGAACCTGTTAAGCGAGAAGTCCATGGCTCGTAAGTTCCTGAGCCGGGGGAGCCAGTCCGGGATGGAGCCGCTGAAGCTGTTGTCTGAGAGGAAGAGGAACTGCAAAGTCGAGACGTTTTGCAGCATGGCCGGAACTTCTCCAGAGAGGTTGTTCGATCCAACGTCGAGGCCGATCAGCGAGCTCATCTTGCCGTAGGAGGCCGGGATGGAACCGACGAGATCATTGCCGGAGAGCGAGAGAATGAGCAGGCGGCTCAAGCTCGCAAAGCTGTCCGGGAGATTTCCAGAAAACTTGTTCTGCTCCAGCCAGAGAACGACCAGCTCCGTGCAGTTGGAGAGTCCAGAAGGGAGCTCCCCACCGATGTCGTTGCCGTTGAGAACTAGCTGCTGGAGATGCGACAGCTTCGAGAGCTCGCCTGGGATGGTTCCAGTCAAGTCATTGCCGTTGAGCCATATCTCTCTGATGTTCGAGCAGTTTCCTAGCTCCGGAGGTATAGTGCCACTGAAACGATTCCACATGAGAACCAGCACCCTCAAGTTCGTCAAGCTTCCCACCCTCGCTGGTACCGTCCCGTTAAACATGTTTCGCAAGAGGTGCAAAGTCTCGATGCTCGCAAAGTCGCCATCTTCCAGCTCCAGTGGCCCGGAGAGAAAGTTGTTTCCAGCGCTTAAAACCGAGAGCTTGCGTAGCCTTCGCAAGCTCGGTGGCAAACCACCCTGGAGCGAATTGTTGGAGATATCCAAGTACCTGAGCTCCAAGTTCTTGCTCCAAATATCTGGAAGATCTCCTCTAAACCTGTTAAACGATATGTCCAGGCGCGTCAAGTTCGTCATCTCCCCGAAAGTTTCTGGAATGGAGCCGCTGAGTCCGTTGTGCGAGAGCTCCAGTGCCTCCAGTCCCAGGTTGCCACCGATGGAAACGCTCCCATTCAAGTTGTTGATGGACAGGTTGAGCGATCGCAGCGTGGAGCTAAACTTTGGAACACCGAGCACTGTTAAGAAATTCGCACTGAGGTCCAGGCTTTCTAAGCTCTCGAGGCTGGAGAGGTTTGCCGGGACCTCTTGCAGAGAATTGGAGCTCAAGTTGAGGAGCTTGAGCTGCGTGTTCTTGCAACCAGGGACTTCCAGCGAGGAGAGGCCGTTTTGCGAGAGGTCCAAGCGAGCCAGCGATGGAAGCTCGGCCCAGATGGAAGGAAGAACTCCCGAGAGATTTAACCTGGACATATTGAGGCCCTCCACTCGGTTGTCCGAGCTCCACTCCACACCGCGCCATGCTCTTGGATTGGCGGTCTCGTTCCACGCTTTGATGCCAAGCCTGTCACGGAGAGAGAGAAGAACCTGTGTGTCGTTCACGATTGTGGATGGATTCGTGGGGCACTGTGACCGGGATGTTGTGAGAAAGACGAGTAGAAACAAAGGCAGCAGCAAATCCGCGAGAGACATGGCCGATACTCTTTAATCAAACCGATGGATCAGAACATCAAAGAGTGGAAGAGTTTTCGCCAGAGTTTACACGATATGTGTTGGGATAGAATGTGGACTTGGACAATTCGACTTGGTGGACTGTACCGATTGACCTTGAAAAAAACAAACTCGAATCCTAGACGCATTTTGTGGTAAATCCGGGCATCTTCTTGAGGCGAGGTGGGCGTTCGAGAGCATGGCCGAGAGGGATATCGTGGCGTGGACCGCGATGCTCGTCGCGTATGCCCAGGCAGGGGATCTGGCCGCGGCGGAGTTCAGGAACGTCGTGTCGATGCTCCAGCGTAGTCTTCCGATTGAATCGCAAGCAACAATGCAGTCAGCTTGGATCAAACGATCACGCTCCCCCAGTTTGTGGCTCCAGCAAATTGAAATCATGCCGGATGTCCGAGTGCCACCAAGAGATCCAGCATCCGGCATCCAAACGTCTTCTCTGGAACATCACACAACGGCACAACAAGATGGCGGAGCGAGACGAGATGTCGTGGACGGGACGGTGGTCGCATCGATCACGCGCTTTGCACAATCCATCGACAGGAGAGCTTTCTTGGCCTTTCCTTTATAAGGGACTCTGGCTGACGCTTTTGGTACGTTCTTCCAGAGCTTTTTGGTGTTTCTCCCTATTTCTGCCCAATTGACAATGTTCACTTTACTCTGGTCCGTCTTGATCTTCATCTTCATTCTGACCACACCATCTTAATGCCACAGATCGTACATGCACGATATTTTACTTAGTCACTAAAATAATAATGCCAATATAACCTTTAAAGAGCACAAAATAAATAATATTTAATCCAAAATAGGTGTTTATCTGTCTAATCTAGTCGACCAGTTTTGACTGATGTTTAAGGAAAACCAAGTCAACGGTAGATGACTTTGAAGCGCGTTGAACCATCAAAGCTGGAAGAAAGACGAAATAACTATCTGACTTCAATCGTCCAGCGTAGTCTTCCAAGTCAAGCCAGTTGGAGTGAATCGCACGCAACAATGCATCGTGGCGCCATTCAACTTGGATCAAGCTATCACGTCCCACCCACCAGCGACCCCCGACGAGCTTGTGGTTCCAGCAGATTCAAGCGGCAGCCAAGCGCCTGAAATCAAGCCCACCAAGGGCTGAGATCAAGCGCACCCAGAATCCGGCAGCTAAACGTCTCTCCTGGAACATCACAATGGCACAACAAGAGCGAGACGTGGTGTCGTGGACGGGGATGTTGGCCGCCTAAGCCGCCATCTACCACTTGCCTCTACAATCCATCAACAGGATAGCTTTTACAAGGGACTCTGGTAGACGCTTTTGTTTCTCTCATAGACTTGACTCCTGCCAGTCCGTAGGAACTTCTACAACTAGAGAAGTTGGTTTTCTCTTAAGTCCTTGGACTAAAGCGCGTGTTTACTTTCAGGCCCGCGTCGTTGAAGATGGTGACGAGCTTGATCTCCGGAGTAGCATGAATTGCTGCCGATCGATTGCATTTGATCCCATCTTTCAGATGCAACGCGAGGAGATGGACGCCGCTTTACAAGCCCGGGATTGCAAGCGCGCAGAGGCACGTTGTTCGCACCCAAGGCTGCGGTGGATTGTACAGGGAAATTTTTCCGGGCGGCCTTCGAAGTCATTCATTTCAACCGTCAGATATTCTTGTCTTGCAGCGATTCGATATGCCGCCTCAGCATTCCAGCGCCGCCGCGTGCAGAGAGCTGCGAAGAAGGCACGAACACAACGTCTGCGAGCCGGGAATCCCACACTCGAACGAAGTTTTCGTTCTTTTTCGTGGAGGAGTTGTCGAACTCGGCAGCAGTAGCTCTCAAGGAGGCCGTGGTGGAATTCGCAAGGAAGTTAAATGTGAACTCTGGAGAAGCTGGGATGATATGGCTTTGGTGATCGAGCAGCTCCTCGGTGTCCAAGATCTCGAGAAGAGGAGAGCAGCAGAATTCTGGCGCTCAAGAACTGAGTGAGAAAATCTGGCAGCCTCTTTACCTAGACACTATGCAATTTAAGAAAATTCTTTTAAGAACAGACATAACTTTTGGAAAGGGTATTTGCCATTACCTTTTCTTCTTTGACAACAGTTTCTTTTCTTGGGTATTTTCTAATGTCACCTAAAGCTTGTGAGCGTAAACTGATCTCAAACGAGCGAACGCCATAACAAATCCACTACATCCTTGGCTTCAATCTTCTTAGACCAATCTTTCTTGTACAATTTCTTCATTTTATCTATCACCTTTGCCTCATCCTCCTAAATCATAATTTCTATAACCACTTGAAAGGCTTCTTAACCACATGTCCACACCTTTTCCAAACTTCTGTGGAGATAGCTTCAGGAGCCCTGAATCCTAGTGATCCAATTTAGTGTTGGTAGAGTTGACTCGGGCAGGATCACAACTTCTCGCTTGCAAGCCTGCTAAACCCATTAGAAGCTACCACATGGTTTCCTTAATCCAGCCCACCTTAGAGAGCTTGTAACGTAGTCGCCCATCCTTATTGAATTCTAATATGCCAAAAGTGCTCGAGAACCATGTCACCTCCATCTTCTTCCTTGCCCATGTCAAGAACTTTCACGACGTTCTCGTGCTTGCACTCCCTCATGAGCTCAACCTCTCAGAGTCGTAAAATTTATTGTCCACTCTCTTGATTACCTTCTTGATTGTAGGCCACTCTCAACACACAACACAGTTTGCCAACTCCATAACACTACAAGAAAAAGTTTGGTTTAGCATCCCAAGGACTCTCCACTCACATAAAATGTGGGTCCCGATTATGGTGAAGGCACTTCGCGAGCAGTCACAAATCCTATCGCTCTTCCCACTTCGTTGGAGAAGTAATCGTCTGTGTCTGTGAGTTTCACATTGATAACAGCTGCGTATCCATTGTAGCATGGGGCTTGATCGATTGGAGACATTTGAGCTTGTTGCCATGGCAATGACGAGAGTTGATGTTTCGGAACAAATGAAGCGAGCATTTGGGCGAGCATTTCTCGATCAATTCTTCTCGTTCGTCCTCGTTGTTGACCCTCAAATATGCAAGTTTGGAGTGATGATAATAAGCACAAAGCGCATGTGAAGTGCAAGAAAGAAGCTGAGATTTACCTTTCCTGAAAAGCAGCATGGCTCAGATGTCAAGGCGTATTTTTGCCCCTCCCGCTCCAGAGTCTTGTAGGCTGAGTCTGGATTCCTTGAACTGCAATGCTCTTCAGTTCTAGAACATTTGTGATGAAGCTTTTGATGGATTTCAAGGCTGCAAGACTCACCGGAGGAAGGAAACCAGTGATAAAAGATTGTAGTTGGCTGTGTGCTCATGTCGCTCCAAGCATGCAAACACAGCGAAGAGAGTTTCAAGCTTCTGACACTCTTGAGCAAAACAAGAGAATCCAAAGAAGCGAGTTTGAGAGCAATTTGTACATTACCAAAATTCTTAAAGGATTGATAGTTATGGACTTATAGAACCACCAGACTGGTTCGAGCTTCTTGACAATCTAACTATACATTTCCCATAAATCTCAATCAGACTGTTGGCAAGGTAAACATCCTCCGCGATTGGATCCAGCGACGCAATGATCGCCTCCGCCGTAGCGAAATCGCGGCACGATCTCACAAGACCCAAGAGCCCATTGCTCGATTGCATCGCCCGGCCACCATTGGCACGTTTGTTGTAAGCTTTCCTTTCTCGAGTAAAAGTTTACACTATACCGTGGTTGTGAGCTCAACCACGCAAGGATCATCGACTGGAGCGCTGCTGCTACTGCTGGTGCTGCTGCTCCTCCCATCTCGATCCCTCTCGAGCAGCGGCGTCGGCGATCCACCACCACCACCACCACCAAGAACCACGCGCTTCTCTAGCCGCTCCAACAAGCTCGCCACCTCCTGCATGCTAGGACGCTTCGATGGAGCGTCTCTACAGCACCAGCAAGCGATCCTCATCATCTCCACCATCTGATCAAACTCCGCGCCATGCTCACACCGCTCCCGCAAGCACTCGTCCAGCGCCATCCTCTTCTCCTCCCCACTCCTCAACCCCAAGACCCACGCCACCAGCCCGGTGTTCTTCCGGAAGAATTGGTCCGTCGGCCTCTTCGCCGTGAGCATCTCCAGGCACACCACCCCAAAGCTGTACACGTCCCCCTTGGGCGTCGCGAAGCACTTGTGGCTGTACTCCGGTGGGATGTAGCCGATGGTTCCCGCCACGTCCGTGCTTACATGCGTCTCTCCAGCGTTCACCAGCCTCGCCAGCCCGAAGTCCGCGACGTGAGCCTCAAACTCTTCGTCCAGGAGTATGTTGCTCACTTTGATATCCCGGTGGATGATCGCGTGCCGCTGCTCGCAACCTTGATGCAAGTACGCGATCCCCTGCGCCGCGCCGCGGGCGATCCTCAGCCTCGTCGGCCAGTCGAGCGGCTTCATCCCGGGCTCGCGGCAGTAGAGCCAAGTGTCGACGCTGCCGTTCTTGAGGTACTTGTAGATGAGGAGGCGATCGTTGTTGTCGGAGCAGTAGCCCAGCAGCGGCACCAGGTTCTTGTGCTTGAGCTCGCCCAGCGTCTGGAGCTCGGCGCGGAACTCGCGGTCCCCCTGGAGGCCGCACGACGAGAGCTTCTTCACGGCCACCACCTGGCCGTTTTCCAGCACTGCGCGGTACACGACGCCGAAGCCGCCGTCCCCGACGACGTTGTCCCCGCTGAAGTTGTCTGTGGCGGCCGCCAGCTTGCGCGCGGAGATCTGCTCGGGGAGCTTCTCGCAGAAGGCGAGCGAGAAGCTGGCGTTGTCCCGGTCGGTGTTGGAGTACAGCTTGTGCCGCCGACGAGCGAGCGCGAAGTACATGGCCAGGAAGACGCAGAAGAAGGCCGCCGCAAAGATGGCGATGACGATCGGTATGAGCGTCTTTCTCCTCGTCGCCTCTTGAGATTCTAGCTCGCCACCTCTGGACTGGATTCCACCCGGCGGCGCAGCACTGCTCGAGCAGTTTGCCACAGGCGCGCCACAGAGATGGTTTCCCGCGAAGAGAGCCACGTCCATGGACGAGAGTTGCGGGCTGTAAGGTATCCGTCCCACCAGGCTGTTGTTGGAGACGTCGAAGACGGTGAGAAACGAGAGGTCCGCCACGGACGATGGTATGGAGCCATTGAGACGATTGCTCGCGAGCGTCACCCTGGAGAGGTTCTTCGCGTTTCCCAGGGAATCGGGAATGGGACCGGTTAGCTGGTTGTGGCTCAAGTCCAGCACCTGGAGGTTGTGGAGGTCGCCGATGGTCGCTGGAATGCTTCCACTCAGCTGGTTGGAGGAGAAGTCTATGGTTGTCGGGAAGGCGAAGCCACTGTAGACGAGGCTTTGCGCGTGAACCAGCGGGGTGGTGTTGGTCATGTTGTAGAGCTGGACGTTGGCGAACAGTCGGCCGATGCTTGCCGGTATCTCGCCTGAGAACCTGTTAAGCGAGAAGTCCATGGCTCGTAAGTTCCTGAGTCGGGGAAGCCAGTCCGGGATGGAGCCGCTGAAGCTGTTGTTTGAGAGGAAGAGGAACTGCAAAGTCGAGACGTTTTGCAGCATGGCCGGGACTTCTCCAGAGAGGCTGTTCGATCCAACGTCGAGGCCGATCAGCGAGCTCATCTTGCCGTAGGAGGCCGGGATGGAACCGACGAGATCATTGCCGGAGAGCGAGAGAATGAGCAGGCGGCTCAAGTTCGCGAAGCTGTCCGGGAGATTTCCAGAAAACTTGTTCTGCTCCAGCCAGAGAACGACCAGCTCCGTGCAGTTGGAGAGTCCGGAAGGGAGCTCTCCACCGATGTCGTTGCCATTGAGAACTAGCTGCTGGAGATGCGACAGCTTCGAGAGCTCGCCTGGGATGGTTCCAGTCAAGTCATTGCCGTTGAGCCATATCTCTCTGATGTTCGAGCAGTTTCCTAGCTCCGGAGGTATAGCGCCACTGAAACGATTCTGCGTGAGAACCAGCATCCTCAAGTTCGTCAAGCTTCCCACCCTCGCTGGTACCGTCCCGTTAAACAAGTTTTGGAAGAGGTGCAAAGTCTCGATGCTCGCAAAGTCGCCATCTTCCAGCTCCAGTGGCCCGGAGAGAAAGTTGGATCTAGCGCTTAAAACCGAGAGCTTGCGTAGCCTTCGCAAGCTCGGTGGCAAACCGCCCTGGAGCGAATTGTTGGAGATATCCAAGTACCTGAGCTCCAAGTTCTTGCTCCAGATATCGGGTAGATCTCCGGTAAACCTGTTATACGATATGTCCAGGCGCGTCAAGTTCGTCATCTCCCCGAAAGTCTCTGGAATGGAGCCGCTGAATCCGTTGTGCGAGAGCTCCAGTGCCTCCAGTCCCAGGTTACCACCGATGGAGACGCTCCCAGTCAAGTTGTTGATGGACAGGTTGAGCGATCGCAGCGTGGAGCTAAACTTTGGAACTCCAGCCACTCCCAAGAAGTTCCCACTGAGGTCCAAGCTTTCCAAGCTCTCGAGGCTGGAGAGGTTTGCCGGGACCTCTTGCAGAGAATTGGAGCTCAAGTTGAGGAGCTTGAGCTGCGTGTTCTTGCAACCAGCCACCTCCAGCGAGAAGATGTTGTTTTGCGAGAGGTCCAAGCGAGCCAGCGATGGAAGCTCGGCCCAGATGGAAGGAAGAACTCCCGAGAGATTTAACCTGGACATATTGAGGCCCTCCACTCGGTTGTCCGAGCTCCACTCCACACCGCGCCATGCTCTTGGATTGGCGGTCTCGTTCCACGCTTTGATGCCAAGCCTGTCACCGAGAGAGAGCAGAGTCTGTGTGTCGTTGGCGATCCCGGATGGATTCGTGGGGCACTGCGACCGAGATGTTGCGAGAAAGACGAGTAGAAACAAACCCAGCAGCAAATTGGAGAGAGACATGGCCGCTACTTCTTCTTCTTAGCATCATCAAAGGAATCGCTGGATCACTGGCCTTAGAACGAAATACCCATCTCAGAGAAGAGAAGAGAGATCACCTACTGGAATGCTTACCGCGAGCACGCTCTGGCGATGCCGGAGGCGATCAACCGGGAAGAGAAGAAGCGCATGATCTAGGAGCTCACTCGCAATATGAACACGCTTCCGCGGCCCCTGTTCCGTCGATCGCTGGCCTCGCAGGAATAGTTACTCTGGAAGACTGAGAATTATAAAAGAGAGGAAGAGAGAGAGAGAGAGAGAGAGAGGTGTGGAAGAGCGCAAGTCGTCGGTGCCCGTCACGCTGCCCGTCACTAGCCCTTCACCCGTGCGATCCGGGCCCTAGATCGCTGGTGGAAGAAGGATCATCCTCTCTCTCTCACACGGAAGCGAATGGATCATCGATCGAGAGGAAAGTAAAAGGGGAGACAAAGAGGAAGAAGGAGAGAAGGAATGGATTGAGTGGACGCTCCAAAAATTCAGACTCCACTAGCATAAAGAGGAGGGAGCGGAGACAATCGATCCGGTCATACACCACTTTGTTGTCCAAAAGCGAATCATTACCACGGAATCCCTGGCCGCATTGTCGCCAATTGCGCTGCCTTGTTCCTTCGCGGCTGCCCTAATTCTCGACTACACCCACCATTCAATCCATCGCCGCTCCACATCCAACGGCCATTGTAGCCCCATTTGGACGCGATCCAACGGCTGAAATTTAAACCAAGACCATGGAATCGTGGTTATGGGTTTTACTTCTTAAGATCGATCAGTCACCAGTCCAATCTAGCTCCAAAAAATCTCGAGAGTGGCGGGGCGATAGACCGATCGATGGAATAGCTAGTCATGGTCGTGGTCGTCGCTTTTGTCTGGAAGCGCTTAAACAATGAAAGCGATGAGTGAGAGATAAGTAAGAGACACTTGCTTGCCGGGACTGGAAGCTTCGAACAAGTTCGTTGTCTCGGTCCCCGGTTCTCTCTCGTCGCGATTTGCTTCTCAATCGCCGGGGATCAAAGCAGGAATCCAGCCAGCGATGCTCTTCGATCTACTGCTATGGCGATGGCGAATGCGTCACCTGAAAGTACAATAGTGGTGAACAGTGCGAGAAGCGTTGTAGTTTATACTTTTCTTGGCTGGCCCCGGAGGAGCTGTGCGGGGCATTTGTTTTCCGGAACAGGCGTCTTTGTCAAACCAACCTGGAAGGAGGCTTTGTCAAACTCAAACGTTGAATAGAACCAAAGAGAAATAGTTTTCTATCTCTTTTACCAATGTTTGCGTGCGTGTGCGAGTCGTGTGTCCTGTTGCGAGTGTTCTAGACTGACTTTGCCACTGTTTGCCCCCACTCGGATTGCGGTGTCAGGCCCCTTCCAAACGCTGCAAGCAAAAGCGCCTCGGCTCGGCCTGTGCACGAGTCAAAAACTGTAAGCCAAGCCGTACTTTCGCGGGAACAAACCATGGTCTTTTTTCCTCGTGAGTTGTGAGGCGATGGCTGGGAAACAGCTCGACGCAACTAGGCGGCTCTCGTCCTGGCGTGTGGCAAAAGTTTTTCCAAGTCGGAAATGGGAAGAGAGATCCTTCTTCCACAAAACAAAGGCTCTAGAGTACCTTGCTGGAGGAGAGGCCCATGGCAGTTTTCCAGGCTCTGGGAGACACGGGCACCACAGAGATGCCAGACGCAAGTAAAGTACCGGTCCACATTCCAAAGCCAAAGCCGGAACTCCACCATGACTGAAAGAGCTTTCGTGAGCATAGAACAAAAGAAGAAGTGGTGCGATCTTCTTACCTGTTTTCCATCCGTGCTATGTGGCAACGAATTCTCGACGTAAGCCACCGAGCCTAGAACACCCAACGCAATAGTTCATGAGAAACTTTCACGAAAAGCCCATCGTTTCTACCGTGAGGAGCGTTGATCGTCTTCAAGAGGTTGACAATGGCTTTGGCGTCTGGACGAAGCCGCATAGTTCCTCCAATGGCGACTTTGAGCGTTGGAACATCAAACACCTTCACTGCGCCAGTAGCCATTAGAAGGAAGGCACAAGGAAAGGATCATACCTCGGGTATGAATCGATCATCTTCCAAACGTAGAACAGCCAATGCGCCTTTGAAATCCGGGTCGATGCCAATCACAAGCGCATTATCCACTGGGACCGATGACGCCGAGATCGCCAAAACCTCTGCGTCACACTCGGCATCGACATCCCCCTCGTCCCCAAGCGGTAATGTCAGGGAATCCAGCCAGTTCTTCCTGGAAATCTCGGCTATGACCTTCTTGCTCGGCTTCTTCGTCCTCGTAGCCACGGGCGCCTTCTTCTTGAGGGGAGATTTCGTGGAGCAATCGACATTACCCGAGCTTTGCGAGCTCGCCGCGGTGGCTGCGAGCCGGACAAACCCTAATCCCTTGCCGCATTGCCCACACCACAGCCTTGCCACTGCTCGCATCATAAGCCCTAAACCCTATGGGGGAATGCGAGCTTCTTCCAGGCGGATCACTGGCGCTCGCTCCTTCACAGCGTCTTTTTCTCCAGGCGATCGTCAGGTATGCCAGCGGCATTTGTGATTTCTCATCAGATTAGATCTCCAGTGCCCGGAATGGAAGGATTTCCTGGCGTGGCTCAATAAGCGAGGTGGATTAGGCAAGAACACCGCGGTGACAATTGGAATGTCACAGTATGGAAGGTTAGCACTGATCATTTTTTTTTTCTTTCTTTCTAAGATCGTTCTTTGGATACCAAGGGCATTGTTTGCCACTCGTAGAGTTCCTGCTGGATCACGTTTTCTCGAAATACCCCGCATTGCCGTGAGTATCTTGGTCTCTTATTTTTTTTCTTCTCTCTTCTTTGTAACAAGCTTGTAGATGTCACTGTAGATTATCACTCCAGAGAACGTACCCTCGCAAGTGAGCCACCTTCTGAGCACAAGCAACCCAAAGACTCGGCTGTCTCTTTTCCTTCTATCCGAAAAACACAAAGCTCAGGTACCTTCTCTTGCTTTTTATCATGAATAGCATTGGTTCTGTCCAATCAGGAATCGCAGTGGGCTCCTTATCTTCGATGCTTGCCTCAACTTGGTGATATCGAAAGCACGGTAAGGTGGATTCCTCCACTCCATCTTTATACCTTGTAAATTATTTTGCTTACGTGTGTGTAGATGTTTTGGAAGGATGAGGAGCTAGCCTGGCTCAAGCACAGTCCAACTTATCGCGAGACGATGGAGTGCTTGAAAATCATCAAGTCGGAATTTCACGTCCTTGAAGCAAACGTCATTGCTTCTTTTTATTTCTCGGCAGCTACTGACACTGGCCAATAAACAGGTATTCCCATGGTGTCGTGATGTGCTTGGCGAGGTCTCGCTCACAGACTTCATGCACGCTTACTCAACTGGTATGGAGAAAAATGAGAATTCAATGCCAAAGGAATTGATGGCAGCAATGTAGTTTCTTCACGTTCCTGGGAAAGCCGAGAAGGAGACTTGACAATGTCAATGGTAGGCAGTAACGGCAATTGCTTTGGCTCAACCTGGTAGACCAGATTCCATTCGCGGATTTTTTCAACCACGATCATAATTGTCAAACACGGCTCTCCTACGACAAGGAAAAGGATTGTGCGGTGGTAAGCTTATCTGCAAGCGCATTGTTTGCTAGCTAAGATCTTTCTCTCTTTTTATTCTTCTTTTTCGTTCCATCGGCAGGCAGTAGCAGATCAAGACTACAAAGCTGGTGATGAAGTAAAGTTTATTGCTTCTTTCTTTTACATTGTCTAATTTGCTGGCAGATATTTCTCAGCTATGGTTCCACTCCAAACTCCATCCTTGCTGTTGATTACGGCTTTGCTGTGGCATCCAATCCCCACGAACAGGTTCTCTTGTTCAAGCTTGTTCTTTGACATTGGTTTTTTCTTCTCTTTTTCATTTGTAGGTGGAGGTACCGATGGGTGTTTCACTAACAGATCCACTCCGAGATTTGAAACTTCAGACTCTATCGCGACATAATATGAGCACAGACTTGAATGACGATGGTTCTCCGAGTGGAAGAAAGCGTTTCACTTTCAGGTGATGAGTAAGAAATGTTCCTTCTTACTTTTCTTATGTTTTTAACAGGGATAGTGATCTAGCTGAGCGCGGCTCTATGGCGGTGGCTCCGCTCCGTGCTTTTGCTCGGCTTATATGTGCGGAATCTTACGAAGGTTCATGACACGTCAATCTCTTTTGTCTGAAACTAAACTCTGGATTTCAGACTTGGAAGAGATGGCCGAGGAATCGATTACACACGACGTTTTCTATGCGCTTTCACCAAGGCGTGACGAGCGCAAGGAATCCGAGGCCGTTTCTTTTGTGTGCACACAGATTAAGCAGCAAGTTGATCAACACTCTAAAGCTCTAAAGGTTTGATCGCTTTGTTTCTATTACATCTCCCTTGACCCATTGGTGGGCAGGATCTCGACGACGATCGTGAAATCCCTCTATCAAGGAAATCAATATTGAGAAACATCCTGACTGGAGAGCTCCGTGTTTTACGAAATCTGTCCTGCATTACTTGTTTATAATCAAGTTTATTTATAAACAGTTTTTTTTTTTGGTTTGGTCAGTGCGTGAGAACTCAAATTTTAGAATTAAAAAAACATTTCATACCTGAACTCGTCACCTTAATAAAACATCTGGAATGAATGAAAAGCAGCCAAAATTTCCTATCAAGAAAGACATTTTCAAGGTTATATAAATTTTATAATTTAAATGATACCTTGGCACAAAATGCATCATCATCCTCCAGCTCTCCAAAACGAAAAGCCTGATCCCCACAAGCAGGCAAGGCTGCGCAGCCACGAGCATCAAATATTGTTGCCACTATTTCTGCTTTGTTATGATCTGGACCAGCAACTTTTGGCAGTCGAGCCTCATCCCACACCAGAAACATGATAACAGAATCCTTGTAATCCTTGCTAGTCCTCTCCATGACATGAAGCACTGCGGTCTTAACATCTCCTGTTATATTGAAACGCTTCAAGATCTCATTAACCTTTCCATTAAAGATGACATCTATCAAAACACAAAAATCTCTTTGAATCATGTAACTCCAAGCTTCAAGGTTTAACGGAAGAAAGTAAGTAAAAAGGATTTCACTGGAAAGTTCGTTTTACAAGAATCTCTTCTGTACTCCAATTGCTTTCTAACTGTACACAGCCGCTGCCTACGTTTTTCACTGCTTTTTCCGGGCCTCGAGCATCTGCGCCGCGAGAGCCAGGGTCCTCTGGAACTGCTCGGGGTCTCCCTGGTGGAACTGCGCAATCGCGGCACTTGGCGCCCACGCCGGTTGCTGTGCCTGCGCTTGCTGCGACGATGTTTGCTGGAGCAACGAAGTCAGCTGCGCAAGCTGCTCGATTGGAAGCTGAGGGGCAACGACAGCATTTGGCTGCTGCTGTGACACGACCACGCTCTGCTGCTGCTGCTGCTGATCTCCCGGTCCCGGCCAGGAGAATCCAGGAGGAGCAGCCACAGGAGCCGGGGCAGCAGCGCCAGTCACGCTTAGAGGAGCGGCCATGGCACTGGGAGCGGTGCTAGTCGCCGGGGGAAACATCGACCATGCCAGGAGCTCCGGAGGCAAGTTTGCCGGTGGCGGCGGCTGGGAAGTTTGGAAGTGATCCTGCTTTTGTTGGTGGTGATGGTGCTGCTGCTGCTGCTGCTGGAGTTGGACGTGATGGTGGTACTGGCTCCGGAAGTTCAACACCATCCCGATGATGCAGTCGCTCCGCGTCACCTTGAGGACCTTCTCCGCGAAGGGCGACGGCGGCACGAGGAAGAGGTTCGTGGCGTCGCCCAGCTTGACGACTCCCGCCCGGTGGTTCTCTCGGAGGTAGCGCAGGAAGTCGTGGTAAGCCATCAGGTCCACGTCCCGCGCCGGCATGAACAAGACGACTGGAAACTCGGCGGTGGGATAGATGTGGTCCGCGAGCCTGTCCAAGTCCGTGCGAGACGTGCAGTTTACGACCTCGGGTCTGCAAGCAAAGCAAAACCAGCTTTCATGAGCAAGGAGAAAGGAAAAGAGGAAACCAGAGAACTTACATCAGGAGTGTCTCGACTTTGCCGCTGGCTAGAAATCCACGAGCTTGGCAGACAACAGTGCCACCTTTTGCGATGACTCCGTGCCATCCCCAGCTGTCCGGGCCTTGGACGGGAAGAAACGGCGAGCCAAGACGGGGTCCACTCTGCTCGGCAGGCGACACTCTCGACTTCTTGGCGATGGCCTCGTTCGGCTCCGAGGCACCGTCTTTCCCATCCACGGGGCCTACTTCACTGGTGGAAAACTCTATGTGGAGCCGGTGTCCATTGATCGGTTTCCCTGAAAGAGCGTTCTTGGCCAGAGCCGCCTCTTTGACTGAGCGAAACTCTACAAAGCAGTAACTTCGCGACGCGAACAGTTTTACCCGGTCGACCTCGCCGTAGGGAAGAAACAACCTGTGGAGCGTCTCCTCGTCGAACTTGGCGTTGGCTGGGAGGCCGATCCACAAAACCTCGCTGGGAGTATCGTCCTTGTTGCCGCCGCCACCTCGCGGAGCGGAGCTGGGAGCTGACGGTCCCGAGGCAGGACCCTGCATGAAAGGAACCGTCAGATGTAGCGCGACAACAAGATCAAAGTACCCGTTTCGAAGCAAGAGAGCGATAATCTACGCGCAGGACGTCGTCACCGAAGCGTTTCCCGTTGAGCGCTTCCACGGCAGCAATGGCATCATCAGTTTTAAAGTAGTCCACCATGAGAGAGCTCTTATCTTTCAACAGCTTGAACTCCTCGATGGCTCCATACTTTTGGAACTCCGCCTCTAGCATCTCCTTGGTCACGCTTAGAGCTATCCCAGCCACAGCCAAATGCCTGTTAGGCCTCGCCTGGAGATGAGAAAACACCCAAGCTTTAGTATCATCCACAGCACCAAGCTCAAACACACACACACACACACACACACAAAAAAAACGAAATACCAGCCTAGGAAAAATCACCACTCTAAAGAACAGACTAGAGAGAATCGAGAGAAATCCCTGCCTGGAAAAGAGAAACCCACCCCTTTGGCGAATTCTATTCGCAAAGGCTGCCCCGCGATGTGTGCTCCGTGCAGCCCCTCCTTGGCGCGCTCGGCGTCCTCTTGCTTCCGAAAATTCACAAACGCGTATTGCCGCTGGGGATAGACCGTGACGCTGTCCAGCTCTCCAAATTTCCCAAACATGTCGCGCACCACGGACTCCGGTGTCTCCACGGCAACGTTCCCCACCCAGAGATGCCGCGAGGGAGCGCCGGCGGATTCATCGTGCGCGCCCGAGAATGAAGCGGGAGGAGGATGCGACGACGGCGATCTCGATGACTGCCGCTCGGGAATCGCTGCTCTTGCCACCTGATGGAGATCGCACACACGGTCATCACGCGAGAAAGAAGAAATCTGCCTTACAGCCACGGGCTCCTTCATTCCCAAGCGTAGCGCGCTCTCGATCAGCCCTAGCTACCAACAAAAACCAAAAACCCTAACAACTACTTTACTTTAAAGGCTTAGAATCCAAAGTTTAAGATATAAACAAAACCACTTTCTTCCACCATACTTTACAACATAGTTTACAGAAAAAAAAAACTCGGCATTATTTCCTTCCTATCGCTTTGCCATAACTTGAAAGAAACCTCTTCGTCACCGTCGTCTCTGTGGCTTCTCGCTAAGAACTTCTTCCCAAATCTGTGAGATGCCCTGTGGCTGATTGACTTGGAGCTCATTTGATCGCGCTTGTTTTCCCTGTCCCGCCTGTGTAGCGCTTGTAGCAGCAGCCATAGTTTCTTCACTATTGCTGGATGTAGAGCTCCTGCTTGGAGATGAAAAAGGAGCCTTGTTGCTCGGCCGGCTCCATCACAAACTGCTCGCTAAACGTTCCCATCTGCCGGCTCTGGACGTCCAAGGACGGGCTGGCCAGGAGTCCCTCCACTTGGATGCCGTCGCTGGTCGGAATGAAGTGGCTCCCCAGCACGAAGGCCCCGGACACCCGGATCACGATGCCCCGCTTGGAGTACGCGCAGCACTGCAAGTTCTCCACGACGTGAACGAGCCTCTCCTCGGCTCGCTCCCCGGCCAGCATGTTGCGGATGTCCGTGAGCGTCGTGAACACTTGATCCAGACCGCAGACGGTTTGGTTCGCGAACCTGCGTAAGGAGGGAATTAAAGGGGACCGGCAGACGAGAAAAGCAAACTCACGAGAAAGTCGAGTTTTGGCGGTAGAAAGTCTTCATGTGATGCCATAGCGAGTCAGGACCGTCAAACAGCATGTAGTAATGGACCGTAAGCATCTGCAGCGTCTCAATGATCAGTAAGTCAAGTGGAAGAGAGAAAACAAAACATCTTACATCAGACAGGTCTTTCAACCGCTCTGTTGGATCGAAGACACTGTGCACAAAACCAGCCAAGTCAACATCTGCGTTCTCGTACTTCTTAATAAATGGGTGTTGTAAAAGCTGCAGCAGAAACGAACATGTAAAACTGGGGACCTCTGGGAGCCGAAATAAATTCCAACCTGTTCTGCTGTTGGCCTTGTATCGGCATCTTTTCGTAGGCATGCTTCCACAAACGACCGAAACTCGCAGGAGAATCTGTCCGCAGGCGGGGCTGGAGACGGATCATACATTACCTGTAAGCAACTTACACAGATCAGAACATACAGGAGAGTAGTGTCGGCTACCAGGACAAAAACCTTACTTGAAGCATCAGATTCACAGGGCCCTTGCTAGCGTTGTAAGGGAACTCTCCAGTACCACACTCCAGCAACGCAAGTCCCAGACTCCAGATATCCGCCGGGTACGAGTAGCACTCGTTGTTGATTCTCTCTGGAGACATGTAAGTCACCGTGCCGACAAACGTGGCACACTGCCAAGCAAAGTGCAAATTAAGCAGGCTTGAGCTTGGTCACTAAGATGCGAACGCATACCATGGCAATGGAGTTGTCAAGGCCAGCACTGATCCCAAAATCTGTGATTTTCGGCTCACCTATCAGATTGATTAGAAGGTTTGCAGGTTTAATGTCTCGGTGAACTAGATGTCTTACTCCGTGAAGAAACTGCAAGCCCTGGAAAATAACACACAACTTTCGTGACTGATTGCGAGCACGCGAAAAAGCGAAGCTTACCGTAAAGGTGAGGCTTTACCTGTAAAACTTTTCGTGTGATGACCGACAGAATCGGCTCAGGAATAAACTTCTTGTTTCGCACGATATCCGCAAGTGATCCTCCATCCATGTACTCCAACGCTATGCTAATCTGTCCGCTATCAGGCGAATAAAACGCCCCGTAAAACTCTACAAGGCCTTTCGCCATGGGCGCTTCGCACAGTGTCCGAATCTCGTTTAGCAACTGTTGACGTTTTTCCTGAATCAAACGCAAAGGGAGAAGCCAAAGAAAAAAAGATCATCACCATCTCGAAGAAGAAAAAGGAACTTGGAAAGAAAACCTTCTCAAAGACGTTGATCTTCTTGAGGGCGAGAATCCGATGCGTTGGAATATGAATAGCCTTGCGAACGACGCTGCTAGCTCCCCATCCAATTGCTCCAAAAACGCACATTTCGTTGGACGCGCATTGATAAGTTCTCTCCTTGTCGTCTTTGTCGTCTCCACCGGCAGAGCTCTTCTTCTGGAGGCCCAGCTGATTGATATTATACTCGCCACAAGATCTGCTCAGAAGATTCAAGGTCCCTCCATCCGTGACCTGTGCCGCCAGCAAGCTGAATTAGCACCGACAACCAAGGGAATTCCCAAGATCGATCACACAGAGACGAAACCCTAGAGATTTCCAGAGCGCCAGGTGCGGTGCGCGCTCTGGAAACCCCGGGCATTCGATCCAGGGGGGCGAAATTTCCAATTCTCTTGATCGACACTCACCTTGTAGGACGCCGAGGCATCAATCGACATGTCTGGCCGCATGTTGATGAGCGGCATCAGCTTCTTCTTCATCTGATCCATGGTGATCGATCCCAGGCGATCGAGGAGCGGCCCGCCGCGCCCTACATAAGCCCCCAAAACGAAAAAAACGCACACACAAGAAAATTAAAAGGCACCAAATGGGCAACAAAGCCCGGTAGTTAGGGCTGTGGGCATTTTTAGGGTTCTTCGCGTAGGGTTTTACGAGCGAGATGGGCAAGGCGACGTTCATGAAGGGGAAAATGCTGGCCAAGGCGCTGCAGGCCGTGGAGGCGGGATGGATCCCCGAGCAGGTCTGGATGAAGGCCGCGCGCAGGTTAGAATTCAATCGACTGATCGACCGGCATTTTGATCCTGGATTGATTGGGTTTATCCAGAATGCAAGAAGAGCCTCTGGTGACCAAGAAGACGAAGAAGGAGCGGCAGCCAGAGGATGCGTTTATAGAATCGTTCCTCACGCGGCATCCAGAGTCGGAATTTATAGCTCTCGAGTAAGTGACTTCTCTTCCTTGCTAGCTGTGACGATCACTCTCTTTCCTCCCAGCGTTACTTCTAGCGATCACCCCGCGTCTCTTTTTGCTTCCCGGCAGATGGAAGTGATGAAGGCATTCGGATTGAAGAGGAATCCATGGCACAAGCGGCTGGCTCGCGAAATTGTCGAAGTGAGTTCTCAAATTCCATCTTTGACACGAGTTTTTGATCGATCTTGATGTCGCAACAGGCCGAATTGACGCTCCAGGAGAGGCTGCGCGATCAATGCCTGAGCGAGGAGAGGATCAAAGCGTTCCAAGAAGGGCGGAGGGGTCCTCCCGTGAAGAAAACCGCGCTCCAAAAGGCCCACGAGGAGGCACTGCGCCATCACCTCGCCGGCATGAAGAAGATGAAGCGCCAATACGAGGCTGGCTCGGTGGATTGCACGGTCCCATTCAAGGACGCGTTCGCAGAGGCTAAAAGATGGGACGAGCGCGACCAAGGTGGAATGTGGAGTGATGCTTTCTCCCAAGGCCCGGGAAGGAGAATCTGAGCAAAGTACTGGGAGGATATTCTTGCAAACCCGCACGAATATGCCGCCAGTGTTTTAAAATTGAAGGAGCGAGCTATAGTAAGGGGTCTAGTAAATGGAAGCGTAGTAAATTTGACGAGCTAGCTACGCTCGGTGTTGCATTGATCGAAGGACAGCCCGATGCGGGGTATATCCCTACATCCACTAGGCAATTAACCGTCCACTTTTTTACCACGCCGGCAGTAGTTACTAACTGTAAATGAGCTCCGCAGAATCTTCGCCGCCGGCCGTAGTTACCGAGTTGGCGTCACTTTCCCCTCCGCACGAGCTTTGGCCTTTTCAATTCATCCGGGCCGTTGGTAACGAGAAAATCAGCGGCTGGGGGGCTGCCAAGGTGGCCTTCGAGTCTGGCCGGTGGATTCGTGGGCCATCGACGGACAAGAAGGCTCCACAGCTGATGAGAAAGTGTTTTTATGTTGTCTGGCGCCCTCGTGTGCTCAAGAACCCTAGCTCATTTCCACAAGCAGTAGAAGCATGTGTGGTGGGGGAATGATTGGAGAAAGCGTCTGAGTCTGGAGCGTGCGCAGTGATTTTGATAGCGCTGTTGCCCTATCACTGGATTGGCGATCGATCCACGCCGGCGCGCGATCGGCCTGCATTCTCCGGTGATCCGGAGGTCCGAGCGCTTTCGATCGTGTCTCCCTCCGGCATTCCTTTCTCCGGCGAGCATTGGCAGGGGAGAGGAAAGAATGGCCCTTCTTGATTCCAGGAAGCTTGATTCAGCTCTTGCACCGTGGGAAATGCTGTGAATGCGGGCGGCCAGGCAAGAGCTATTGCATGCTGGAATCCGTGAAATATCTAGTGATAGATCGATCGATGCCGCGTCTCGTTTGGATCCAAGCCGTTCTTGTGTTTCTCCTGATCATTCAGCTATCCAGCGCCGACGAATCTCCACCAGGTATGGATATTTTTTTCCTTGTCGGTGCCATTTCAATCGATCAAACTTCTATTGTGTAGAATTGCTGGAAATATCTCAAAGGAACTCAACAGTCGAGTCTGCGAGTTGGAGCCGACGCCTCCTCGCAAGCCAGCTCTATAGCAGGAAACGAAGAAATCTCGGCACTAGTAAGCAAGCGTTCTCTACTCAGCTTTCACACTTTGGCGAAAACACTCAGCTATAACTTTCCTTCTCTAGATCGTATCTCGGACGAGTGTACCAAGTCGGACATCAGTGTCTTCCAAGGCCGCTCCAGTCCGCTCCCCAATGGCATCCCAACTTACAGCGTCCAGATCATCAATCTCTGCGTGGTGGGCTGCCCCTTGTCCAACATCCACATTGCTTGCGGCTGGTTCGCGTCCGCCAAGCTCGTCAATCCCAAGATCTTCAAGAGGGTCGGCTACAACGACTGCATCGTTAACGATGGTAAAGCCATCAGTGGAGGTGAGAGTATCTTTTTCCACTACGCGAATTCCTTCCAGTATCCTTTGAGAGTCCAGTCTGCGGTGTCGTGTTCTTCCGGTGTCTAGGATGAGAGGGGGGAAATGTTCGGTATCACTTACGATCGGGCCACAGTTTTTTACATGGGTTATACATATATGTATAGCTGCTTCCAGCTCCAGTTTAGCAGGTCCTGGGGATTTCATAGTACTGATGAGAGGCCTGCTGTTACAGATCCAGCAGGTTCTAAAGCGGGAATTGTAAGTAGAGGCTACGTTCTCGTGGCCGAAACGATGAGTTTATAAAAGGCTTCGGAGAGACTTTTCAAGCCGAGGTATTTTTCCATGTTCTTCGTTGAGCTTCGTGTTCGTTTTGTCATGCGTTGTCTTGTCTTGTGTGTTGTCGGTTTGTGTTTGGCTTTATTTTCTGCTATAAACCATACTTTCGGTTTATTTTCTAGTGTATAAAAAGACTAAGTTAGATGACTCTAAGCTGGAGTGACAGTAGATCTGACGAGTATTTTAGTATAGGCCTTCTGGCAGCAGCAGCCGCATATTTGCGAGAATGCCTTGCCTTGTGCTTTGGGAATTGGTTCCACTTAACTTTCAATCATTTGACATTCCCGGAGGGTGTCCTTGTTGTGCCAGCCGAGGCGAGTGTTACTACTTCTTTACGCAGTTGAGCTGTCCGGACAGATGGTGGACGTCGCAGCTAAGGCGAGGTTCGTCCGGATTCAAACGGTGGAGCGACGAGCTCTGGTTCGTTTGAGATTCGCATTGAATGAGCTTTGCTCGAAAATTTTTGGGAGCTTAGTGAAAAGGTACTCTATCTACACTTTAGCTCCTTTGAAACTTTCTTACGTTTTTTGAGACTCTGTGGCAGCAAGCAAGGAATATGAACGAGAGAGCTGTGAACGTCGGAGATGTACTTGTCACCAAGTTATACGATATGGATATGGATCTCTCCAGCGAAGTACTTCCTTGACCGTGTTAAGAGCGCGGCTTGACTCTCGGCTCAGCTGGTTCCTGTTCCCATCCAGGTACAGGAAAGCTCCGTTTAATTCTATCGTGATTGCTAAGCATGGTGGTGCTGTAAGGTCCATCGCCCACGCGGTTAGTTTGCTGCTGTTACTTCGAGCGTGGCTATCAAAGTTGCTAGTGGCTTGAGGCAAGGATGCGACGACGAGGATGCACGTAGGAGTACCGGACATATGGCGAGTTATAGTAAGTCGTCTGTTCAGGCAAGAAGCTGCGTTTACTGGCTAATCTTCCTCTCTCACACTATCTCTTTCTCTTTTCAAACAGGCTGAAGTGCGACCGCCTTTAACTTATCCTGTGGAAATGGATAGCTCGCAGCACCGCCAAGACTGCGAAGGTGTTGAAAAAGAGAAAGAGATTGGGGAGAGAGAAAGAGGAGGTAAGTCAGTACACAAGGTGAGCTGAGGATGGCAAAGTCGTGTTGATCGCTCCTTGCAAGTTGCTTGAATTTGCGTTCCATTCCAGTGCCTTACCTGACTGATTGAAACATTGCATTCGTTCATGCTAACTCGACTGCGACTGACAATCGCTTCCTTTATTTTCAAAGATTTGGAAGCGTATCTTGCGGAGGAGCTCTGAAAACTCCCAGCTCGACTACGGCGTTGCGTGCTTGTTTGCATGCTCGTAAGTCCCATTCTCCTGTTTTGTTTCTCTTGATTTTTTCTTTTCGTGGAGCCATCACTTTCTCTTCTTTTAATGTTCTCCAGCATCCAGGATCGCGTAACTTTGACACGGTAAAGCTCCTCGAAGGTTGCGTGTTCGATCCTCAAAGAAGAGGGTTTTTAGGTTTTTTAGGTCTCCATTTTCTTCCCAGCTGCGAGGATGAGCTTCGTCTTCCGGGGGACGAGAGCCGACATCGAGAGCGGGTTCCACGATTTCATACCCGAGCGGCGAGCGGTGGTAAGCGCCAATTCTCCCAAAGTTACAGTTACACTAAATTGTTTTGCCTGCTCCAGAGGTTCCATGGCGGGGGAAGGCCGCTCAACACGAATCCTGTCATCATTTTCATCACAAGTAAGAGATTCCAGACTTGAAGCTTTCGTGTTGACGGTGGCTTTGTCCAGTGTTCTTGCTGTTCATGGTTCTCAATTCCCAGCCGGTGTCTCCAAACTTCCTGGTATGGCTAGAAAAATAGATTCTTTCTTTTGGAAGCGAAGCTATACGATCACGATTCTTCTCTGCAGTTATGGTTTGGCATGGCCGTTTTCCTCATAACCACAAGCATCCGGATGTACGCAATGTGCCAGCAAATCCAAGCCCATGCAAACGCCGCGGCTGTGGCAGCGACGGCAAACGGGCTGATTGGTCACACCGAGCTTCGTCTGAGGATGCCGCCCATCGCCTTTGCAACCAGGGGCCGGCTTCACGGCTTACGCTTGCAGCTTGCGCTCCTCGATCGGGAGTTTGACGAACTTGGTTTGTAACTTTGCTTCCGCTCTTCTCTCACCTCGTTCGTTCCAACAGATTACGATGCCTTGCGGGCTCTGGATCCAGATAATCCTCCCGGCGTGCCGGCGTTGAGCGAGGCAGAGATAAACTCGCTCCCCGTTCACAAGTACAAACCACAAAAGAGGTGACTTCTTTGTTTCTCTGTTTCTTTCTTTCCCATAACTTTGTTCACGTTGTGTTTGAAGCCAACAAGGAAGCTCTCAGCAGCATCAGCCACAGGCATCTTCTGATCCAAACAAGGGATCTCCTTCTTCTTCGTTGGACGAGAAGCTAGAGGAGCTCACTTGTAGCGTCTGCCTGGAGCAAGTTATGGAAGGGGAGATTGTTAGAACCCTGCCGTGCTTACACCAGGTTCTACTCTACGCTTGCTTTCCATCACTGACGCTTTGACTCTTCCAGTTTCATCCGCATTGCATCGATCAGTGGCTAAGACAGCAGGCCACTTGCCCGGTTTGCAAATTCAAGATGTCAACAACGAACTAGACTAGATCTCGAGAAGAGGAACTTTCGTACATATTACTTTCATTGTGGATATGGACAAGAGTGGAAGAACAAAACGAAAACAGCAAAACAGCAATTCAAAGGTAGCGTGTTCTAGCTCATTCTTTGACTTCAGACGCGAGTAGAGGCTTGGTTCCCATCATATACAGGCGGCCTGCGTTGTCATCTGTGAGTAAACTAATTCGATTTGCTTTCGATTTGCTCCTTACCGTGTTGCCGGATGGAAATCTCTCGCAAGCGCTTGAAAGTGCCGCTTACCGTGTCCTTGTAGACTCGTGTCTCGATGTTTCCCTCGACGTAGACGTTCATCCTGGGAGAAGACACTCGTGAAGAACGAGAAAGAAAGACAATGTCCTCACCCCTTTTTGATCTGCATGGCAAGGGTGACGAGCGTGGGCTTGAACACGCAGATCCTGTGCCATTGCACGAAGCTACGCTGCGCGTAGGCTTGGGGGCTCTCTCCTTCGAGCGCTCGTCGGTGGTTCCTCAGGCCTCCAGTTCCCAAAGGAAAGGTGACCACTTCCGTGCCACTGCTGAGAGTTTTCACAGTGGGTGGCTGCCCGACTTTACCAATCAGAATAGCCTAGCAAAAGAAGAAAAAATGTAAGTTTGATCTAAACGAAAGTTTCGATCCAGCAAGAGCAATACTAAAGTTTCGATCTACCACGGAGAGACAAAAGTTTCGATCTACCAGGAACAAGCACGGCACGGAGGGAGAAAAGTAGAGAGAGAGAGAGAGAGAGAGAGAGAGAGAGAGAGAGAGACGATCCAGCAAGAGCAACGCTAAAGTTTCGATCTACCACGGAGAGACAAAAGTTTCGATCTACCAAGAACAAGCACGGCACGGAGAGAGAGATGAAAGTTTCGATCTAGCAAGTGCAACCAGAGAGAGAGAGAGAGAGAGAGAGCTTACTTTGTAGATTCCTGGAGCTATGTCAACGCTGTTTGAAGTAGCAGAGCTTGGCGGGCTCAAGAACTTGTCCTTGCTACTCATTGTTTCCTCCACGGGCTCCATGCAAAAGGACCTCGCCAAGCCTGGAGAAAGAACCACATGAGAAGAGCGAGGGAAATCGCACCAGACACCTTCGGGATGGCACAAGGACCTTGTCAATCCCGCTGCATTGGCGCGCCATCATCGCTAGAACGATCGATTGAGAGGCAAGCACGATTTACAAGGGGCAAAAGACCCTGAGAACCTGGAGATGGAGCCGGCGATGGCGCCGATAGCCGGGAACGCATCGCTGCTCGCATCGAAGACCTGAGCGCTATCGCGGCCATCATAAACCCTAAACCCTCAAAAGAGAATTTACTGTCTCTCTTCTTCCTCCTCCCTCCTACTTCTTCCTCTAGCCTTCTTCTTCTGGCGCTCCAAATCCAAGCGAGCGTTTCTGAGCCAGCTCTAGAATTCCAAGCAGCAGCGCTAAAGCGCCATAGTGACCTATTAGGGTTTATATTTCTAGGGCTTGGAAGGAGCGGGAGCGGCTCGGCTCGTCACGATGTTCTGCGCCAGTGAGTGAATGCTCCTTCTCTAGCTCCAGCCGTCGTTACGAGCTCGTATTGTGTGTTTTTCTCGCAGTCTCTGGATTGACGCCGGAAGAGCCCGTGATTTCCAAGCGCTCTGGGCTTCTTTTCGAGAGGAGGCTGATCGAGAAGCATCTTGCGGTAAGGATTTAGTGTGTTTAGTGGCTGTTCCAATCGATGCATTGTGGCTGTGCTTCAGGAAAATGGGACTTGCCCTGTCACTGGAGAGTCCTTGACCGAGGAAGATCTCTTACCGGTGAAGACTAACAAGGTTTTTGAGCGCGTCTGGATTTCTTCTCTCTTCTCGTCTTAGAGATTTTATTTGCAGGCCGTGAAGCCGAGGCCCGTTACAGCGACGAGCATTCCTGGAATGCTTGGAATGTTTCAGAATGTGAGTCCGTTACAGTTTCAAGCTTGGAAAATCCTTACCGTTTGGGTGATTTCTACAGGAATGGGATGCGGTTGTCTTGTCGAACTACCACTTGGAGCAGCAACTTAACAATGCTCGTCAGGAGCTCAGCCATGCCCTCTATCAGGTTCCGCAGCCACAAGTAACTCCATAGCTAACTGCAAGTTTGTTTGCAGCATGATGCAGCTTGCCGCGTGATTGCCAGGCTGAAAACCGAAAGGGACGATGCGAGAACTCTACTTGCTCAAGCAGAACTGCAAAGGCCGGCGGCTCTACCAGAGGCCGATGCAGTAACTAGCAACGGCAAACGGGGTAAGCTCTTGCTTTTGTAGTTTTCCTCTCACTGATTACGAGGGAAATAGAGGCAGAGCTGGAGCAACTGCCACCCGCTAAAACGCTCAAGCAGGGGATCTCTGACGAGATGATAGCAGAACTTACGCAATGCAATGCTGACCTTTCTAGTTTGCGAAAGAAGCGGCAGGTGGGTCTGGGCGTGTCGCGTCTTTTTGTGTGCCTCATTCTAGTCTTTTGATGTGCAGATTCCACCCACATTGGTGAAAGCCGAAAATCTAGAACAGTATAGCGTGATTTCAAGCCATCCTTTGCACAAGACCAGCAGGCCGGGTATATTATCTATAGATATCCATCATCAGAAGGTATATGGTTTGCTTATCTTGTCCTTCTGTTTTTAATCCATTGGTGTGATTCTAGGATGTCATTCTAACAGGCGGAAATGACGGCAATGCAATTGTCTTTGACCGCTCCTCTGGTGAAATCGTTGCATCTCTTGTTGGTCATAGCAAGAAGGTCAGCTTATTTTCGTGCTGCAATTTAGCCATGCTTGATGTTTTGTGCAGGTGACGAGTGTAAAATTTGTTGCCCGAGATGATCTCGTCTTGACTGCTTCGGCTGATAAGGTAGAACAAAGGGCTTTAGTCGTGCATATTTTTCTTATTGTCACTTTCCTACAGACGGTAAAAATTTGGCAAGGTGGTGAGGAAGGGGCATATAGCTGTAAACAGACGCTTAAGGAACACAGTGCTGAGGTATGTTTGCTTTTGTTCTTCATGAAAGCTCTCGGTAAACTTGAACTTCGTTATCAGATTCGGGCGATTACCGTCCATCCAACGAACAGATTTTTTGTAACAGCGTCAGATGACAAAACATGGGCCTTCTACGACCTCAATTCTGGCACTTGTACAACGCAGGTAAAATTTTAGAATACCTCATTACCGTTTTAACATGCGAGTTTTTCAGGTTACCGATGCAGCAGTACAAGATGGATATACAGCCGCTTCCTTCCATCCTGATGGCTTAATCCTTGGCACTGGAACTGCGGAATCGTTGGTTCGCATTTGGGACGTGAAGTCACAGGCAAGCTCTTTCTTTCGAGTTTGTTGTTTCGGGCCTTAACATTTTCTTTGTTCCTTATCCAGAACAACGTTGCCAAGTTTGAAGGACACTCTGGGCCCGTGACTGAACTATCGTTCTCTGAAAATGGTTACTTCCTGGCTGTGAGTGCTTCCGAGTTATTGTTTTTGGTGCGTTGTTAAACTCGTACGCCGTGTGCAGACTGCCGCCAGCGATGGCGTGAAGGTTTGGGATCTGCGCAAGTTGAAAAACTTTCGATCGTTTTCTCCATACGATCCTAGCACACCAACCAGCACT
Organism: Selaginella moellendorffii; assembly: GCF_000143415.4. NCBI lineage: Eukaryota > Viridiplantae > Streptophyta > Lycopodiopsida > Selaginellales > Selaginellaceae > Selaginella > Selaginella moellendorffii. The sequence goes on along the minus strand of NW_003314261.1, from coordinate 4,557,067 downwards.
GGTTTGTACTTTGTTTTCCCATGTTGCCTTACAGATTCTTACGTGCTCGTCTCTCCGCCAGTTCAATTCGATCACAGTGGCTCCTATCTCGCGCTCGCTGGCTCAGATATAAGGTGACAGTACCATCCATATTCATTTCTCTAGGTGGAACTCAGTCTTACACCGTTTTCTCGTTGCATCCAGAGTGTTCCAAACGGGAAGTGTGAAGCAGGAGTGGAATCTTGTGAAGACCTTTCCAGATCTCTCGGGATCAAGTAAGTCCCTTTGTTTTTGTGATTTCGTGTCTCATGGGCTTTTGTGCTGCAGACAAAGTTACGTGCGTCAGGTTTGGCCCGGACGCCTCCTTCCTTGCGGTTGGAAGCACTGACAGACATCTTCGTATACTGGGAGCTCCTGTCACGACTACGGATGCATAGAATTCTTACTTCTCACTTGCGTTTCTTTTTGTTCCTTCTTTCGGCTCGCACTTGAGCAAGTCGATACTTCCTTCTCGTCCTACTGCTTCGGTGAATTTTACAGCAGCTGGACAGATCTGTACTACCCTCAAAAGATTGTGTTCTTCAAAAGCTTGGGAGTTTTTTCAAACGAGTTTACTTGTCTACTGCCATAAAACTTTGCTTGATCGGTCACTGCAACCTTTAGAGTGAAGAGCAATGTACACAAACAATCATAACTCACGTTGCTTCGACTCCAGTCCATCCATCCAGTGGAGCATTTACATAAGCATAAAGAAAAAGAGCTCTCCTCGAAACTGGATCTCGGGAAAAGGAGACAGAGAGCGAGAACGGCACGGCCATGACATCTCCGACGAGCGCGATCTGCGTCTTCATTCTCTTCCTGTTTCAAGGTGCCGCTTGCTGGACAGATTACTACTACCAGCACCACGGACTAGAAGACGATGACGATGATCCAGGTTTGCAGGACTTCCCAGAAGTAGGATTTCCAGCACCACCACCCCCGAGATCCGGATTTCCACCTTACTACTTCCCACGTCCACCACCATTCTCACATCCCAGGCCGGGAGGCCCCTACAGTCCTCCAAAACCATATCCAAAGTTCGTCCCACCCTCTCCAAGAGCAAACTTATCGCCACCTTCGTATCCAGGATTTAGAAGACCACCGCCGCCACCACCACGGAGATCTCCCCCTCCGCCACCGCCTCCACCGCCACCACCACCGCCTACTCGTCCGCCACCTCCCAAGCTCAATCCTCCACCACCTCCAACGCCTCCTCCAGCTCCTAAGATCTGTCCTCCACCTCCAAGGTTACCACCACCACCCCCTAAGATCGCCCCTCCACCTCCAAGGACACCAACGCCACCACCACCGCCTAAGTTCGCTCCTCCACCCCCAAAGAGACCACCGCCACCGCCACCGCCACCATTTCCAAAGCCTCGTCCACCACCCCCGAGTGTTCCAATCACTCCAGTGGATCCAGCCCCTGCAACTCCGGCCCAAAAGGCGGGCATAGCCGTCGGCTTCATCCTCGCGCTGGCTCTCCTCTGCGCGATGATCTACATCTGCAAGAAAGTCCACAAGTATAGAGACTCTCGTCGCTATTCCGATCAATAGTGTGATCCCCCGTCCCCTTGTAAATAAAAACTCGTGAAGTGTACCTTGGAAAGCTTGGCGGATTGTCGCTGTAGGAGAACTTATTCCACCATTGCAAAGAATCGATCACGAAGCGGCCATGGTGTCCATTCCCTGTGTGATTATCTGTTCGGCTCGCTTCTTCCTCTCGTCCTTATCATCCTCGGCGTTTGCAACCGACGATCTCTGCCGCTTGAGAAGCTGCTGCTGCTGCTGCTGCTGTTGCTTGCTCGCCGCCAGGATCCTCTTCGCAAACACCCCCTTGGAACCCGCCTTGCCACCAAAGTCGAAGCTCAGTACCACTCTCTGGCTCCGGTTACTCTCCAAAAGCTCGCCTTTCTTTTGCTGTGGCTGCGGCTGCGGCTGTGACTGCTCCACCAGAGCCAATCCATTCTCATTGCCACCACCACCGTCCTGGATCTCGAGACCACCGTCACCATTACCATTACTCGCAGACTCCACCACCGACGCAAACGCCTCCACGATAGAAGGAACCTGCGGCACCACCCCGGCATTCTCCCCGCCACCTCCGTCCTTGAATCCTCCAAACTGGACCACCATGAGCTCCTTGGCCCCGGCCGCTAGCGGCGGCGCCAGGAAAGCATTCCCACTCCCACTCCCACTCCCATTCTCTTCACTGCCACTGTTCTCCTTCTCCCTGTCTTTGAAAACCATGCTCGCCGTGGACGAGAGCCGCGAGTGGAGCGCGACGAGAGAGCTCTCGGCCTTTCGGCGCTGCCGAGCTTGCTCCAGGCGATTAGCGGCGGGCTCTCTCTTGCGATCGGGCCACACGGGCGTGTGGCGGTACGTGTGTGGGTCTGGAAGAGCCGGGAGCCACGACGGTATGTGTGATCCTGGCGGGGCCTCCCCGAGCTGCGCGAAGCTGGGCGCCGCGAGCCTCTTCTTGGCCACGGGGAATCGCGGCAGCGGCCGCGCGAATGGAATCTCCTCGCTGTACTCCACGAAACGCATCACCTCGCGCAGCGCGGAGCTCCGGGCGATGGGGCGGGAGGGGTCGGCGGCCGGCGGCGCGGGGCCGACGTCCTCCATGGCCATGATCAAATCGAAGGCGTTGCTCTCGATGCGCGCGGCGAGGTTGGAGTAGAAGTGCGCGGCGCGGGCGAGGTCGCGGAGGTAGCGGATGGCCACGTCCGCCAGCGTCTCCATGGCCGACGCCTGGATCGAGTGGAAGCCTACCGATTCGCAGATCTGCGCGACCGCCATCTTGGCCACGATGCGCCCAAACTCGTCCCGGCTGCTGCTGCCGCCGCTGCTGCCACCGCCCATCCCTGCCCCAGCTCCACAAGCCCTAATTAGGGCTCCTGGCTCTCCACTAACGTTCATTTCAAATTTAAAAGCGCATGGTGTTACTTTTTTACATTTAAAAAAGTTACGTCATGAGATAAATTGTTGACCTAAGAGGTTAAGTTAAAGTGAGGCAACAGGAATCGAACCCCTAACCAGGCAGTGAGACTGTTTTGCGTGCCATAGCATGCAAGGTATGTGTGTGTCAATAACTACCTTAGCCTATATGTTCTCCTCCACACTCTATTTGTCCAGGATGGATGGATCATGGATGGATAATGGATGATGGATTGGCATATGAAACTATGGATTTATCGCATTCTTCTAGAGCCTCCATATCGCTAGAGTGTAGCTAGCTGAGCTCTAGCCCTGGCCCATAGCTTACACAGCCGGCATTTGGAACACACACACAGCCTTCTTTACTGTGTTCCAAGTACGCTCGTGCCGTACGCAAAATCTCTTCTTCCTTGTCCGGCGGCGATTTAGCCCTCGTCCTTTGTCACGAGAAGTAGAGGTGGAAACGAAAAAGAAATGGTAAAAAAAGGTGAGTATTTTTTTTCTTTTAGATCGGACATGAACCGCTGGGTGTTTGGCAGGGAGAGCGCGTTTTCTCACGGGAGCTTTGCTTGGAGACGCAGGATCCAAAGTACACACTTTGTCTCTTCCACCTTCCAGTCAGTAAGTTACAAGGCCCGGTCAGTCAGGGTGTCAAATGCTCGCTCTTTCGCAATCGAGCTTATCAGCAGCTTGGCAAAGCTTGATCTCGATGATCATCACCTTATCACTTGTCACGGCATTTATACGAGCATAATGCCATATCATAGGAGGAGTAGAACATCCAAAGAGAAGAAGCTACCTCAAATGGTTTTGAGAATTTACTATTAATTCACTGTATAAACCTCACTTAAACCCCTCTCCAGCCCTAAACAATTCGCAGAGGGCGCGAATGTGATGGTGGCTTGATTGGATGGGCTTGATTGGATTGGGTCGATTGGAATGCATTGACTGGATGGATGGAGCGAGGAACAAGAGAGAGAGAGAGAAAAGAAATTCCCATTTTCGCCCAAGCAGGGGCATTGATGCGATTCAATGCCGAGTCGCCACTCCAACGCAAGAATGCCCCCATCCACGCCACAAATGCCCGCCCAAGGTCAATGGCTTTGTAAATGCCTTTGTTCTAAACACCACGATTGCGATGTTCGTCTCTCTTCTCTCGCTCTTCTTTGCTTCGTCGGCGGGTCAGCCCAGTGCCAAGAGCGTGGGGCGCGGAGATGGATTTCTCCTCTTAATCCTCCGAAAGGGACGTTGATACGATAAAACAACACGCTGCCAGCGTACGGACGTCCCTTGCAGCCCAAGGAACTAATCAAAATCCGGGGAGAGAAACTCCACAAAGACACAAACACCACTTCTTGGATCAAAAGATTGATTTGGATTCTCTCTCTCTTTTCTCCAAGTCCCTCGTCGATCTGGGATGATACGTAACCCTCTCGAGAGAGAGAGAGAGATCTCGCTGTGGCCTAGAAGCTAGATCCATCTGCGTTACAAGTGTGTGTTTGTTAGTGTAGAGCCTGGGAGCTTAGCTTAGAAGCAGTGAGAGTGCGTCCTCCAGTCCGGTAGTCCTCCAGTGATCTAGTCTAGGGAGAAGGAAAGGAGCCTCTTTTTTAACTGTAAGAATCGCTGCGGATGTTAGCTCGATCTCGAAGAACAGGAAGAACACTAACGAGAAAAGCAAAAGAAAATGAAAAAAGAAAAACTGACCCGAGCCCGAGCACCTTGAGATTCTCTCTAAGATTGTTGATGGCTGGTTTCTGTCCAGTCGGGTGTTGGGCCGCGAGGCCTTTTCCTGCCCAGCGACACTCCAAACAGCTTTGGACCTCCTCCTCCTCCTCCTGCTCCTCCCAGACCATCGTCTTCCTGATCGTCGTCTCGACGACGGTGGTGGTGGCGGTGTTCTTCACTGGCGGCGTGCGCGGCCATCTCCCGGAGCTTCACGTCCACGAACGCGATCGTGGACGCGGTGGGAGTGGTGCTGCAATCCACCACCGCCGCCGCCGCCGAGACGCTCGACTCGTCCGTGCAGCCCGAGGACGAGGAATTGTTGTAGCTGGGCTTCTCGTCCTTGGCGGCGAGCGCTGCCACTCGATCTCCCGCGGAGGCCACCCTCGCCAAGCCGCTGTCGAGGATCATCGCGTCGGTGGTCGTCATGACCATCCTCTTGGAGCTCGTGAATTCGTAGTACTCTTTGCTGCTGCGAAGAAACGATCCCGTGCTTCCGAGCTTGCCGTGCTGCTGCTGCTGCTGCTGCTGCTGCTGGATGAAAGTCACGGCGTGCTCGTAGAGCTTCTGGAGGCGCAGGAGCTCGTTGGTGAGCAGCAAATTCTCGCGGCGGAGCCTCTCGTTGTCCTCGCTCAGCAGCGACGCGGTGTCCATGTAAGGCAGCACCGGCATGTACGAGGAGGCCAGGTGATCGTCGCTCCACGCCATGAGCGGCATCCCATTCGAAACCAAGTGCGGCGTCTTCCTCCGGTGGATCTCCGACAGTAGCTGGCGCTCCCCCTTGCGGAAGAACTCGTTCGCGAATTCCCAGCGATCGGGAACCACCTTGCGGAATCCCTGCACACAGCATTGTTGCAATGTGAGTGAGTTGCCAGAGAGACTCTTGCAAGGATCAAAGCAAAACGCTCGGTGGAAGAACGAGAGAAAGATAGGAAGGCAAAGCGAGCGAACGAACAAACAAGAGCTTGGAATGGAACTCACATATGTGTTGAGCTGCCGGACGAAGCTCGAGAAGTTGTTGTGCTTGAAGTAGCTGGGGAGCAAATCGGTGGCGAACTCGGGCGGCTTCCACACGACGAATGTGGTGCCATCGCTGCCCCACGACACGATATCGTCCGAGCCGGGATCGTCGACGAGCTGGAACGTCTTGGTCAAGAAGGGCGCGGGCGTGCTCCTGCTGGATTCCACGGACAGGAGCTCGCTGCTGCCGCAATCCAAAGGCGGCATTTCGGCCGCCTTCCTCATAGATCTTGCGCGAGACCGAGTCACAACAAGATCGCGAGCTACCTGTGCTCTACAGCAACAAAAATCGGTCCAAGAAAGAAGAAAGAGATCAGCGATCGCGCTCTCTCGCTCCCGCGATGTCGTCGGCGTCTCGATCGAGAGAGAAAACCCTAGGGCGCTGCGCAGAGGCGTTGGCGCTCTTGGCCGAGGAAATAAAAGCAAGAAGTTCCACAAGAAAATCCTCGAGCCAAAATCATGGCAAAGTTCTCACACACACACACACACACACATTCCACCAGCTGGCCATTCCGGCAGAGAATCCACGACGAATCTCAGCTGTCCAAACCCCACATTACGATTCGCCGCCACCATAAAGCCTTTTCGTTCCAGCCACTGGCAGTTTAACATAATCGCGATCATACATGGATGACCAACCATAGCCTTGATCTTTGTTCCTACAAATTTTTTAATCTCCCCGACCAATGTACAAGACATTTAACATCAATCAATCAGAATGTTCTTCTATTCTCTAGGATCTTCTCTCTCTCTCTCTCTCACACACACACACACACACACACAACATACGTATAAACTATTATCTCTATGGCTTGTGGAATATATCATTGTTGAGAGTCGGTTATAAAGTTCCATGTGGTGATCCTTCGATCCATCAGTGCTTTGCTTTGTGCTGTTTTCCTTTGATTTTGTTACTACTGCCCCCGAAAAGATGGTGGCACCACTACTCGTCAAAGTCCCATTTTCTTTCATTAATCCCTCGCAAAAGCCTCTTTGCGCGATTGATTTGAGTGAGCGGCGCACCAAGAACTTCCCTCCGACCGGATCAATCAAGCTTCTTTTTCTCTTTTTCGCCTTTCGTCCACGCCGCGAGAGAGAGCTCTTCCCTCGCTGCTACCAAAAAAAAGTAAACGGGAATCCTCGACCTGTCACGGTGACGGGTGTCCAAAAAAGTTAACTGCTGCTTCTACCTGTTAGATGACGAAGAAAAACCGGAGCCGCAACGTTGCTTCGTCGCTTTTGGGATCTTCTACACGAAGATCACCTCCAGTTTGGCGCAGGGATTCGCGTCGATGTGATTCACGAGGTCTTCGTCTGTGAACTGCCAGGAGAATAGCGCTTCCCTTTGCGTGAGCCCGACTGGATAAACTCTGTGGACTTTGAGCGGGCCTTTTGCCTTGAGCATCTCCGGACGCGCAGCATTCCAGATTGGGACGTGGTTTTTGGAGCTGAACTTGGATATGATAGCTGCCTCGAGAGCAGCCACCGAGAGGTTGTCAGACCTGTTGTAATGAAAGCGAGTCAGTGCTTGGAATGTAAGGAAGTCGAAGTCGAAGTCGCGACCAAGTGTACCTTAAAAAGATGGATTCCAGGTGAAATCTTCCTCTCTCTCGGACATAAAGATGGAACGTCGTCGTGGAGCCGACGCTGCATTTACAAGGTCGGGACGCATTGCGACTACGAAACGCTTCTTGTTCCTGCTTCTGGTGGATAGCTGTGGCTACATGAATGCAGAGACGGCATGAAGAGTGAACAGCAGCCATGTCAATCAATGCTTTGAATGAATCCGTTGGTCCCTCAAACTTCCAGCTGCAAGGCCAACCAACAACCAGGTTAGTCCCCTATTCTCTGTTTCGAAGCGAGCGTGCCTGCATACCGGAGAGTTTCATTGTACGCTGTAGCATTTCTTGCAAGATACTTCATTTGCTTGGCCACTGCTTGCACGTCCTTTATCGACTTAAGATAGAGTATGGAGTTTGGCGAAGGCGCAAAGTTTTGAATGTTTGGTGCACCAATAACGACCGGAACGGAGCCTGCAGAACTGTCCATGAGCAATCAGTGCACAACACCGATAAACATACCAGCTTCGAGCGATTGCCAGAACTTCTCAGTCACATAATCTTCCTCGTTGGAGTTTTCAAACGCCAAGCTAAACTTGTAGTGGCGCAATGCATCCACTTTTTCCACCGCTGCTCTACACAATAAAAGTGTCGGATTAAAAACAGCATCCCAAACACAACGGCAGAACGAGCTACTTACAACGATGGACGTTTGTCAGACACGATCCATAAGAATCCACAGCAACCCCATAGCCTTGGAGTTTGGTGATCGCTTCCAGCCGAAAGTTATGGCCGCCACAATTGGAGATGAAAGCGGCAGCCAAGGATTTCTCCGTCTTCTCTTGGACTGGAGCCATCAGATCGTACTCTGCCCACGAAAAATACCCGACTGGAACATCTGATTTCAGACTCGTCGTCATAATGACTGTGTACCCGTGACTGCAAGAACACTCAAAACGTTACTCGCGATAACTTGGAATCAAAGACACACAAACCTTCGAGCAGTGTTTAGCTCAAACTCGGAGTAGTATTGACTAGACTCCATCGTCCGTGCAACACGAGCAACCCCCTCGTCGGCACTGAGACCAAAGACCGCATCCACGCGCTTCCTCGTGGCCATGGTGATCACCCCAAATTGGCATCTCACCGCGCAATTGTCGGTCCCCTGGAAGAACACGACCCCCAGAGATCATCGCCAGTAACTCGAGTAGAGCCCGAAATATCACTTACCTGTGTCTCGGAGAAATCGACGCGCACTGGATCCTTGTCGAAATCGCGCAAAGTACTCACCCGGTCCTGATCCTCGAGCCAATCCTCGCAGCGATCCCTGGAGCCGGAAATCCTCCTCTCCGTGAAGCGCAGCGCGCTCCTCGCATTCCCCAGCAGATCGACGCGGAGGAGCATCACAGTCTCGCCGACCACGAGGAGGATCGCAATCGCCACCAGCAGCCGCCACAGCGCGCCTGCGCGCCTGCTCACGCCGCCGCCGCCAGCAGCGCCGCCGAGAATCGGAGATGCCGTGCCGCCGCCACCAGCGGCGGCATTGTTCCTGCTCGCCATGGGCGGAGTGAAGCTACTACTACTTTCAACCTATTTTTTTGGACCTTTCATCGACGGCCACGATCGACACTCCCGTTAGTCATGAGAGATCTTTGAGATCCTTGTGAAAGAGAAGTATCGAAGGCGACACACACATTAGTTAGCTCTATCTCGGTCGAAAGAAAAGCAAGCTTTTTAACATCGCTTTTTCTTCTCTTTTCCTGGCTAGATCGCTCCAAAAGTAGCGAGCGACCTCCCTTGATTTTTATTCCACTACGATCGAACTTTTACGTGATCCAGCCGAGCTCCAGGGAGGAACTTCTCTCGATCAATGGAAAGAGTAGAAGCTCTGATCCAGACGAGCTTTCGCCACTGCTCGCAACGGAGTTCTCGGCGGCGTTGTGAGCCCGTAAGCTTCCATAACGTCGATGTCTTCCCTGCTCGTTCCCGGCGGTGGAAACCAGTCGAAGCCGTGAAGAAGTCGTCCCAGGCCGAGGAGGAGCATCGACTGCCCGAGCTGCGCACCGGGGCACGCGCGCTTGCCGGAGCCAAATGGAATGACGCGGTACTCGGAGTCGCGGAGGTGGACTTTGTCCTCGGGCCTGAGGAACCTCTCGGGCCGGAACTCGTCGACGTTGTCCCACACCGCGGCGTTTCTTCCCAGACCGTGAGTGTTGATGAGGATGAGCGAGCCTTTGGGGACGTGGTAGCCGGCAACTTTGGTGTCCCGGATCGACTCGTGAGGTATGAGGAAGCCGCCAACCGGGTGAATCCTGAAAGTTTCCTTGACCGCTGCTCTCAGGTAGTCGAGGCTCGCCAGGTCCGACTCTTCCAGCAAGTGCTTGTTGGTGGCCTTCTTTTGCAGCACCGAGTCTAGCTCCGCCTGCACTTTCCGCATGACTTTCGGGTTCCGGATCATCTCGAGCATAAACCACTCCATAGTGAAGGACGCGGTATCGGTGCCCCCCACGACCATATCCTGCGAGAAAGCTTTACTGCCTTGTAATACGAAAGAACAAAGAAAAAACTCTTTTTTACCTGTATCAGTGCTTTGATCTCCACGTCGTTGAGATGCAGCTCGCTGTTCTCACCAGCCAGGCCGAGAAGAACGTCCACAAAGTCCTTAGGACCGTCGACCACTTCACCATTTCGCTGCCTCTTCCGGTGCTCCTCGACAATGTAGCTATAGTAGTCGTCCATTCGCGTCCCCATCTTCTTAAACAGGCGCCTGTAACCGTTGGGATCAATCCACTTGAGGAGAGGTACGTGATCCGGAATGTAGAAAACTCCATGCAGGACAATCGCCGCGTGTATGAGCTCCCGAAAATCGGTGGCCTCCTTCTCACCCATGGACTCGGTTCCAAAGTACCTCTTTCCAATCAGCATCCTGGTCACCACGTTCATGGTGTAGCCTCCCAAGTGCTCCCTCATGTTGATGGTGTTCTCAGCCTTGGCCTCCTTGAACATAATCTGTACCAGGTCGCGAGCTTCCTCCGCCCTGCTCTTCTGGAAGCCTTCCATCCTTCGCGTTGTCAGCAAGTGCTCCACGCAAATCCTCCTCATCAGCTTCCAGTGAGCATCATAAGGAGCCAGCCCGACGTTCTGGTCGTGGTAAGCCATGAGCTTTCCGGCAGTAGTTCTCGGCCGAGACGCGAAAGTTTCGTCCTGAGTCCACAGCAGCTCCCGGATCATCTGAGGCGAGCTAGCGGTGATGGTCGGAGTGGAGCCAAGCCTGCAGTAGACGAGAGGTCCATACTTTTGGCACCAGCCAGCCATTGTCCTGTGTGGAAGGGGACCGAGCTGCATTAAGTTCCCGATGATCGGCCAGCCGGGAGGACCTGGCGGCAAATTCCTGTTCTCTTTTCTTCCCAGCATCACCGATACAACACAGACCAGCGCTGCCGCAACCATGCACGCAGCGTTCCATCCCTGTGCCGAGCTCAGGAAATCCACCACCGTGCTCATGACTGACTTGAAAACTCAAAAAAACCGAAGTTACCTCCTTGTTCGCTCGATGACTCGAGTACGTAATGCCCGAAAAATTCTAGCCTCGATCCTCCACCATGAGGAGGGAGCTTCCCTGCAAGCTGGAACCGCGATTAATAGCAGCGATTGATTTCCAACGAACTGACTGCCTGGGAAAATTTATAAGCATTGAAAGACTTAGCTGCTGGACGGAGGATGGCGAAAAGAGTGTGACTGGGCCGCAAGAGCGTGTCGCATTATGCCCATGGCGCTGACTTAAAGCTAATGGCAAAAGCCAAAGGGCCTGGAGAAAGAAACACGAGAGAAAGAAACGATGGATTAGCTCAACTGTAAGTCCAAAGTCCATGGCATCGCATCGCGCACACAAATTTGGCGCTGGAAAACGAGGGCGGCATCACCGGCAGCGCACTTGCGAGGACCAAATCTTTTTACACAAATTTGCACACACACTGGAAGTATGAGCGCTTACCCCTGCACTTGATCTGTACATTTGATCGCCGCGAGCGATCGTGCTTCCGCGGATTTTGGAGCCGCGCCAAGAAAATCCTTTGGTCATCGCAGAGATTCGCGTGGAAAAATTTCTCCAGCATTAGGGCAAATTGGAGCTGTCGATCGTCGATTACACCGACGGACGAGATGGAACTACCCGTTGGAAAGTGCCCTAACACGTGGCATTGTGGCATTTGATAGACGACCACTTCCCGCTTAGAATTCGGGCGTCTATCCATCAGGGTTTTCTTCGAGCGGCAATCGTCTTCCAGGTTTCTCTCTCTCTTATCTCGCTCGCTCGATCGACTCGTCTCGCGGTTTTGTAAATCCCTTGCGTCGGGGCCAGGATCGAGAGAATGGGGGGCCAGACGACCGAAATCTACTACTCCGAGCGCTACAACGACGATGTCTACGAGTACAGGTAACCCTAGCGCTTCTTCCATTCCAGTATCGCGCCATGCTCTCTTTCCAGGCACGTAGTGCTCCCTCCAGACATCGCAAAGAATCTCCCGAAAAACAAACTCCTGACAGAGGTATGCAACCACCGTGATCGATCCATTCCTTATTCAAGCTTTTCGTTGCTTTTCCAGGAGCAGTGGCGTGCTCTTGGCGTCCAGCAATCCCGGGGATGGGTACATTACGCCATCCACAGGCCCGAGCCTCACATCATGCTCTTCAAGAGGCCTCTCGATCTCCAGCAAAACCAGAACCTCCAGCAGCAGCAGCAGCTGCCACGAATCAACAAGCTCCGAGCAGGATAAAAGTCGTAAGAAAGTTTCTTTTTCCAAGACTTCCAAGTCGAATTTTTCCCGTTTTGTTTTGGGTTTTCTAGATCAAGATGGAACTGTTCCTCTCGTTCCTATGACAACTATGACGCTACTCAAGAATAAGATGATGCGAAGTGGTTCTCTACTACCTTCAAGCACGTTAGCTGGTTCTTCAATCATGTTAGCTGGTTCTTCAAGCATGCAGAAGCTAGTTCTTAACAAGCTCTACTAATATTATTACTTCCACGCAGATAAGTCATATAAGACTCAGGACTTCACACATCTAATCCACCTTGACAAGACGCATGTACTTCTTCCCGGAAGGAAGATCGACCGTCTTGTATCCCTGGGGGAACATCTTCTTGGCCTCCTCGTCGGAAACCGAGGGGGAGATGACGACGTGATCGCCGGGCTTCCAGTTAACGGGGCAGGCAATCTTGTGCTTGGAGGAGAGCTGCAGCGCATCCAGCACGCGGATCACCTCGTCAAAGTTGCGTCCAACCGAGGCAGGATACATGAAGCTCACCCTGATCTGCAAGAGAGAGAAGAGACAACGCATGAAACGAAGACGATGAGAAGCGAAAGCATGCAAAGGATCCTACCCGACAGTCAGGACCGACGATGTGAAGAGCCCTCGAAGCAACCGGCTGGCCCGAGGAATCTTTCTCGTCCGGATCGAGCATGTTGAGCTTCCTGGAGATCTCCCGGGTCGGATCGGCCATGATGGGGTACTTGACGCAAGCTCCAGTCTAGTTCCCGGAGTCACAGAGAAAACAGATGGAAGGTATAGGTATAAGATCACTGCACTGCAGCGAGAGTTGGAAGACGCGCACCGTGTAAGCTTCGACATCCTTGGTCCAGGCCTTGTGCTCCTCGACGGTATCACAGGAGAGGCCCAGCAGCTTGGCTCCTCGCTTCTCGATCTCGGGCTGGTACTTGGCGACGCTCCCGAGCTCGGTGGTGCAAACCGGAGTGAAGTCAGCTGAAAGAAGGGGAAGCAAAATGCTTCTTTTTTTTGCCTTCTTGGAACAAGAACGTTCTTACCGGGATGAGAGAAGACGAGCGTCCAGTTGTTCTTGCAAAACTCGTGAAGATTTATGGGGCCGTGAGTAGAGTCGGCGTGGATGTCCGGAATCTCATCTCCAATCGAAATGCCTGGCATCTTGTCTCTAGCTTATGCTGCTCTCTCGCGATTATCAAGCCAACAAAACAAACTCCAAAACCCAAATTTCCTTGAGAAAGCTTTTGTTCTTGTAAGCATATATAAGATGCTACTTGGCCGACACCTTTCCTGTTCCATGCACTCAATCACCGTAAGCCACGTGGCCTACATTCTTGAGCTACTACAGGTACTGATGGATGATAAGCGGCAACTTAATTTAGTTTGTAATAATTATATCTAAAGGTGGACTAAGTTTTTCAATTTCTTTAGTATTCTTATTGTATGTTTGAGAAAGCCTGTTTGAGAAAACTTAATGCACTATTAATTTTTTTATGACATAAAACAAGTTTGTAGTTTTAAGATGAATAAATATCAATTTTCTTTTGAATACATTAAATATTTTCTACTTAAATTTTAAAAAACAAATTTATAAATTTATTAGAAGTTCCTCAAAGAAGGATGACCTAAAAACTAGTTATTGAATATATAGGTAGTTATTTCATATGTAAATTTTTTTTTTTCAATAATGTAATATTATATTCTTAAAAATTACTCCAACTTTAAACTTAATTTTTCAAATAACAAACATAAAGATTAGATTTAAAATTTCATTTTACCTCATAAGTTTAGTAGAGTAACGTAGTATTGTGATAACATTTTTTATTCTTTAATAAATATATAGTTTTATAATTTTCATTTTATATTATTATATATTTTCCAAGAGCAATTAAATTCTAAGGTAATCTCTCTCTTTAATCTTAACCTTTTTCAAAAAATTAAAAAGGTTATAAAATTATCCTTCACATTTAAATAATAGTTATAAAAATATTATTTAATAACTTAGCTAATCAATTATTCATCAATAGCTATTTAAAAATATTCAATAGATATAATTTTAAATAAAATTATCTTTCAGAAGATGACTTAAGTTTGATGATAATTTTGACCAAATTTCTAATGAAAATTATATAATTATACCACTTAAATATAGAATTCATTAATAAATTTAATGATAATAATAGCTATATTTATATTATTTAAACATTATTGTAGTATTCTTCAAACTTTTTCAACTTTCATTTATATTAACCTTTAAAGACTGATATTTATCTGTTAAGTGAAAAAAAATATATGTTTTGAAAAATATGAATGTGTTAAATACCTACTCAACTGTTTAATTAAATATACTATATATTACTATTTTCACGGGCTTAGATTACTCCATAAAAGCTAGTCAGAATAATTTACATAACTATTACCTTTAGAATGCATTCAATGCACTTAGATTGAGCTAGTTCATTTTGGGTAGTAACTCAAACTTTTAATTATTCTTTCTACTGTGCTCTTAATAATTTATATATAACTAATTTTGTATACTTATTTTTTGAAAAAATATGTTTTCGAAACATTTATTTCATTGTAGATTTAAAATCCTAAATGTCTAGCATACTTAAAAAATAAATATTAAATTGAAAAATATAACTTAAATAAATTTCTTTTAAAAATATTTACAATCATTTATATTAATGAAGAGACTAATATTTATAATGGTATATGAGGTCTAAATATATGGTATGATACTATATTATAATATTAATGGGATTTTGATAGCCATTAGATTAATTTTAATCCAAACCATTCACTCTTTTATATAAATTACAGTTTTTAGGGTAGTTAAATAAATATACTTTTGTATTTTATTTTTATATTCCATATTTTAAGTTTAACTGTCTTTGAGGAGTGCTTGGATTTATTATTTTAGTTTAGATCTAGCTTTTGCATCATTTAAGTCTCTCTTATTCTTATAGCATTTTTAATTTCTTCTCTTTTGATTTTCTTTTTTTAATTCATCTTCATGGTAAAATAATAGCCTCCTCCTTTTTTGACTTGGAGTGACAATTGGTGCTATTACTCAATACTATTGCAACTAAATAATTAACCTTAATTAATAATATTATTCATAGCATATGATGCAACTCTTTCCGCTTTTGCTATCAACTTTCATGTCCAGCTAGAGTTCTTCCTTAGCAGTCCTAGATACCATTGGTTCAATCACTTTTATGGTAATTGCCACATATCATTTTTGGGATAATATTTAGCATTTGATTAAGTTTCCACATGTTTCTAAAGAATGATGTTATAATGGTATAATGGTATGAGCATGGCCAATCGTGTAAATTAAAGCCTTCTCCCATATGTCTTCAAATGTGCATTTAGATATGTTAATGATTGTGATTATGTCTTCTAAAAATTGCATTGTCTCCATCAAGGGCATTTGAATTTATTATGCAATTTAGCATTCACTTTTGAAGCTTATATAGAGCTAAATATATCAAAGTAGATAAAATTTTATAGCTAATACTCCATTAATATCTTGTAAGATTTCTGTATACACTTGCTATAACCACTCTTGATAACACTTTCTAATTGGCATAATGCTATGAGACATCACTTCTCCCACTTATCGATACTCATACTTTACTTCTACTTCTTATGGGAAATAATTCTATTTTAATGGAGATTAATATTATTATTATTGCCCATGTTCAAGAACAAGGGTGAAAACATAGTCATGGTAATGATGATGTTAAGTAATTATCTATATATATCAACATTATTGGCATTTTCCAAATTGGCATCCTTAATTTTTTTGGTGGAAACTTGGGCATCAACAACATCTTATTAGTGTTGATGTAATGGAAGGTTTTAACATTGAGATATTTTTGGGAAACAAAAAGCTACACAAGTAATGAAGGGTCCTTATATAAGTACATTAGTGACCTCTTTATCTTTTTTCAGGAGTACTCTCAAGGGGTTCATTTAGCATCAGTTCATTTAGTGTTTACTTTTCAAACTTGTTTTTATAATAAAAAAGTCTCTTATTATTCTCTTCATGTTAAATTAGAGTTTATTTTTTATATTTATTAATGTTTATAGTTGTATTCTGTAGTTCTTTATAGCAATGGTTATACATATGCATATATACAAGATGAAGCAGACCTATTTATAAGTATTGGTGATGTTGAGGTTAAGTTTTAATTATTGTGGGTAATGATAAGTTAAGCTTTTGACTTTATCTTTAGTATATATTAATTGCAATGTCATTATGCTAAATATGACTTTAAAGCTTTTCCCCTTTATCTTATATTTTTTCATCTTTTTTCCATTCTTCTTACTTCTATTTTACTGTCTCTCTACTTTTATCACTTTTGTCTACCCATTAATTTCTATTATATTCCTATTTTACTCCTCTATTCCCTTTTAAAATTCTTCTGACAGTTTTTATGTTGGAGTAATTGACTAACTCAAAAAGGTGTATGCTAATCTCTTCAATTGTGACTTGTCGTTTGGGGCCAAAATTACATTGCATCATCATATTTCAATTGGGGATGTTTATCCAATCAAAGTTTTTGTTTAGCATTAGTCACCAAAGGAGACTAAAATTTCATATGGTTACATCAAAGAGATGTTAAAGAAAGGTGTTATCAAAAATTCTCAGAGTCCTTAAATATATTAACCTCATCATATGACAAATCATAGGAGTATTTGATTTTGCTTTAACTATCATTTATTAAACAAAGTGACTATTCTAGATATATATCTTCTTCCCTACACAACTAATCTTTTGAATCATTTGAAGATAAATTATTGAATCACTAAGTTAAATCTTGCTTCTAGATACTAATAAATACTGATGTTCGAGAAAGACATTCCCAATATTGACTATTTGATTTATATAAATTTTTGTTAATGCTGTTTAGTTTGAAGAGTACTTCAATAATTTTTTAGTGTTTGATAGATGATTTTTTTTGTGATATACTTGAGGTGACTATTGATTTTATGATGCGTGTTTAGATCCAAGGATATAACTTATTTTTGATACTATATTTCACGAACAAAGTGTTGGATTGGTTGAAGGAAGTTGGTTTAAACTTAAAACACATGAAGTGCATAAAAAACATAATTTATCTTAGGTATTGCATTTTTCATAAATGTTTAATAGTTGATTTTAATAAACTGATGGTTATTTTGAAGTTCCTCTTCTAAAGTGTGCATCAAAGAGTTGTTAATAACTCATTTAATATATCCTGATTATATTTGACTTTTCATTTTGTATGTGAATGTTTTTTTTATCAGTTTTGAGGGTGTTAATGCAAAAGAGCATAACTGTGTTTGGTTTGTTCATTATGAAAGATGTACTCATGAATGCCCTAATAAGTATAATTTCTATTTTAAGAGTACAAATATACCTTACTCAAGGATATATTAAATTTTAAATTCAAACTTGTGCCATTTACTTCTCATTTTTATATTCTATTCCATGCATGCTTAAATACATACACTCTCACATGCTTAGATGGTTAGATGCTAGATCATCAAAGAAATGGTCCAAAAGTGGAAAAAGATGAGGCATTGTTGTAACGGTCCTTCTGTGACTCCTCTGTGAAGCTAGAGCCACCTATTATGCCTTAGCAAACATGCCACCCTTCATGTTGGATTACAAGAGAATATTTGCCTATGAAGAAAACCATGGTTTCCCATATATTCTCAATATTCCAGACCAACTCCACCATTCGGGCCCTGTCCTGGTGGCGCTGGCAATGGCCGAGCAGCCGCGCACTAATTCTAGGAATGCCTGCCTGCCTGTAAACCAAGAAATAAAAGTCGTGTACGTCGCCTTCATTCGTCCTCTCTATCGCGATTGGGGCATGTGGCTGAGCTACCATACTCTCCCTTTCCATGCAACGAAAATGCTTCCAAAAGAAGAAAAAGCTCTTTCTCATGACTATAAGTTAAGGGTGGGCTTTCAACAGTATTGGAGTGTAACCGCATGATGAAGATCAATCTGCTCATAAATCCTTCATAATTTTGAGCCTCTCACAGTCCTCCCACAACCATAAAAGACCATTCATCAATACATTTTTTAAATGATTACACACCACTATGTCAGTCAGAACTAGGAACAAATGCTGATCTTGGAAATACAAGGTGGTCAGTAAGCATTGTTCCTCTCAACCTTGTGAGAACGTTCCCTAAACGCTTCCAGTATCTTGTTCAGAGTTGACAGCGCTACGTACTAGCAAGGATTTCATTGAAGTTTTTGCTGGAACAAGAAAATGGGCACTTATTGGTCGTGCGGGTGAGTGGAAAGCGGAGAAACCACATTCTCGCATTCTTTCTCCAGAGTAGCAATGTGTTCCTCGAAGACAGCTAATGGAGCAGGATCCAGTTTGACTGAAACGTAGAAGCCATCAACGTTACCATTGGCATCGAAGGGAAAGAAGATGATGGCGCTGTTCCTGTTGTCGAGCGGGAACTCCACCCTGGCTGGCTTACCCCATCCCAGGTCCAGTTCCACTGCTTTGGACATGAGACGGGGCCAGGCATTAATCTGAGTCTGGGATTTGCCTGGTACATACCAGTGATCAGGATGAAGCTCCAGGTAGTCGATGGCCGACCTCATGTACTCGTCCGTCAGCATCTTTCGGGCCTCCTGAATACAGAGCACGATGTGAGAAAGTGGGAGGTTGCACATATCTTCCCATGTCATCTCTGCGACTACACCGAATTGTCCATTTCCACTGAAGTTGCTCCCCAGGGGTGGCTGCAAGATGTTCCTGGTGTCCATGACAAAGTGGAGTTTGAGCAGCGTCTCGGCTGATGAAGAGCTCTCCAGGGCCCTGGCATGAGCTCGCCACACAAGCGCTGCTAGGGCCTCGAACGAGGAGCAGCGAGAGACGAGGCCGTCGTGGGTGACGACCTTCTTGAGCTCGTTGAGGCGATGGAAGCTGAAGTGATACGTCTTGCGCGTCTTCCTGGGGGCCTCACACCGGGACTTCTCCGCTGCGAGGATGGAGTCAGGGGTGATGGCGAAACGACTGCCCCCAACGTTGGTGAACTGCCGGTGCTCGAAGTCTACCTTGGGAGGATCCCTGGCCCGGAGTTGGGTCCGGTCAAAGTTGGGTGCTAGGTAGAGACAATCTCCCCGGCTGATGGACGCGAGGTTGAGCAGGAAGAAAATCCCAGAGGTTGCATCGTCGAGCAAATGATGGTTGAGGATGGCAATCGCGAAGCCGTTGTCCCCGCCGAGGTGAGTCACCTGCACGGTCAGCAGCGGGAGATCTTCCAAGGAGCGAGCTTCAGCAGGCGAGAGGAAAAGGTCGTCGAAGTCATCTACCGAGACGTCGTGGATGGAGAGGTGGGAGGTAGCGTATGCAAGGAGACTCCCGGCTGAGTTGCAATCAATCTCCAGTCTGTTGGTCACGGGGTTGACGACGGCGCGGCCAGCGTGGCCCGGATAGGCGACCAGCAGCTTGCTCAGAGCTTTGCGGAGGTGCTCCACGACTGCTTGAGTACCTGGATTGTCACGAAAGAAGAAGAGGTTCCTGCTGAAGTAACCATGCGTCCGGTCGATGTTGCTGAGGAAGATGGTACTGCGATTCAGGGGTTGGCTTGGGCGAACCACAAAGATCTCACGAACGCTCACTTTGGAGCTCCCTCTGCTGGGGGAGACGACGGAAGCAGCCATTGCCATTGCCCCAGCGGCGGGAGTGCAATTTCAAAAGTAGGTCCTGGCACATAGTAAAGGTGGTCGCCAGTGCTTTTACTTCTTGCAGAGATGACAATGAGAGCCATGTGGCGTGGCTCTGGCTGACATCACGATCGACGCAAAAGCTCTCCTCCACCAGCTGCAAGCGTGGAGGATGAACTAATTGATCTTGCCCGATGTCCATCCGTTGGGCGATCTCCAGCGCCGCCGCGAGCGCGCGCCTGCAATTGCATTCCACTTCCTGTCCGGCATGGTGTGGAAGACGAGCTCCGCTGCGGCATACGCGACCACGTCATGATATCCCATGCTATATCCCATATCAGTGTCCGTGACACCACGTCTGGGGCGGGCATTCGCTGGAACAGATACCCGGACTGGGCATAGGCCGAAATCATCGTGTTCCACAACACTTCGTTCCCCTCGGGCATTCGATCGAACAGTCCCGGGGCTTCCTCCAGTTGCTTGCTCTGCGTGTACGCGGCCACCATCCCCGTCTACGACACCACGTCTCGCTCCGCACTCGGACAGGCTCCGGCACGATATCAGGCGCTTGGATGCCGCTTGAGCCACGAGCTCGTCGGGAATCGATGATCGCTTGATCCAAGTTGGCCGGTGCATTGTTGCGATTCACTCCGACCTTGAGATCTAGATGAAAGCTCTTATCAGCCGATAAAGGACTACACTTGGAAGATTGAACCGCGCTAAAATCTCTCACCAACTTAGATGTTTCAAGCTTGTTGGGGAGCGCTGCTGAATTGTGACCACTTGATCCAAGTTGGCTGGTCCCATACTACTATTCACTCCAGACCGCTTGACTTGGAAAATCTAGACAAATCCCGTGAGCTCTTATCCGGCTTGAAAGCACTAGTACGCTTGGAAGATTGAATGATTCGTAACGAGGATAAGTTTTCTTCCAGCTTTGATGTTTCAACGCGCTTGAAAGTGCAGCCGTTGACTTCGTTTTCTTTGAGCATCGTGAAGTCATGGTAGGAATCATTCTAAATTGGAGCGTTCATCTTTGATTATCCAAGATTAGGGCGCCTTGAGGAAGAACCCTAAATTAACGGCTCTTCGGACGTCACGCCAAGTTCTTGAATCCGACTTGGAAAAATTAGAATTTTTTGAGCATCGTGGCTATGGATGGATGTATCACTGGAACATGAAAGAATAAGTTGGTTTGAATAAGAAGTAGCGGCCATGTCTCTCTTGCTGGGTTTGTTTGTACTCGTCTTTCTCACAACATCTCAGCCAAGTCTTTCTCGTTGAACTTCGTCCATACATCGAACGCAATCCTCCCCACTTCCACGTTCTTCCACTTGCGGCAGACGCTCCTACAAACCACAGCGTTCGCTCTCCGGGCCGCTCTCAAAGGCATGCTCTCGAGGACTTTTACGGCCTCTTCCAGTCGGCCTGCACGGCCGAAGAGATGCTGTAGTGATGACTCCCTCGAACAATGCCAGAGTCCGGGTCTATTGCCTGGAAAAACTCCCTGCCTCGTTCAACCAGACAGCCGTGGCTGCAAGCAGTGATGACCGAGACAAACGTGATCGCGTTTGCTCACACGCCATCTTCCCACATCTAGCGAAAGGCTTCGACCACGCGTTATAGAGTCCATGATATCACTCATAACTCCGCTCTTCCCTTAGAAGTTTACTAGGCACGTCCCAACAACTTGGTCGTCTTCCAGCCCATGCTTGTAAAGCTCAGTCTGGATGCTTCCAGCTTCACTGGACCCAATGTTCCCACATTTGAAAACTGCTCGAGCGTTCACCACATCTCCATACTTGGCATACATGTCCACCAAGCTACTCCCCAGACATATCTGTGCTTAAGATTTCGCAGCATGAATCTCCATCCCCTTCTAGGCTTTGGATTCTAGTTAGCTAGGGGCATGATTAAGGTTTCAGTTTTAATCATGTCTCATTCTCCTACAACGAATGATACAATTTAGTTATAAATTATGTAAAAGAATATTTGGAGTGGTGTTGGTAGCACATTACTCAAGTTAACTTTTGATCCATCTCTCGTTAATGAATGGAAGCAACAAGATTACAAAACATTAGGAATTATTAGACGAGCACTCTAAGGAGTAATTAAGCTACTTTTAAGATGCTGTCAATCAAATTATTGCAATTAAAAGTACCAAGATTGATGACAACAATAGTATTGCTAATCACTTTAAAGTAGTTGTTGTTCAAATGGGATTTGATAAGACTTCTAAAGAGATAGTTTATCACTTTCTTGGAAGAAAATATCCAAAAATATTACTCTAGTTACAAAAGGTTTTGTGTGGTCTCATCTTGGAAAGTGTGTGTTTAAAGAAATTGATCGTGATCATCAATTTAATGATGCACATCAAGAGTAATAGTCCACGCAATGTACTAATAGCAATAAGAAATTCAAATGCAATTATTGTCAGAAGCTTAGATATTTTGCAAAAGATTGTCACAAAAAGAAGGCTACTCTCGAAGTAAAAGCTAAACAAAAAAGTAAAGAGATTGCATTTATGATGGAGATTGTTAACTACCAAGGGAAGTCAATTCTTTGGCTTAACTATGTTACACTATGTTACATCTAACCACATCACACAGCTATTGTCAACTTTATTTTCTTTGAGAAATCATCATGATAAGATGATTTAAACTATTAGAACACAAATAGCTTTTGAAAACATTGCTATTACTGACCACACCTTACTTTTTTATGATCAACTTGTGAAATAAGGTTGCATTTTATTATAAAACAACAAAGGTTGTTTTATTTTCCAGTATTTGCTATTATTTTCAACCCATCACCTAACCCATCACCTAGAGAACTTTAATTGCCTTCTATGAAGTGGAGGTTTAAGTGTATGGCTATAATACCATATACTAATATTAACATTAGGATTTTGATAACCATTGAATATTTTTTGAACCCCTTATATAAGTTAGAGTTTTTGAGCTAATTAAATATGTATATTTTTATATTTCATTTCTATATTCCATACACTCATACATAGAATTATTAACTTTATATTTTTTTTATTTTTATTGATTGTATGCATATTGATTATAGAATGGAAAACATCTAAGATAAAAAATTTACCTATAAAGTTGAGTGATTGGGATGTTAATTTTTTAACAATAAATAAAAATTAAATATAGAGAACTTTTGATAAAGATCATATATTGAAAATTTCATAATGTTTAATCAAAAAATACAAAAAAAGTTTAATTAAAAAATGCATGAAGACAGATTACCATCATAAATGCACATGTGGTTAGTTTTATAAAAGACCCCCTTTTGCAAGAGCTGATTAAATTAATTTTAATAAAGAAAAAAATTATTTTCTATTTTATTTTCATAGTTTTAACAGATTACATTATCAATTTTTAGAATTTTTTTTATATTTTAAACAACTTAATGGTTTTCCTTATTAAGTTTTCACTTAAGAGAGTAACTGATTAACAATTTAAGCTTTACTTAAAAATTACTGAGAGTCTTTAGGATTTTATATTAAGCCATATTAACATTCTCCTATTAACATAAAACATAGAAATGTTTCATACATCCCCTAGCACTAGAATTATGCAGCAAAAAGGGAAAAGAAGAATGTGGGTGATAGTGGGGCATAATCTTTAGAAGCACAATAAAAAGCAGAAGCAATCTAAGCATTCGTCCTCCACTTTATTTATAGAGAATCCTCGGCTATGAGAACCAAACTGGCTGACTTTACTCTTACGTGCATACTTGATCTTCTTCCTTTTTTCTTTTCTTCTTCTTTACATATATTTTTACAAGTTTTTTCAAAGCTGGTTATCAAAGATGCAAGGACGTGTCCACCTCCTCGTCGTCATCAATCGGTATGCTTCTCTTTGCAGTTTTCCAATTCTTGAGGAGGACTGGCCGGTACGGCTGCTGTACAAGATCACGAGGCAGCAGCGAGGGCGACGAATTTGAAGCTGGGAGCTCGGATTGATCCGAGAACTTGTCCTGTGCCGGATTATCAAGCAGTGACAAGAGAACCGTTTTGCTGCTCTTGGCACCGACAGGATCCTTCTCTGGATTGATGGTCTCGAAAAACGGAGCTGGAGTGTCGGGATGAACAGGAAAGACCATGGAACTAGAGGTGGTGGTGTTTCTCATGAGATTGTGATGAGGATTGCAAGAGGTTGACATGGAAGAGGATGAAGATGGAGGAGGAGGAAAGGTAGAACACGGGGATGTGAAACTTGGCCGAGGCTGGATGATCACTTCATGGTTGGAGTTGTATAACTGCTTGGTCTGTCTCATCTCCTTGTCCCTCTCGAGACGTTGGAACCTTTGCTGGAGCAAAGCGATGGTGGGATGGTGTTCGTGGCGCTGCTCCTGGAAGTATTCCGGAATTGGAGCTCCTTGCTGCGAGTAGCGGTTGTTTTGCTGCTGCTGGACACCTGAAAGTTTGTGGATCGATGAGTCCTCCAAACTCTCGACTAAGTGATCTTTCTTCTTACCATGGAGGCGTACGTAGCTCAGGAGTTGCAATTGGAGAGTGTTTTGGATCCTCCTCGCTGCATCCTCATCGAACAGGGTTGGATCCTCGAAGAAGTGCCGCTGCCGCTGCTGCTGCTGCTGCTGCCGCTGGTGTTGCAGACGATCGTGATGATCCTGCCTTGCTTCGAACTGGAATGGAGTCGTGGGACTCGCCAGTGGCTTGAAGTCTCCACCGCTGGCTCCTCCCCCTCCTTCCTCGTCTTTAAATTTGACGAAGAAATCCTTTGGTTTTGCAACCTCTGCTTCACAAGTTCTTCCAGCGTGAGAGGTGGAGATTCCTATCACAACTTACTCAGATTTTCGCTGCGCTCGATCTGCATAGCTCCCCGCTCGCGCTCGTTCAAGACGCTAATATCAACACGCAAGCAAAGCACACTAGAGAGAAAAGAAAAAGAAAGCTTCTTTCATAGACTACAAGTTGCATGCTCTGGAACTCGCAAACCAGACGCGGACACACACTTAGGCAAATTCTCTATTTTAATCGAAGAAAAGACTCTATACCCCAATGATCATTTTCCAAAGAACCCCCAACCAAACCATCTCCAAGATAGAAAGCGTGCTCCCTTGAGCCACATTTCACTTTAAAAAGCCTGGGTATATTCCAGCGTTTTCTCCCTTGGTTCCTTTCCCTTGTCGTTTGCCACCCCGGGAAGAATCTAGCCACTGGTTTCCACTGGCGCCCACTCATCCGGGCCGTCCACTCCCACTCTTCGTCTCCATGCAAAACTTCGCCAGTGTGGAGCCACGAGCAAACCAACAACAAAGCGCTCGAGAAGGAGCACAAGAAGGGAATCTCACGGAAGAGCGATGGCGTCGCTGTTTCCTTCCCTTATAATAATGCTCGCTCTTCCCCGGATCGATCAATCTGTAGCGAACAAAAAAAAAAGAAGAGAAAGTGTAAGAATCATAAAAAGTTGGAATGCCAATGCCCACCATAAAATCACCGCAGCCTTGCTCCATTGTCTCGTTGCTCACGGCTACATTGTCTCCTTCCTTCATCTCTCTGTCGCTAGCACTTGTCCCCGCCTGACACAGGTAAATTCTGCAAATCTGTGTCGATGTCACGAGAACGCCATCAAGAGCGTTACAGTCCCTCTTCTGCTTTTTTTTCTCCTCCTTGTTGATGCTACGCCGCCTGTGGCGTTGTCCTAACTTGGAAACTCTTTCACCACTATGAACAAGTCTTCTCGAGCAGAGCCACCGGCGACTTTGAGTGTCATTACTGCGAGCATGACACATTAGAAACACGACGATACCTTCCCCCTTCATTCATAGACAAATTGAAAAAAAACCCGTGGACGATATCCTCTGAAAGGAAGGATCCTCACGGCTGACGAGCTGATGGTCAAAGTTCAAACGAGAAATAGACACGCTGGAAGCGAAACTTCGTCAGAGAGAAAATAGCACCTCTTCATGAAACGCTTACCTCAACCTCATCGTTATCTGATTCTGTGCCTGATGTTGGTCTTACACATGCAATCTGGAGCCGGATAAGTGTAGATTGACTGCTTTGGCTGCCGCAGCCGGACCTGTCCAAGTCTGTTGCGGTGTCCATTGTAAACACGGTTTTGGAACTCCGGCCACTCCATGCTAGAGTTCGAGAACAAACGCGAGAGGAGCACCATATCAGGTCTCAAAGTCTTTTGCACGTTTTGATAGGTCCTGTGTCCAATCTGAAACAAAATGACTCAGATCAGCAGAATGCACCTTAGAAACAACGAAAACTATGCTCACCACCGCGTTGTGCATGTTGCCCGGCGAAGCAGAAAGGAAAAAATCACTCTTCAAGCATACATAGTAGTCGAGAGCAGCCGAGAGCGAAGCCTTCCGCTCGAAAGGTCTTAGCTCATCGTCTATAGCGACGCTGGCCTTGTCTTGCATCAGCGGAAATATGTTCTTCAAGAAGGACAACCTTGCCTCGCCACCATAAATCTGCAAGACGTAATTGAGGGGCACACTCACATCGTCGATTCATTTTACCTGGTGCGATGCTAGATAGACACGAGTGTGTGGGCCAAATCCAAGTGCAGCCAAAGTAAGGCCCGCTTCTTCAGGAGTAAGCGGGCATTTCCCAAGAAGCCGCAACTGCTGTACTGTAAGTCGAGAATTTGGAACTCTCCCTTGCCAGACCTTGTGCCGGTAGTAGGCCAAAGCTAACTGCTCGACTCTTCCGCCACCAAAATCACATGCCGAGTGCGCTGCCATGTCCTATCATAGTCATCACCAGAAAACAAAGGTCCAATACATTACAACTCGGCGAGAAGATGAAACTAATCGCTGTCATACCTTGTCAAATCGTAAATGGAGGGCAACGAACTTGGATGGCGGGCTATCATTTTGCGCTTGTCGAAGACGGCTCACAATCACATCACCAACGGAAGTGATTGCTTTCACGAACCGCAAAGCATGAAAATTCACTTTGCAGCGAAGCTTCTGTATCTCCGGAGGAACCTCACCAAAAGCCAGGCGATGAGAAAAGGGTGCTATAGCTGCAACTCCATAACTACACAACTCCATCAGCGCAGCACCGCAATTAACAAGCAAGAAAGCGTTGACAGTACCTCTGCAAGATGGGCAAAACATTTGCCACGTACCAGCTGGGCCGAGCATGGACTGGCGCATCCTTGACTCTCGTTGCTCGAAAGCCCGTGGCGTAATACTCCCGTGTGCTCCAATAAAACTCACTCGGTAGGCCCTTCACAATCTTGACATCAGCGGCCAGATAATCGATAAAGTAATCCACATCATATATGTCTGCAAAAGAGCTACACGAAACATAAGCCTAGCGCACGAACACTCGTGTAGATAAAATCGCACACGCCTACCTGCTATCCTGCCAGACGGGATTCACGTCGAGGTGGGGTACGACAAGCGTGGCGTTCAAAATCTTCGCTACAGCAACCGCATCACACACCTGAAAAAGACGC
This sequence comes from Selaginella moellendorffii, assembly GCF_000143415.4. NCBI lineage: Eukaryota > Viridiplantae > Streptophyta > Lycopodiopsida > Selaginellales > Selaginellaceae > Selaginella > Selaginella moellendorffii. The sequence goes on along the minus strand of NW_003314261.1, from coordinate 4,529,879 downwards.
CACAGCCTCTTTAGTCCACAATCCAGAGCTAAGAAAGATACGGTGAAGTAGAGACGCACACCCATTCTTTGCTGGTTCAAGCCGCCCTCCAGAAAAACTTGTAGATAGAAATTCGCTGCAAGAAGACCACAAAGTCAAGAGGACTGGCCAGACCAAGTAAAAGTTCTTACAAGAAGAAATGCTTCCCACACTCTCTCGAAGGCAAGGGGCCCAACCGTCATTGTCCGGCGGATGCCACAAAAGCGCCGACTCGCCAGACCTTGAATTATTCTGTACGACGAATGGGAAAAAATAAAATAAAAATACACGAGGAGCATACAGAACAAAATACACGAGCATCGAGGAAAAAAAAAGGATGAGAAGTTGTACCATGTTTGATTCCGCCAAAGAGGCCATGAGCACAGAATGCTGGGCCGAGGGAGCCTCCCATTCCTATAAAACAAAAACAAGAAAAGCACAAGAGTCACACAGAAAGTTCCGCAAACAAGCAAGAGAAAGAAGGAATCAAAGGGAAAGCATCACGGAAATCCCATCGACTACGCACTAATAGGGAAATTATTGTAGCCCATGGATCCTGTGGCCACTATCCAGTATCAATGTGGCCAAAGAGCGATGGGAAAATCTATGAAACTCACCGAGAAGAGCGACATCCACGATGGAGACGAGTGCCGGAGCAGTAGATCGGGGCGCAGTAGCGGCAGGAGCACGACGAGAAATCCAAGACTGCGGCATAGAGCCAATCGCCTCGGGCTTCGCCCTCTCATGGCGCCCTAAACCCTAAAACCTGGGAATCCCAATAGCCAATGGCAGACAGAAATGAAATAGGAAAGCACACAAACTTTTATTTATTCTCTTCCACCCCACTGAGGAAGAAGATAGAAACAACACAAGAGCGATGATAACGATCAAGTCACTGGAGCTCGAAATGGCGTCGCTCAATCCAAGCTTGGTCATTGTCAGCTGCGCACTGATCGATATAAAATGCACCAAAATCCACACGAGAATGAAGAAAAAACAAGCCACCAAGATCTAAGAAACCCGCCAGCACAGTGCTCTAGAACCTGGCATGAAACGAGGGAGAAATCGAGCGAGAGGGCGACAGAGACGAGAAAGATGGAAGAACAGAGACGAAATGGATGCAACGACTACCAATCCGGAACTGGATTGTCGATCAATCTCTCACACCGCGACGATCAATCCGGGCATGGATGTCAACGTGAGCTCGCTTTCCCACAGCGGGTCATCCCTGGTGAAGAATCCGGCGCCCGTGACCGTGACCGAGGTGTTGAAGTACTCGCGCAGCTCCACGACCTTGCCCGACTTGATGGTGAAGACGTGAACCCAGCACGACTTGGAGGCGTCCAAGAATCCCTCGGCCAAGAACTTGTCCTGGACGAGGCAAACCCTGCTGGGGCTAAACGCGATCGATCCCAGCCGATCCGCGCCAGTGAGCATGCGCATGAGATGCTGCTCCGCCCTTGGCCCGTGGAACCACCACTCGATGTCCGCGGCCACCAGGGCCTTGACGATCTCTACATCACCCTGCGACACCGCCCGGTAGAGATTTCGCAGCACCGCGTAGCCCTCCTGCTCGCTAGCCAGATCTTTCCCCAAATTTCTCTCAATCGGAGAGGCGCTGCTCTGAGACATGCAAATGCGCGACCACGGATTAGGGGAAAGAAACAAGAACGCCGCGCGGATCGATCGGAAGGGTAATCGACGAACCGGTAGCTAGCGCGATGCGATGGATCGATGGATCTTGCCGCTTGGAACCAAGACGCGCAAAATTTCGAGCCGGATCGATCGACCGACGAATGGAGTGAAAGAAAAGGAAGAGCCGGCGGGAAACAAGAGCTTCCTGGGAGCTCTCCACGAAATCGCTGCGTCGTCACGCGCGCGACTTTATAGCGCTTTACAGAAATCGACGGCGCTAACGATGCCCGGCCAACGGGCACGATTGTCCCACGTCACATGTTTGCCGCGCAGGAATCGAACGCCCGAGGGGTGTCAAACAAATCCAACCATTACGATTAAGCTAGCGCCATGGTTGACCACGCAGTGCCGCCACCACTGACCAGTCAACGGAGAGAGCCGGGAATCGAGCCGGGAACCTCGAAGACTCTCGTCGCGTGGGCCTCGTAAATACGAGAGGAACCTTTGCACGGTGGTGCCAGATATATTCTTTCATTTGGATCTTTCTTTCCGGGACAAGAGAATGTAAGCCTCCCGTTTCCGAATCCTTCGATTCTCTTGGTGGATTGGGGAGGAGTAGAACAAATTACACGAGAGAAAGGGAAAGAGCGAAGAAAAAAACCCCCAAATCGATGGAAACACTGCCTACGCAGTGGAGCATTGCGATCAAAAAGAGCGTTGATGGAGTGGTGAAGGAGGAATCATGGGCTTCTCCCAAAATTCTTGGCGCATGAAAGAATGCTGGTGGTGGATTGGATCGATATTGATTCATATCGACTGGATCATGGTCGATGCTGATCACATTGCCAAGACGAGGCCGGGCATTGATCGCCTCGTTGCTTGGCTCTGCCACAATGTGTTGCAACTGGATGGGGCGGTGACGGTCACCGACGTGTTGAAGCACTCGTTGAGCTCCACGATCCGCGAGCTGCTCGGGTCGATCGTCCATATGTGGACCCAGCAGATCTCTTGATCCAGCGCCGACGGCGCCGCGGAGGAAGACCTCCACGAAGAACTCGACGAAGAGGAGGAAGAACTCGAGGAAGCATTGCTCGCGGAGCTAGAGCGAGGCGGAGAGGCCATTTCTCGCATGGGCGCCTGGGATTTGCCCTCGGCGAAGATCCGGTCCCCGATCATACAAATCCGGGTGGGATTGAAGGAGAAGGAGCCCGGGCGATCCGCGCCAGTGAGCATTCGCATGAGATGCTGGTGGGCGGGCGGGCCGTGGAATTGCCACTCCAGATCCTCGGTGATCATCGCGCCGACCGCCGCGGCATCGCCCACCGCAAGTGCATTGTAGAAGGAGGCGATGATTTTCTCGTTGTCGCGCATCCCCTCCATTACCCAGAAAGTAAGAGCGAGGAAGAGAAGAGAGGATCTAGAATTGGAATCTAGAAAGGCTCTGGAAAGTGGGTTTGCTTTGTGGCGACCATGGAATGGAGCCCCTGTTTATATAGCTTCCATGGCGCGGTAAAGAACAAATGGGAATTTCTTACCAGCTGTCAATAACCGCGGTAACTTTCCAGGTCTACACAAGAAAGCTGGTGACAGTAGTTCCAGAGGGACACGTGTCTGTTGTCAATCATTGCCGGAATGGGCAGCCCATCCCTGACACGTGGTCACTTTCCATTCGTTTGTAATGCTTTTTAAAACGAACGGTCGCGATCCCGCGGCTGGAGTTGCCGGACTCGGGTCAAACAGATCGATGTTAATTAAAATGCGCCCATAGTTTTCTATGATCTTCCAGCCATGGTGATGGGAAACAATGGGAAACAATCGATTTATCAAACGCTATCCTTCGATTACGACCCGGTTTCTCGAGTTTCCTCCACGAATTGAGGGAGATGCTCTCGCAGACAAGAATAGAAATCGAGCTGTCGAGCCGGCCTGCCGGAATTTCTCCGAATTTCTCGACTTTTCCATGAATTGGATGTCCCGATCTCGCGAGCAAGCAGCTCTAATCGAGCTGTCGATCCGTGCCGGGCGCGTTCGTGGGAGAGACATTGCCAATGGGGCGTGTCTCGCCCGAGCTCTCATTCATCCAATTTCGCAGAGCTTTCTGGTCTGTGGTTTGATATTAGTTTTCGTCCCAAAAACAAAGGTCTCCATGGTCTGCTCTGGTCGGTGTCTCGCATTAGAAGAAGATTGATAGAAAACATAAGCGCCGAGGCATTCAATTCGATTCAAACAACAGCGAGCGGGCGATCAATCAGTCCATTGGATCGTTGAGAGAGACCCTGCGCCGGGCGTGGGAAGCCGCCTGGCTGCCCTCCCTTTGCAAGTCAATCCCCAGTTCTCGATTTTTACCGCACCATATAAATCGCTGGACTGGACCGCGCTGCTACCCTGGATCCAGCGAGCGGCGATTTAAAGGCTGGTATGGGATGGGATGTGAACGATCGATCGACAGATATGGCAATCTAGCTCACACGGCCCGAGATCGCACAGGCGAAAAGGGGAAGCGGATGGAGTGGTGGTGGCTCACTTGCATTGACGAGCACAATCAATCCATCCTTGGGGGCCGGTTTGTTCGTCCCCAAATGATAGAGAGAAAGGGAGAGTCTGTGCGTGTGCATTCCTGGCCTCTGGGTGTCGTAAGTCTGCGCGATGTCATCAATTCTGGGAATCTGTGAGGACACAGCTAAGCGCTAGTCCAAGGAGAATGGATGCCCACCAAGAAATTTACGCGCAAAACCAGTAGCTCTGTTTTCTAGGGCTCCAGGGAAGACAAAGACCAATTTCCAGATTTTTCAAATACAAATTTTTAGGGTTCTTGATGGTTCTTGCAAATTCTCAAAGCTCTCCTTTTTATCCGACGCTCTATAGACTAATTAGAATGTGTTGATATACTCGCTACCACAAATCTCCCATTTCTCCCCAGTTCGCCCGCGCCACCGTAGTCAAATAATGTTTTGGATGCCCGATCATCGTTGTCAAAGCATTTCCTGCGAGCGTCTTACAATGCGGCTTACTTTTCTCTTGAATTCTTCTCTTCGCTCTCGCCACTCTTTCTGCCACCGAGAAAAAATAATCACATCATTCGTTAGATGATTGATCCACCAAGACTGTGCTGGGTGCACTTACCGCGGCATCGATGTTGGCTGGCGATTCATCGTTGGGGCTCGAGAGCATCGAGATTATACTCAATAGAATGGTTTCTACCTGAGAAGCACACACGACGAGTAAGAAGTTTGAGAGCTCGGGATCAAGCACGCATACCGTGTGAACCGGAGACCATCGTTCGCTCGCCAGCTCGTAGCCATTGGGATCGTCTCCAGGAGCGTGAAGGATGGAGATGCAAACACGGCCGTCCGGATAGACTGCTCGCGAGATTCACAAAGTCAGCTAGAGAAGAGTTCCATCGGTAGAGCTTGGTTACCATTTGGATGCCACATATCGGAAGTGAATCTCACACTGGGAGGACTGTTTGGATAATTCCCGGGAAAGCTCATGATCGCATTGAAATAGCCGCCTTCGCTGGACAAGAGGAAGAACAAAGAACAGGGAAAAAAAACACCACGAGAGAGAGCGTTAGATCCAATTGCACTGACAAACCACCAGGACGATCAGACATTAGGCTGGGACAAATGAATGAAAGAAAGCCACAAGACAAAAGAGAAGACGAGACAAATCTCATGCCAGGGATAAAGTTGATTCATGGTTTTATAAAAAAATCTCCCACAGCGAGAGCGCTCGGTCGATTTGCAAAGGCCTGCAATCAATCACACATGAGGATTCAATCACAATTACCCGTGCCCTACGAGCGAAAGAAGCCAAGAACAAGGAAGAAACCACGCAAAGATGAAGACACGAGGAGAGGAAGCTTTCACTTACTACAAGGTGTCCGGGGGGCCGATGATGGTCACGGCCCACTCAAACACATTGGAGTCGTCCACCAATCCCGCCGAGAAGCCATCCAGAGGATTTCTTGTCAAATCTGCCACGCCAAGATCAATCAATCCACCGGCCACCGCGAAGCAAATTCACGAAAATGCCCTCACCTTTCAACTGCTTGCGCAAGAGGAGGCTCGCTTGGCTCTCGCCCATTCCCCTGCCGCCGCCGCCGCCCCGGCCCAGCTCGATCGATCGATTGGAATCCGGCTGGAGATAGGGCTATATTACCGACAATCCAAACCCTGATCCTTGGAGCCGGGCAGCAAAGCGCATCGCATGTATGGATGCGCGCCGATCTCCCGCGATCCCCTCTCGATCGACCAAAGACGGGCGTCCTAGGGCGCCCGGGCGGAAGAAATGGGAGAAGAAAGAACACACACTGTCAAGGAAGAACAAAACACACGTACGATCGTAGGGAAGGATATTCTTGGCCTTATCGAGCTGGGGGGACGGAATATTTTCAGATCCCCGCCGTGGCGCAAGCGGAATATACTTGATGACACGTGGGAAGCGTTGGCTCCGTGGATGTAGCCCCCTACACTGCAGGCTCCAACGGTCGCGATTATTTTCCCCCTTCGTGTGGGGCGATTTACAAGGCGGGCTAGGATTGGTATATGTATGCATGTCAAAGAAGCGATCTAGAGGCGACGCTGATATATCCGATGAGGAAGAAGACCTAGGCGCCGGGAGCAGCGATCTTCTCGAGCGGCCCAGCATGGTATGTGATCGATCCGAATCCCCGAGGCCGCGCGGCGGCTCTCTAGATCGCATTGCGCTCTCTGCAAATCGATCGCTGGAGCTGGAGTGCGATCTCCTTGCCGGGATTTAGGTCTAACAGGGTTTTTGTGGGTTTTGCTGTGTTTTTTTAGGAGAACATATGGAAGGAGGCGTTCCCTGTTGGAACAGAGGTCGGTTTTTTTTCCTTGGTTTTCTCTCGTCCTCGCCTCTTGCTGTGTGACTGATTCGATGAAAATGGTTTTGCGCAGTGGGACCAGTATGATAAACTTTACGAAGTGAACTGGGATTTCTCAAATCTCGAGGTATGCGAATGTCCTTCTTTTTTGGTGGATGGTTCTTACTGTGGAGCACTGCAGCGAGCATTTGAGGAAGGAGGACAGCTCTATGGGAAGCGAGTGTATATGTTTGGCTGTACCGAACGTAAGCTACCTTTGTTTCTTCGTATTGTTTCCTGAGTTTTTGTCTCTCGTGCGTAGCTCAACTTGTACAATTCCGGGATAACCATAAGGTGATTCACATTCCAGCTGTCGTTGCGGTACGTTCTCTCTCTTTTTTTCCTTGCACTACAACTATCGGATGTGCTCCATTCACAGGTGACGTCGCCCTTCCCTCCCTCGGACAAAGTCGGGATAAAATCAGTTCAGATGGAAGGTGAAATGATCGTCCCTATGAGAGAAATGAAGATGGACTGGATGCCTTACATACCGGAAGACGTTTTGACGTATGGCGTGCATCGAGTTTGACGCGCTTGTTACTGACTTTTCCTCCTCGCGCAGGCATAGTTCTTTGGAGCGATACAAGTGCGAGATTTTTACCCTGAAGTGCACTCAAAGAAGGTATGCATGCACTGGATAACGGATGTGTTTTGCTGACGCTCGGTCTGGCTTTCAGAGTAGCTCTGAGGCATTTGAAAAAGGAGCGCATCAAGAAGTACGAGTACTGTCTGCCATGTAAGTGCGAGGATTTTATATCGTCCAAGTTTCTCACGCTACTCCACTTATAGATCTATACCGACCATGGAGGGAGGAAGAAAAGGAAGACGATACTGTTGTCTCTATTATGTTCACTATGGATGAAGGAAAACCACCGGTATCGTTTTGTGGTTATTTACAACTGGTTTTGATGCTTCTTTCCTTGTCCAGATTGTCACGCAATACGACTGGGCTTTTGACGAACTCGAGGTAATCAATCTTCAGTCCCCTAATAAATATCCACCGAGTTCTCTTCTCAGGAGTTCACAACAAACCTTATCGACGAAGAAGCACTGCCAAAAGATGAGAGGGAAAAGTTCCAGGTATGAAAACTAGCTAGCCGTTTATGCAAGACAAGGATGGAAATGGATTTTACTTGTCGTACAGGAATGCATAATGGAAAACGTCAAGGCCGAGAAGAAGAGACAGAAAGAGGTGTGTGCTGTGGCATTCTCGTCGAGGATTTCTTACTAGCTTGTTCCAGGCTCGATTGGCTCGGAAGAAAGCCATCGAAGAGATGAGCGAGGAGAAAAAGGCAGCTCTGGAGAACATGAAACTATACAAGTTCTACCCCGTGAAAACCGACGACACTCCTGATGTTGAGAACCTCAAGGTAGATCAAAGAAAAAAAATCAAACATTACGATTTCCCAGTGCTGATCTATGATCTCTCGCTGCCGCAGAGTCCTTTCATCAACAGATACTACGGCAAGGCGGACGAGGTTCACTGATCCTCGGCAATCGCATTTTTATCTTGACAAGAAACAATTAGCTACGTAGAGAGGCTGAGAGGGGCGATCTAAAAATTCTTTTTTGTTCCTTGGATCTTTTTTTCCCTCTTCCATCTCCCTCGATCGAGATGAAGCTCGGGAAAAAAAAATCTCGCTTGTACCATCTGAGAACGAGGAAAAGAACTGATGAATTGTTTGGTTTTTAAGATAGATGGAGACCCTAAATTCGAGTTTTTTTTGGAATGCCCCTTGTGTGCCGTTTGCCTGCGCCTTCTTCTTTGCTTGGATCTCGGGCGTGGGCGATCAAGAGGTGCGCTGCTCCCATCCGATCCAGGCGAGCAATCGCAATGCCGGCGTCGTCCCAGCTCGTCGAGGCGCTGGATCCCGTCCAGAAGCGTCTCATGTTTGAGGATGAGTAAGCTTTGACTCTCTTTTTTATCTTGCTCGTGTTGCAAATCTATCGGAGTGATTCTTTTGCTCTTGGTTTTGAGGCAAGGATCTGACGCTCGCTCTTGTGTTGTGTCTAAGGTGTATCCTGGTGGACGAGAAGGACAACGTCGTCGGCCATGACTCCAAGTATAACTGTAAGAGAATAGCCAGAAAAAAAAAACTGGAAGTCGTGTTTTTTTCTTCTTCTTCTTCGTGAAGGTCATTTGATGGAGAAGATCGAGACCGGGAAAATGTTGCATCGTGCATTCAGTGTGTTTTTGTTCAACTCCAAAAACGAGCTGCTGCTCCAGGTGATCGATCGAGTCTTTCTTTTCATTTCATTTCTCTCATACGATTGTTGTTGGATTTGATGCCCAGCAACGCTCGTCGACCAAGGTGACGTTCCCTCTGGTGTGGACGAACACATGTTGTAGCCACCCTCTCTATCGAGAGTCGGAGATGATTTTCGAGAACCAAATGGGTAAACAAGCTTGTTTTCTTAGCTAGTGCTCCCTCACTCACTCATACACACACACACACACACACACCCACACACGCACAGGAGTAAGAAACGCTGCGCAAAGGAAGCTTTTTGATGAGCTCGGTATCGCAGCAGCCGACTCCCCGGTGGACGCCTTCACTTTTCTGGGCCGGATCCTCTACAAGGCTCCATCGGACGGAAAGTGGGGGGAGCACGAACGTAAGTTACAAAACTTGCTCGTGATTTCTCCAGGATTTCCAGGCTCAAATCCTTGGTTTCTCGCAGTGGACTACTTGCTGTTCTTGAAGCGAGATGAGGTAGCAGTGAATCCAAACCCGGACGAAGTCGCGGCGGTGAGGTACGTGAACCAGGCGGAGCTCAAGGAGCTGGTTAGGCAGGCGGACGCGGGAGAGGGCGGCATCAAGCTCTCTCCCTGGTTTCGCCTCATCGTGGACAACTTCTTGTACAAGTGGTGGAGTTTGCTCGAGGAAGGCAAGCTGGGCGAGGCAGTGGATGAGAGCACCGTGCACTGGCTTTTATAGTGGAGCTAGACAAATTCATGGGAGACAAGCATGGAAGCATTTCAATAAACAGAGCAAGTGGATAAACATATTATAGCATTGGTTATTTTTCATAATTAGTCAGCCCTTCCCAGCCTATGGTGTGCTTCGGGCCCCTTCCGGGGGCCTCGCTGTATGACGCTGACTATTGCCAAGCAGCTGACCCTTGCTAAGCAGCTGCACTGCCCCCTAACCTCCCTTAGAAGCCTGTCCCCTTGCTCAATAACCATGTGGATATGGTCTCATAGGCCTTTGTCGATGGACTGAACAACACGAGCTGACTGAACACTAGAGCAAGTGCTAAGGAAGCCACGTTAAGGCCATCTCCACAGCCAAGAACCTTTCCACAATCCCAGCCACCCTGATCAATACTGAGGAGGCCCAAAGGCCACAAGCACTTATACATGTGACATGTGGGGAGTTTAATGAGAGTTGACTCATTTGTTAGGGTCTTGTCATGGTGCTTCAATGGCTCCCATTGCATGCCTCACTTTGTGGGCTTTCCTATGCCCCACCGGCCAAAGGAAATGGTGCTCACCCACTTTAGTGGCAAGCACATTCAGCATTTGTCCAGGTGTTACCTGATTGGCAATCCAAATGCATGTATAAGAAGTGAAGATGGGTAGCCATGGTTCAACCTCAACTGCCCAAGAGCCTCTACTCCCCACCCATCATCCTACAGGTAAAAAAGTCCTTCCTCTTTTTAGAACAACTTTTGGCTTTTTATCCCATAAAAAGTTTAAGCTTGAAAAGCTGAGTCAGCCCAAGTCCTTATTTGAGCTAAACTCTAGGTTAGAACTCTAGTAGGGAGTGTAGAGTTGGGTGTGAAACACAAAATCCCTAGGCCCTAAAGAGGAGTTGAAAGGGTGCCACGTGATAGTGGCCGAAGTAGAAGCCAAATAAGAGTAACATATTTAGATAAAAACCTCTAACTTGAAAAATTGAGAGCAGGAGTGGAACTCTCAATGAAGTGCTCAAGGAATAGACACGAAACAAGCAATAAGTGAGTCTTTAGAAAAAAGACATAAAACAACTAACACATGACATGTGGAAGTGTCGAGATGGATCTAAGATGGAGTCCGAGATGGACCCGAGACAGAGTCCAAAATGGACCTGAGACGGAGTCCAAGATGGACCCGAGATAAAATCCAAGATGGACCCAAAATGAGGTTTGAGATGGAGTATGAGATGGACTTGAGATGGAGTCCAAAATGAGTCTAAAATGGAATCTAAGATGGACTTGAGATGAAGTATGAGATGGAGCCTAAGATGAACCCAAGATGGAGCCTGAGATGAACCCAAGATAAAGCCTGAGATGGACCCGAGATGGAGTCTAAGATGGAATCCAAGATGGACCCAAGATGGAGTCCAAAATGGAGTTCGAGATGGATTTAAGATGGAGTCTGAAATTGTTTTGAGATGGAGCCTGAAATGGACTGTGATAGAGTCCAAAATAAAGTCCGAGATGGAGTCCAAGATGGAGTCCAAGATGGAGCCGACATGGAGTCCAAAATGGACTTGAGATAGAGTCCAAGATGGGGTTTGAGATGGACCTGAGATAGAGTCTAAGATGGAACCGAGACCGAGACTGAGTTTGAGTCTGAAAGCAAGACCAAGTTCGAGTTCGAGTCCAAGTCTAAGTCTAAGTCCAAATATTAATATAGGCTGTTGGGTGAAAGCCTAAAGTGATCGTCCCCCATTGGGGGGGGTGGGGGTGGGCTGCAAGGGGTTCTAAAAGTATAGTAGGGAGAGTGTGGGGGGTGAACTGTAGTGTAACTAATTTGGCTAGAAAATGCCAATTTAGCCCAGGAAAGCTATACCCATGTGTTGGGTGATGATATAACCACTGGGAAGTCCAAGGCTATAGTGAATACGGACAGACAAATAGGGTAGCTTGGTAAATTGTTCAAAAACCAACTCTAGCTCTTACGGGAGATCAAATGGTCAATTCTCTCAGTTCAAGTGTGGGTGGCACTAACTACTTGGATACCTAGCGTGGCTCATCGGAACCTCGCTTTAGCCACTTGGCTAAAGCACCCAAAGGCAGATGGTGGGAAGAGTACCCACGAGGCTTGCGTAAGGTCTTGGTGTTTTAAAATGTTATCCTAGAGTCCTAGACTAAAGAAAGGAAGAGGAACAATCCACTTCTGTAGTGACCAAGGATGTGGTCATACAACAAGGAAGTCCTAGAGGTCCTTGGGATAGTGGTTAGGCTTATGAGCCTTGACCCAGTGGCAATATTGGCGAATATAGCCATGGATAGAAAGGGATTTGGTAGGGACTGAGAAAGGGATATTGGGGAAGGTTATTCCCCATATCTACGGGCATCCTAAGGATGCTAAAGAGTGAATCTAGGATGATCACTCATGGACGGATGGCCCAGTCTTTGAGAGACAGGACTGTGATACAAGTGATGTTGGACCACTAATATGACAAAGGTAAACAGGTTTGGCTTTAGCATAACAAGTTGATATGTCGATAGTACCTTTGGGTGTTAATCATGGGATTGGACATATGGAGCACTTGGACCAAATGCAAATGTTGAGTGGCATAGATGCTATTTTTAGGGCTAACAAGTCCCCTAGTCCGGAATAGTACTTATGAAGGTTGGGAGTGAGACTCCTCCATGTGGTCAAAGTTGTGGTTAAGTGACTAAAGTAGAATGGAAAAATTAGTCACTTATAATTTAGTATCAGAGTTGTTCCCTAGTCTGACTCTTATTGGTGGTCAAATATGTCAACACTTGTCTTGGCATTGAAAGGTCTCAGAAGTGGGCCTGCCCTCAACAAGTAGCATGTCGAAAGGGCATGACTCTCCACCTTAATTCATAAATGAACATGTTGACAATGTAGTGAATAAAAAAGGGCTAATAATGAAACGACTTTAGGATCTTGGGAACAGTATAAAGTTTTCCTTAGAAAGTTGAGGATGTGATCCAAATGAGCATTTGACTTAGTAAATTGACTAATGTAACTATGGTAAACAACTATAGTTGAGATCACAGGAAAGATAATGACTCCAAAACAATAAAGGAGTTACAAAATTATCCTCATATAGTTAAAGCTCATGCTCATGTGGAGCTTGTGGCCAACCACACCTCAAGCAAACAAGTGCTTTGGGCTTTCACCCCATGTGTCCATATCCAAGCTTGTACCTAATTCCAAGATAAAGCCTATATAATGCCAATGGTGTGGAGCTAAGCACCCAAGATCTAACCTCAAATACCCAACACTCCATCCCCTATTATCCTTTTAGAACTCATAACTAGCAATGCCTAAGAAGATAAGTGCTTTGGGCCTTCATCCTATATATCCATATTGAACTTGAACCAAAGTCTGAGATAGAGCTCAAGTTTGAGTTTGGTATAGTGCATGAGATGAGGAGCTTAGAAGCCGATGCCTGTATCTTGAATGTAACTATAGGTATTGAAAGTTACCTATTAATGAGTCCTTTCAAATAATTTTTTCTTTATTGCTAAGATAGTAGGAGATCAATATTGTTGGTTCCCTTTTCAATTGTTCAAGTGTTAGTAAATTGGGTTTAGCATTTGTACTTAGTTAAATAAACATAAAGTAGGAATTCTTATATATTTCTTGTAGAGTATATTCGGCTTAACTTTAAGTTCTCTTTTGCTCAAAAACTCCCACAATATTAAGTTTGGTCCCTCAATACTCATAAGATGATTATCGTGTCCACTAAGACATTCTTGCTATCATGTCCCATGTGTTGGTTTTATTCGACCCTATTAGTTATTTATAGAAAACGTCTAAATTCGCTAGTTGAGAATATTTACAAATTGTAAAGATTGTCTTGAATATAATAGTATTATTTCTACATCTAGATTCACAATCTAACACCATTTTATATTTAGTAAGTTTTCCTGATTGTCTAAACTCTTGGGACTAGGGTGAAAGCCCAAAGCATGCATTCTTTTAGGGGGGATTCCAAATAAATAGTAGGGATAATGGGTAAGTTAGGCATAGCTAACTAATTTAAGGCATAATGTAACTTCCTACTTGCATATGTATCTTTGTTTTGCATTCAGCTTGGGTTTAAACTCAAGCTCTATACCACATTAATTGGTGAAGTATCCATATCATCACTCTAAACCACTGGTATGCCAAAATAACACTATACTCCATTTGGCCAGTTTGTCTTGTGCTCCAATTTTTCATTGTCTTAGAGTTATCTTGTGCTTCAATTTCTTCACTCCTTAGTTGTAGCTTAAGAATTTAGCTCTATCCCTTTATTCAGTGGCCCAAAGCTTTAAAGATTAAATTCCACTCTACTACCTTTGGCCAATGTTTCCAAAGGTAGGTTCCACTCCATGGTTATCTTATATTAATCACCATAAGGTAAAGGATAAAAATCATATGTGTTACAATTTGAGTTGGAATTTTAACAAAGAGTATGGAAAGATTTAATCTGATTACTCTAAACTTTATTTTAATTTAATAGTAAACTTAAAATATAAAAGGATATCCTCTATAAAAGTAGTATTTAAAATATTTTCAATTAATTCTCAAATTGGTTCATGTTGGCTTGCATAGAAGGTGTTGGAACACTCTTGGAAAAAGTAAAACTTTTAACTAACTCAAAGACAACAATATAACTTATGGAATATAATAATTTTTGCAAGGCAATCTCTCACAATATATATTGTGATGATGGAGTTTCAAAAAATTACATCCATTATATAAAGGAATAAAGTTTTATATAGTGCTTATAGATGCAGATGCATTTGTGGCAAAAGCACTAAATTATGTTATAGTGGCCAAAACTATTATAAAGTTTCTATTAATATTTCTTTGATTCTTTGCATAAAAGTTGTGTGTGTGAAGAGTGCTCTCTAAGGACCATCAGACAAGGAACTAGAAAATAAAGCTAAAATTTAAATTTAAGTTTAAATACAATTGTTGGTGATAAAATTCAAGCTAAAATTTAAATACAATTATTGGTGATACAATTTAAGTAGGGCATGCAATTAAACTCCACCTTAGCCATCACATTTAAGAAATATAAAACTTTAAAGTTACTCATAAACCTAGAACATGTGTTTCTAAGTTCATGCAAGGATAAACTCTTGATAAATCAAATTCATGTGACAATCCTCCTTGAAATTTACACATAATAATTATAATATTAATATAAAACCTTGATTAAAAATGAATTAAAAGAAGAAAATTATAAGTAAGTACCATATATTTTAGGTATATTTCTTATATCTCCCTCTAAAGCAAACTAGAAAACAATTTATTTTAGATAATTATAAATAACCAAAGAGAATGACTCGAGATGATTCATAAAGGTTCAAATATAAAAGGAAAAAGCATATGAATAAAAGTGTACCCCTTTTCCAATCAATTAACGACATTGGGATATTTAGGGTTACATGTACTTGGGTTTGAACAGTATTGGGTTGGGTGACTTTCTAGGATATCCAAACTCATGAGCTTACATTTGGTATGACAGAAGTCTCAAGTCTAACTCTATTAGTTAGCTAAAGGGAATCACATTACATATTGAAAAATGATTTAAATATATTTTTCAATTCAATAAGTGATTCTTTTATATTGTTACCCAGATTAAGGCTCTAATAACTTGATCTAAGTGTAGATGGCAAGTTAGGAAACAACAAATTTATAGTGATCTCCAACATTCTTTGACAATCATAAATATTGATGATATATAAACTTATTTTTGAATACACTATCCAATAATAGAAAAGGCTACTATTTTCCATGGCTTTGAGTAGTTTTAATGTTGCTTTTTCTCTCAAACTTTTTGGTAATACAATAATACTTTTAGTGGATTTTTAGCTAGGAAAATTAAAATCATGGCAGAATAAATTTATTGGAGATCAAGGAATGGAGTTTGCATTAGTAGTGTTTATTCTACACTTATAAAACCAAGTTGTTAAAAAAATTACTTTAAAGTTTTAATGATTATATTCAATTTTTCCTGGGATTTGTTGAAAGATGATTTGATTTTGCATAAATAAAGAAACTAAATATATTATATTCTTAATTTACATCTCAACCAAATCAATTTAATATTTATATTGCTCTCTTATATCTTACACTATTACTCAAGCATTTGTTTTCCACTATGATTCATAACTCAAAGTAATCACCATCTATTCTTTTACTGTAAATCACTTGTCAAAGCTTTCTTTATAGGTTTTTTTTTTTTTTTGGCTTTTTGGATTTTCTCCATCATTTTTATTATCTCTTTAGCATTTTTTAACACTCTTCACCTCTTCAAGCTAGTTTCTAAAGTGTTATCTTCTACTCTCTTCAAAACTAACCTCAATTCTTGACTTTGAGAAAAAATTTCATGCATAATAGATATTTATAAATCATTTAACAAATACAAATGGTACATTCTAAATCTACAATCTTACTCTATAGAATGTGGTAATCTATGTCATTGTTGAGAAGTCATGAGTGATGTGTTCATCATATGATATATTCTTAATAGCTTGATTGTCCATTTAGAATATCAAACTCTCACTTCCTTCTTATAACCTTCCATTTCTTCTTGCATTAAAGATATTTGTGATAACACTTATTTATAGTAATATTATTGAATTCCCATCCACTTATTTTCTTTCCTCTTTAGACATTTTTTATAGATCCACTCTCTTTATACTTTATATTGTCCAAGTGCTTCATGTAATTAAAAGTGATAATCTCCTCTAGTGTCTATATTTTCCTTTTAATAACTTCAATCTTCCTTTTGAAATCATTAAAATTGCTTTCACCACCCTAAATTTGAAAGCTCAAAAGTTTGAGGTGTCAAAGCAACTTTTGACAAGATTCCCTATTGCTAAGAAGTAGCTATAGAGGTAAAAACCAAAACTAATTATAGTGTAAAAGAAAGAATAAACTCTTAAAAACCATAAATTTAAACTTGAAAAACTCATAGTAGATAAATCTTATGGATTTAAAGTCCTATAAGGGTGTAAATACCTTGTTAAAAGAATGATTATTACATAAGAGCTACTTGGAGAGGTTTTAGGTCTATGTTTTTAGTTTCCTATATGGAAAATATTAGCTTGAATGTTTTGAAGATTTTAAATCACTAAAGAATCCCCTCTAAAATAATATGAAAATTCTAGATTGAAAATAATGTTAAAGATACCAAATTTTCCTAGAAATTCACCATAAAATACATATATAAATTGTCTAGCTTTTACTTGATTAATAGCTTGTAAATAGACCTTTAAGGTAGCCCATATTTAAGCTAATTACTTGATGCTTTAAAGCTTACCATCTGGTTGTCACACTTGTCCTCTTAAAGTTACCTTTTAGCTATCACACTAATTCATTTTCTGCTAAATCTAATAAAAAAAATCACATGTACAACTACTCTCTTATTTCTAAAATTAAGGATAGGGTTACCTCAATTGCCCTTAAAAGCCATATATGACATATGAAAGTTTAGAACTTTTTTAAATCTTTTATCACAAATGTGATTGTGGGTATCAAAAGTTATTTGTCAGCGAGTTCTTTCGAATACTCTTTCCTTATTGTCATAATGGTAGAAGGCCGGTACCATTGGTTCCTTTTATTATTTTTTGCTCAAGCTAGTTAAGAAACTAGTCATCATATATGTACTTATGCCAAATAAACATAAGATAAAAATTATGAAGGGTTCCAAATGTATAATAAGGATAGGGATAGTAGGTAGGTTGAGTATAGTTTACCAACCTTAGGCATAATTTAGCTCCTTATTTGCGTGTTTATTTTTGTTCTATGTCCAACTTGGGTCTAGGCTCAAACTCTATACCCTACCATGCTAGCTTGTGGAGTATTTATATCCTCACTAATATGTTAAAATAGTACCAAACTCTATTTGGCTCTATTTTGCATATTAGTCCTTGCATTAGAATGTTGAAAGCTTTAGGATTACTCCAATGTCGCTTTGTGCTATTGTCCTTTCACTCCTTGAGCTATATGCTCATAAGTCACTTTATACTGTTGTCCCTTTGCTCCTTAGGATATACACTCAGAAATTGTTTTATGCTCCAGTTTCTTACATTCCTTAGTTATATGTTTGGGAGTTTAGCTTTTTCTTACATTCCTTAGTTATATATTTGGGAATTTGGCTTTGTACTTTCATTTAGTGGCCACTTGAAACTTAGGTTCCACTCTACTACTTTTAGCCCATGTGTCCAAAGTTTAAGATTTTGCTCCGATTTTGTAAATCACTATAAGGTAAAGGGTGAAAACCATGTATATTATATCCCACACTTTTAACATTCATAAGACTTCTTTAATATTTTTTGTAATTAATTACTTATAACTATATTTACTATAAAGCATGAATGTTGAAGTAGGATATGGTGTGCTCAATTAAGGCAATTAGATCAAGTAATAGCACTCTTTGATTGACTATGATGAAGAAACAAGGTGTTATGGTGGGTTTTGTTACCTTTATATTACCAAGGTAAATGTAATGCTCCAATAGCTTATAACATTATGGTCTATAGTTTTGCACAAAATAGCTATTTAGTAGATTTGTTTATGAATGTAATTTATTTGATTGCATGCCCAAATGGAACTTAGTATTGTAGAGTATGGATCATAGTTGTATATGCTGCAATGATCCAAAAGATTTTTAAAATAATATCCAAGCATTGTGCTTTTTTATAATCATTGTTGGGTATGCCTAATCTAGGTAACTTGTTAACACATAATTTGCCTTTGAAGCAATGACTGAGAAATTTTAATAACTTGGAATGAAATGTTGGGATGACTACTTGGAAAAGGGTTATAGATGATAAATTATGTATTATTTCAATTCACTCTAGTTCAACAAATGAGATTTTGTTCAGTGATATTACACTTGTCATCATATTAGTAAGCTCCACCAAACTTCAGAAAAGTTTGAGTCGATAATTTTAGATATAGCTTACAACTTATAAGAAAACATTACTTATACATCATTAACAACCTTGAACAATCAAGATAATTTCTTGAAAGATTGAAACTAATAAGGAATATGCTATTTTTGGACAATACAATTACCAAGATGTGGTTGAAGGAAGAGTGCTTATATACATTGATCCTAATAAGCTAGTAGCATAAGTTGCATTTCAAACCTTTAAAGGACTTTCTATTCTTTAGAGATATAACATCCCAAATAAATCTCATTAAGATAGTATTCTTATATGGCAATATATCCTTAGTATATATTAGTTTTCATGGTGATTTTGCTTTAGGATGTTGGATTTTTTTTATAATATAACTGATTGAGTTTCAAAGCAAAAAAATGTTGTTGCCAAATTATAAATTGAATATCTATGTAAATTAAGGCTGAACATTGTTGCTTGCTTTAGTCCTAGAATATTTAGGTATATCTTGTGATATTTATCTCTATGAGGTCCAAGTGTACAACAACAATGTCATATACTAATATTAGTATAGTGAGATTTTGGATTGATTTTAATCCAAACTACTCACTTCTATATACAAACTAGGGTTTTTAGGCTAATTGATATGCATATTTTTTATAAAATTTCCATATTTTATGCACTCACATTGGTGGAGGTGATAAACAACTTTAATTATCCTAAGGAGTGTTTGGATTTAGAATTTTAATTTAGATCTAGCTTTTGCATCATCTAAATCTCCTTTTCCTTATAGTTTTTTCAATTTTTTCTCTTTTGCTTTTTCCTTTTTATTCATCTTCATGGCAGAGTAACAACCTCCCTCCTTTAAATTTGGAGTAATAATTAGTATAATTGCTCAATTCTATATAGTTACAATTGAACAATCAAACGCAATTAATAGTGGCATTCGTGGCATATGGCTCTTGATGCCAATCTTTAGGCGCAATTCTTCCATAAGAGTTTTGGGGATGATGTGTATTATTAGTTTGATCACTTTATGGTAATTGCCACATATCATTCTTGAGATGATGTTTGGTGTTTGTGTGAATTTCCTATATGTTGTCAAGGGATGGCACTACAATGGTACAATGGTTTGATGGTAGCCACTCATGAAGATTGGAGCATTTTCCCAGACATCTTTAAATATACATTTGGACATATTAACAATTGTGATAATGCTTTCCAACAATTACATTGTCTTCATCAAGGTCTTCATCAAGGCCTTCTTTGTTGTCTCCTCTGTCGCACTTGTGAAGTGTTTTTGACAGACAATGTTGAAGAAAAACCATGATTAGAGTGAGTTCTTAGAAACTTGATTCATCTGTCCAAAACTATTTTGCAATAATTTATAGGGATGCAACTTGATAGGAGTGAGTGCATTTAACCCATTTGTTAGAGATGCTTAGAGAGAATGGAACAAGAAGGTGCTAAAGTGGTTAATGTTTCACCAACATAGTTTTTATTGTGCAATTTTAACAGTAATTTACTTTCTAAGGTTCAAATCACCATTGCCAATGTTGATGAAGTTGTTTGAGGGCTTCCTGATGCAAACCTTTAGAAGTTTGTAACTCACATCTATTATCTATAGGGCAAGGGTGTTTACAATCAAAGGTTGCAAAACATTGTCATCATAGTTGACAAGGTAAATGTTCCTCTTTTAGACTGTCTTGCTTCCTAAATTGACTTTTTCCTTGCAGACTGCAACTATTATTTGCTTAATGATAGGTTTTTATCCTAGAGGGGAACTATTTCTTTAAATGGAGAAATGAACACTAAAATGTTTTAAAGTTCTAAGTGAAAGTTTTTTTTTCTTTTTAATCTTTATTTGCCTCATCTAATTTCTTTTTAATCTTTATTTGCCTCATCTAAGAGTGATGAACAACAACTACTAAACTGTAAGATATTGTGCTTCTAGCAGGATTCCAAAGAGTACACACAGTCTTACATTGAAATTTATTGCTGAGTATGGAGTACTTATTTAATGCTAATGACACACACAAAATCAAGAATTACAATGTAATTGGGAATATTATGGTGCTATAATGTATTTGTGCTTCATTTTGAAATTAGTGTTACTTATTACTGAAGTGAATTAGTTAGAATGGTTATAAAGCATGTGATTATGGGATGATATTTACATGTTTACATGGATCCTTGAAACTTATACAAGGCTAGAAATTACTATTTTTCCAAATAGTTTAAAAGAAGATATAAATGCAATACAACCACAATATTTTAGTTCAAAGGCTTATATCAACATTCACAAATACTACTAATAGGAACATATTGCTAATATATTTTTATGACCATTTAAGCATTAGGACTCTAGTTTAATTTATCTCTATTTTGAGCCACCTAAAGATGTCTATATTGAAAACATGCCAGAGAGTACTTGTATATTAGAGATGTTTTAACAACAATAAATCACTATTAGTACACAAAAGTTTGGAGGTTAAATATTTTTAAATATTTTTAATATGATACTCAACTACTCAATGTGGAATTGAGATTTCTTCTTAGTTATTATAAATTTATAACAATTACGGCAACCAAGTGTTAGTGTTAAGTATAGCAAATTATTTGATTATGAACCATGAGATATATAACTTAAGAGGTGAAATGTATGTCCCATGATACTTATAATTGAAACCATGTACTCAAGACCTTTTTGGCATGGTTAAAATCAGTTGTTACCAAAAGGAAATCATTAAAGAACACAAGCTGATTTACAATGATGTAGGCCTCACAATTGCAATTGCAATTGCAAAGAACATGCAACTCTTAATAGTGTCTACACCACCAGTCAAAACCCTAAATTTCTTTCCATTTATTAGTCTTATTTTAATTTTTAAAATTGTACTAAAAATAAAAATTACTATTACTAACTAGATTATAGTTTTGATAGTTGCAATGTTCTATGTAAATATTCCAAGTGTTAGTGTTAGTATCATTATTATAAATAAACAGATAAGGAATAGGAAACTTGTTTAATATTTAAGTTATTCTGTTTACAAAAAGTATATGGATTACTCAAGTTTTATTTGTGTTTTGATGTTTCTTCTTTTTTTAATTTTACAAGATCTTGTTTTCCTTTTTCTATTAGATCATACATCTGAAGGTATATAAATATTTAATAATGTAATAACTAATATTTTTCTTTTTATTTATATATATATAGGCTTGGTCACTTTAAAAAATTCTACTGAAGCAACTACTATACTTTGTAATGGTTGTGATACAACAAAGAACAAAGTTATATGTATGTTATGTAAGAGAGCTACTATCAATTCAAGTCAAAGTATAAACTCTTTAAACGTTGCTAAATATTACATGGAAACTAATGCAATTTTAGCATTTGAAGTTAATTTAAGGTAATTAAAAAATAAAAATTTATTTATTTTCACTTATAAATGCTAAATTTCAGACTAGCTAAAGATAGCATATGTGAAAGCATATGCAATGAAATAGAATTTCAACAAACACAGATATGTCATTCATGCTTATCAAATCATCTTATTTTATAATCTAAAAATATTTTTAATCACTTATAAATATAATTAAAAATTAAGAAATTTTTATACTAAACTATAAACTAAAGAAAGTTATTTATTAACAAAATTAATCACTTCTAGTATAGGAAGACAAGAGAGAAAGAAAAGGCCATTCACAAGGAGAAAAAAGTGATAAGAGTTTTGATAGAATTCTCATAGTACTGTTCATAGTATTTTCTTTTTAATATAAGAAATTTTTATTTATTTAGGAACTTTAAATATTTTTATTAAGAAAATATCAAACTAAGAAATATTGACATTTAAGTCATCAGATCAAATTAATAAATACGAAAACCACTCTGCTTTAGAACAAAGCAATCAGCAGCAAATCTTAATCATCAAGAACTTTCTTATTTGGATGATTTGATGATAAACTAATCAATCAAGTTGATGAGATTTGTGAAATTTGAAACAACTCAAGAGGTTGCCCATAGAGAAGGAAGTAGCTGAGAAGCTATCTATCACACACTATGGTGTTATTGCCAATGCTACAAAGAAATATAGAGCTTTGTCAAGCAGTGAAGTGCTGTGAGGACTTCTTTCTTTTAGCTCCACATTCTTTGCTTGAATTCTTTGCTCAAGGATCAATGAGGGTGTTGTCAATAGTTCAAAGATTTAGGACCATAATGTTGGGTCAAAGCAAACACCTATTCACTATTGTACTAGCCTACTAAAATAGACCTTACAAAAGTTTGAGGAAAGAAGACTAAATCAAGGTTTCTCTATGGTATGAAATGACATAACAAAGTATCTTAAGACTTTAAGTTGGATCCACCTTTTCTTATCACTGTAATAAAAAGTGAAGACATTGTTTTTTATTGTATAGTAGCATCAAAACGATTAAACAAGTAGAAATAATTTTTATTATAGCTTGAAACTATAGCATCAAAGGTTTTTCTATGGTTGAGCTACATTTTTGGGAATAAATTAAATAATATATTTAATTTCTAAAAAAATAGCCTATTGCACCAAAAGCAGCATGGGTGGAGTGAGCACCATATATAAAGCTCCTCATTACTAGCTTTGTCTTCTTTGTTGTCTCCCTGTTTAAATTTATTTTTCTGTTCAATTTCAAGATTATTTTTTGTGTTCAATTTTAAAATGTGCTAGCTGCTATCTACTATGTCAAGGCAATTATTAAAAAAATTTATTTTATTTCATGATTTAATAGTTCTTAAGAGAATTATATCTCATCTACATCAAAAAGTATATTGTTTTTTAATTTTATAAAAATTATTGAAAGAACTAAATATCATCAACATTAAAAATGATATTATATTCTAGTTCTGTATTAAATTTATTACACCATAACCCTATCTAGATTGAAAACTATATTATTTTTTAATGTCAGATTAATCTTGAAAGAACCATTTTCCATACACTAAAATCTATATTGTCTTCCAGTTTGTATTACAAATAATACAGCACAACAATATCTATATTGAACACTATATTATATTCTAATCCTAGAGTAATGCTTAAGAATTATATGTTATCTATATTTAAAACCATATTTTATTCTAGTTTGTTTACATATGATACACCACAATATTATCTATATTAAAAAAAATTATATTTCATTTTCAGAATAATTATTGAGAGAATCATATATTAACTACATTAAAACACACATCAATTTATATTTTTAGAATATTTCTTGAGATAATAATATTTTATCCACTAGATTGATTTTTAAAATCATATATTAAATATATTTATAACTAGTTTCATAACTATGCTTTAAGAAAATCAGTCGGATCTCATATATGTAAAATACATGTATGGTTAAACCATATTCACCTAGTTTTATTTTATTCAAACTATATGGTTTTTATGTGAGAGTATTCATGAGCATGCTGTGATAGATTGCATTTGAGCCCTGAAGTAGTTGTGTAGCAGAAATTTGACATGAGATTATGGTGTTAGGGAAGGAAGGTGGCCTCTTCCACTCTTCATCTTACAATGACAATTCGGCCTGGCGATGGGAGTGCTCTGGGTGTACTTGCATCCTCACGCATTTAAGCGAGCTAGAGAAGCAGATCCAAATGTTGGAACTCCAATTCCTGACAATGGGAGCTGAGAACAGCAAGACCAAGAGTCTGTTCAATCTGAGAAGAAGACCACACAGCAGCTGACAGGCAAATTCAGCATAGTGGCAACCAATTTATAGATCATCCCAAATAAGTCTGTCAACCTAGAGCTATAGAGGATCAAGCAGTTGGGGGATCACAAACTAGCTCATCTGTGGTTAGTATTGCAGCAAGGACAAGAAGTAAGAGACATGGTTACTACAGTCTAATTTCATGAACTTGATGAGTTTGCATTGTATTGATATGCATCACTAGAACATCAACATTAGAAGGAAGAGTAATTACTTCAACATCATATCTGAAGTTCCCAACCTTGTCCCAACTACTAACTCTTTGCCTCAGCCTTTTTATGGGTGGGAATGTGAGAACTCATATGATATGAGCCTTTGCTTGCTGTGTAGTAGCAATAGGTCTTCTGCTCTTGTTAATGACTACAAATACTCTAATCCCATGCAAACCAGCCTTCCAAAGAGCTGAGTCACTACTATATAACACAACCCACTCAAAGTCCAAGTTTAAATCGAAGTTAGCAGATTCAGCTTTGGTGGATGGTTTTATGCTCCATGGGATGGGTCTATTAAACGCCGAGATGGCCCATTGTCCCATGGGATGGGCATGGCATCATGGCCGTAGTAGATTTTGGAAAAGCATTAAGAATATTCTATTTGGAAGGCAAATGTATGCATCTTTTACTTACAAATTGCACTCCATAAAACCATTGCGTGCAACAATGCCTAGCAAATTATTATAAACAAGTTACATATGGCAAACTATTTTATGTGTGCCACTTGTAAGCTGGAAAATCTTCATTGTGCAACCTTTAATACATGATTTGGAAAATAGGTAAAGTAATGGGGAAACCTTTTATTGTTCTTGTTATTTGTAATTTGATGGTTGTATTGTGGGTGTCATGGAGTTTGATAAACGATGGAGATGTCATAAAACGCATGATAGCCTTTTCTAGCAGTCATCCAGTTATTCGATTACTCCCGCCCACGAGTTTCATGGATCCACCGCTTCCCCAAGGCCATCCCTGCCTCAGATTCCAAAGTCCCTGTTGGTTTGGGCAGTGTCAGGTCTGCTATCTTCCAGTAGACCAAGCACTGAAAGCACTGCCCCCGCAAGGGATCTTCCCAGAACTTATTCTCTCGAAGCTTGCTTATCTCCACCGTGCAGACTCACGAAACTCCACACCATTTGGCGGAAGTTTCAGCCTTGAAGAGCGAGAGAGATCCTTCAAGATCCAAGAGTCGATGGAAGTTCCGTGTGGATTCACCAGGGCCGGAGTGGAGCCAGGGAGAGAGGGCTCCGGATTCGAGATCCAGGACGAGGCAGACATGGATTACCTCCGAGAATGCAGGGGAATCGTGGTGGCGTCCGCAATCTTTGGCAACTATGACGTGCTCAAGCAGCCCAAAAAGCTGAGCAGCACCAGCGCCAGGACGGTTTGCTTCGCGATGTTCGTCGACGTCGAAACGCTGGAATCTTTCCGGATCGAAGGAGCTCAAGCTGGGGCGTGGCGGACCATCCTCGTACGAAGCAACGCATATGAGGGAGACAACCGATACAAGGGCAAGATTCCAAAGATGCTACTGCACAGGCTTGTCCCAAACGCGCGCTTCTCCATCTGGATCGACGCCAAGCTCCAGATGGTGGTGGATCCCATCCAGATCCTCGAGAGATTCCTGTGGAGGAGCAACGACACCATGGCCATCTCCAACCATTTCGAGCGCGCGGACGCGTTCCAGGAGGCCGAGGCCATCATCCGGGAGCGGAGGTACCACAGCAAGGCCAAGCTCGATGCCCAGATGGACTTCTACCGTACGCACGAGGGGCTCCTTCCGTATGATCGCGCCGCCAGGATGCCGCTGGTGAGCGACGTCCCCGAGAGCTGCGTTGTGCTGAGGGAGCACACGCCGCTCACCAATCTCTTCTCGTGCCTCTGGTTCAACGAGCTGGACAGGTTCACGCCGCGCGATCAGGTGAGCTTCGCGGTGGTGCGTGACAAGATCATCGCGCAAGTTCCGTGGCGGATCAACATGTTTGAGGATTGTGAGAGGCGGAACTTTGTGTGGACGATGCGGCACAAACGAGAGGATTGAATTCTTGTCACGAAATGGCAGCGTTTTCGCTTTGAACGCTTTGATCGATTAATTGACTGCCATCTTTAAACCTCCCATAGGTGGTAAGTAGAAGTACTAACGTATATCTTCCTTTTATTTTGGATCCCCACTAACGTATATTTTCCTTTTATTTTGAGATTTAGGGTTCTAGCGGAGTAGCGAGCGATGGCGGTGGAGAGCGACGATCCAGACGAGAACGCTGTCATTGACGCGCTGGGCAAGACTATGGCAGGGCTGGTCACGGTGGTAAGACAATGGTATTGTATTGCTTCCAGGTTGTGATCGTTTTCTCTCTTTCTCCAGTCCCGCGCCAACGATGGGGTGGAATTCCTGGCAGAGCTGCTGGGAGTTTTAGCGCGAGGGCATCTGTGCCAAGTGAGCTCCCTGGAGACGACTGAGTCCATAGTAGAAGATCTGGTCGAGTCTTTCTCGACTAGCTACTCGGATTTGAAGGAGAAACGCGGGGATCGGAGCTCCAGTGTGGAAGATCTCGGCGATCGGAGAAGCGGCGCCAGGATCTTTGGTGAGAGAGAGCGGGAAAGAGAAAGATCGAGCTCTCAGGTAACAGCGAAGGACGGTGGCAAATGTCGGTGCTCGAAAGATTTCCAGCGATCAAGACGGGAGTTCACAAGAGTTTCCCAGCAATCAGGGGCTCCAAGACCGGAGATCACGGATCCGGAGAAAGAGTCGATCGTGGAGGAGGATGGATTCGTGGAAGGGAAATCCCAAGAGCAGTACCATGAAGTGGAGGAAATGGAGTACTTCGTGGAGGAAGAGGAAGACTCCGGGGGAACGGAAGAGCTTGTGGCGTTTACCACTGGTAGCAGCGTCGCCATCTTTCAAGAGACGCTGATGGAGCAAAGGCGAAGCAACTCTCTCAAGGAGATGGAGCTCGTCTGCGCGATGAGGGGCTTGAAGCTCAAGGAGCGAGAGCTGGACATGCAAGAAGCATCGATCGACATCGGCAAGGAGACGCTGGACGTGAGCAAGAGCACACTCAAGTTCAACGTCTCCAAGGCTGGACGAGACGAAATGGCCGCCGCCTGTGCCGACTTTCGGAGATCCACGTCCGACTACTTCCTCGCGGGCTTGCTCATCATGTTCGCGTTCACGGCTTTCTGCGTGTGGAGAAACCTTCCAGAGTGGTTCTCGACGCTGAGAGACTCGTGTTCTGCGGCTCCTGCTACTAAACAGGTTCGTGAGCTTTTGTTTTCCTCTCTTCTTTCGCCTGAACATTCGTTTTCGTTTTCAAGGCATGGTATAACTTCGTCGGATCTATCACGGGCAACACAAACTACTGGCTTTGCATCGCCAGAGGCAGCGCTGGAGCGATCCTCGGAGTGCTGCTGTGCCTGCTGCTGCTCTTCATCTGCAAGAAGACGCTCAGCTCCACGAAGCGCGCAATGCCGATGACCATCTTCATGGTTGGGGGCTCGTGTGTCGGCGTGGTCGGGAAAGAGATCGTCTACCTCTTGGGCGGACAGGGATGGAACTGGATGGTGGTGTGGCTGCTCTCGTGCCTCGTCCATGCTTGCACGCACTTCTTCACCGAGTTCTTCATCAAGCTTCTCAGCAGGAGCAGAGTTGTGAAGATCGTCTTCCATTCTACTTTGGCGGTGGGATTGCCGCTCGGGGCTGGACTGGCAGGCTTTCCATCGGTGAGCTCGTTTTGAGCGTGGCTTGCTTGGGTTTGTTCGATAGCGAAGATGGACTTGACGAGTCCAGGAAGGAATTATTTTGATCCTATCCTCTGATTGTTTCTCTTGGTATTGTTTGTGTTATCAAGTTTGTAGTTTACACAAAACCAAAGAGTTTACAATAAAACCGATATGTAATTTGATTTTATCTTAAAACTACAAATAGCAAAGAACTAAAGTGAAGAATAAGTTATTAAACATAACAATAGTAGTAGTCTTTTGGTCTTTTTTTCGTAGATATCCTAGTACCCTGCAAAATGTTGGCTTTTCAGTATAGAGAAGATGATGCTAGCTTTCGTGCCTTTCGTCCTTCTCACAATCCAAGCCACTTGAACACGAAGCCACCGTGCCTAGCGAAGAATGGAGCAAACACCAGGGACTCCACGGCCATGAGCTTGATCAAGATGTTTAGCGATGGCCCCGAGGTATCCTTGAGGGGATCGCCAACGGTATCTCCAATCACAGCAGCCTTATGAGCATCGGAGCCCTTCGGGCCGAGTTGCTTTGCGTGCTCAGAAGCTCCAGCCTGGAACAAAACAAATACAAAGCTCAGGGCTAGTTTACGTACCATACAAACAGCTATCTTACTTCAATGTACTTCTTCGCATTGTCCCATGCTCCACCGGTGTTGGAGGCCGAAATGGCGATCTGGTAACGTCCAAGCAGGTAAGACAAAGAGAAGGAAACTACCAAAGAAAATGTTGCGTAGTACCTGTACTCCAGAGACTAGAGCTCCGGCGAGAAGGCCCGAGAGTGTCTGGGGTCCAAAGAACCATCCCACGACGAGGGGAGTGACCATCACGAGAGCACCGGGGGGAATCATCTCCTTGATCGATGCATCGGTTGAGATCTTGACGCACGACTTGTAGTCGGGCTTGGCGCGCCCCTCCATGAGGCCTGGGATGTTTTGGAACTGAGAGCGGACTTCCTCCACCATAGCCAGTGCTGCCTTTCCAACGCTCTTCATTGTCATCGCCGAGAACCAGTACGGGAGCATGGCACCGAACAGCAGTCCAACAAACTCCTTTGGAGAAATAACGTCCACAGCTACGATTCCAGCTCTGCTCACGAACGCACCGAAGAGAGCAAGCGAGACGAGTGCCGCGGAACCAATCGCAAATCCCTGTACAATGAAACAGCATCAGAAAGAGGAAAGCGAGAAATAAAAGGGGAGTTTTTCTTGTCGAACCTTGCCAATGGCAGCTGTGGTGTTTCCTGCAGCATCCAGAGCATCGGTTCTCTCACGAATGCTGTGAGGGAATCCTGCCATTTCGGCAATGCCTCCAGCATTGTCACTGATCGGACCGTAGGCATCGATTGCGAGTCCAGTGGCAATCGTACTCAGCATTCCAAGGGCCGCAACAGCAATACCATACATAGCAGCGAGAGTGTAGCTGAGGAAGATAGCCAGCGCAATAGCGATAACGGGAATAATCACGGACTTGTAACCCAGAGCCAGGCCAAAAATAATGTTCGTGGCAGCTCCAGTCTTGCAGGAATCGGCAACGTCTTGGACGGGTCTGAAATAAACTATATTCAGAAAGTACACAAGAATCAATCAGTTACCTGTATGCATTGCTAGTAAAATACTCTGTGACGAAACCAATAATGAGACCAGCCCACAGTCCAGAACCAACACAGAAAAATAGTTGCCTGCAACGTGAAAGAACTATCTTAGTCCAAGACACTGAAGAAAAGCTCAAATACGTACCACCACTTGACAATCTTTGGTTCATGGCCAACGACGTTGATGGTGAACTTAGCCGGCAATGCAATGTAGCACACGACGAAAATAGCGACTGTCATCAGGACAGTCGATATAATAAGCTGCTTCTTGAGAGAGGGCTCGATGTCCTTGACACCCTTCACCTCGAAAATGTCAGTGGCAAACAACGTTGTGATGAGGCAGACAACGATGCCAAAGGAACTGATAAGCAGCGGAAAGCTCATGGCAACGAAGTCCCTGTCGAGTCCGAACGAAGAGATGGATGAAACGACAAGCGCCGCACAGGACGACTCCGCAAAAGATCCAAACAGGTCAGCTCCCATTCCCGCAATATCACCCACGTTATCCCCAACATTGTCAGCAATCACCTGAAAACCAGACACGCGCAACAATCAATACAGTAGTCCGAGCACAAACCAAATGAGTCAAAACTTACGGCAGGATTTCGTGGATCGTCCTCTGGAATGTTCTGCTCCACCTTTCCTACCAGGTCCGCACCAACATCAGCGGCCTTGGTATAAATGCCGCCACCAACACGACCGAAGAGGGCCACCGAGGAACCTCCAAGACCATACCCGGCAATGGCCTCGTACAGGCCCTCCCAGTCGGATCCATAGAAGAGCTTGAAGAGAATGATAGCAATGAAGAGGACGAGCAAACCATTAGCGGCGAGTAAGAAACCCATCACCGAACCCGACCGGAATGCCACGATGAAAGCCTTGTTGACGCCTTTCCTGGCCTCGAGGGTGGTCCTCGCGTTGGCATAGGTGGCGATCTTCATCCCCAGGTAGCCGGAGAGTGTGGAGGTGAGGGCGCCCAGGATGAAGGCAATGGTGCTGAAGCCAGCATTGGCGACCGCGGAGGCGCATAGCTGCGAGGGGTCACTCTTGCAAGGGAGCTTTTTGGTGCTGAATCCTTCCACCGAGCTCAAGAAGACGAAGATGAACGCCGAGAAGATGACCACAAACACGCCAAGGTAGCCATACTCGGTGAACAAAAAGGATTCGGCGCCTGCGAGAAAAAAAAAAAAAGGGAAAATTAGTCACAACAATAGATCCCAGGAAGATCACCACAGATCTGGAAGGCAAGACCAGATATTCTTGGAGATTACATCCCAAGAAGGCGAGCCAAGAACATTGCAACAACGAATCCCACTCACCTTCCGAGATGGCCTGCTGAATCTCGGCACATTTGGCCTCGGCGCCCTCGTCCCCGTCCTCCTCGTGGCTGAGCAGCGAGTCGTTGTAGCCATTGTTGGAGCTGACGCGCGTGGCGGCGCCGACCGAAACCCTCGACACGATGTACCACTGGAAGAGCGCGAACAGGATGCCAATGAGCGCCGCCACCGGGATCAAGATCTCGACCTGGAAGGCGCTAAGAATCGTGGCCGCCATCGCCACGAGCTTGGGAGGAAGAACCCCTAATAGTCTCAATGTGGAATACCAAGCAAAGAAGAAGGGAACCCCAAGCTATGAAAAAAGGGGCGGGCTCCCGGGTTAATTAACTTTTTTATATTATTCTAACAAGGCTGTTTTTAATCGGGCACCGCTAAAGTAAAAATCTAATTATGGGAAAGATCTAGCGGCTCTAATTCTGCCACGGTTGCAGATTGCCAAAAGTAAAATTTTATATTTATCCACTCGTGTTCGAGCCCCGAAATTTTAGGAGTCCGACGTGGCGACTATTTGTCCATGGCAACGAGAGGTGGACACTGGCCTTCCGCCAATCCACGCATTCTAGCATCCTATTGGTGCGCGCGCTACCTAGTAGTGATATATTGGAACTTATTTTAGCGGCCCTGCCGAACTGATATAAATCCCGCCAAATTTTCTTTTGAGTGGGGGCGGGAAGGATATACCCTTGGCACGATTCGCTGGGTAGCTGGCACCAGCTTTAGATTATTCCCGTCATGGCCTCCATGTTCTTCTTTACCCTTCTTGAGGCTCACGGTTCGAATCCCAGGGTGCGTGAGTGGAGGTGTGAATTATTGGTCTTTATCCAACCTTTATCTAGGAAGCCGCAGGCGAGCGCCCCATTTGCCAAATTCAGCGGTGGGCTGGTCAATTCGCCACGTCACGGCGCCAGCCTGGCGGACACGTGGCGGAAGGTGAGCGGTTGGCTCCCGCTTGTTGGCGTTGGTGGTGGTGAAGATAGCGAGCGAGCGCGCGAGCGAGCGATGGCTCTTTATTTAATCGCGTGATCCCGACAATGTACCACGCAAGAAACGTTGAGACGTCTCGAGTTCGAGGAAGAACTCACATCACATCTCTTTTGGCCTGCCAGTTCTCCAAATTATTGATAAGCTCTCTCTCTCTCTCTCTCCACACACACTTGGCTTTCTCTCTCTTATTTTTCTTGAGACTCCTTTCCCCTCGCTCGCTCTCACTCGAATCGATGTTTTAAATACTCTGCTCGTGGTTTTGTCACAGCGAATCCTGGCTGCTAAATGCTGCCCATGTCCCCATCATGTTGTTATTTACAGGCGCGTCCTCGCGCACAGCAGCGACTTGCTAGGCGGCTTGGCCGGCGAGCTTGCGGAGATGTTGGAAGGCGCGCAGCTTAATCCATTGCCGGTCGTATGGGATGTAGGCATTCACCTCGGTATCGTATCTGCATGGACAAGGAGAGATTGTCACGGTGGAACAATAAGAGAGAACATTTTTAAAGAAAGGAAATCTTAGGAAACACGAGAAAGTTCCTTGGCTCGGCAGCGAGCCCAAATTCGTGCAGCGAAAACGTAAACTTGAGCTATTGTCAAAGAGAGACCAGCTCGGGCAAGAGAAAATCAAATTAAGCAAATGAAAGAAGTTCATGGAAGAAAGTCCTTTAGCTCAGTAGCGAGCACAAACCCATGCAGCGAAAACTTAAACTTCATACCGATCGTTGAAAAGAAAGAGAGTTCACGCGAAAGTTGAAACCAAGGTTTCTTACGATCACATCTATTCTAAAGGATGATCACGACAAGAAGTCAAAGCGCCACAAGATGAACGAAACTTACACGAGAGCGCTCATGTCCGGAAGCTCATCGATGAATCTATACAAATCCGCGACCTCGTACGTGATGTTTCGTATCGTGGGGTTCATGTCCTTGAGCTTCTTCTCGAACAAGCCGCAAATCCCTGCAACCAAAAGGAAGATTGGATCAAAAACACTTTTTTTTTCTCGTCTCACCATCCATGGCTTGCGTGACGCTCTCGTAATCCAGAAACGTCCGGCTTCCTCGCGCGGCGCTCGGCTGGTACAAGACGATCGTGTGCCTGCCACTTTGCTACAAACAAAGACAAACTTAAGAGACAATCACACAAATCGCTCTCGGCTAATCCACAGCGAGATTGATGAGCTCGCGCTGGGGTACGAATCGCGTCCCACAATCCAGCGCCCGGAGGAGCTACGCATTTCGATCGACGTACCATTGCGTTGCGATCGCCAAGCGCGCGATGGATCACCCTTGCCGCCCCACCTTCCCGAAAGAGACAAATCCCTAAATCCTATTCGCCTGGAAGGAGAGAATATTTAAGCTTCTGGCCTAGACACCAAAGTTCTTGCTCTATTCTTCCTTCTTCTAGATCATCATCAAAGTGATGACGCGATTTTCTCCTTCTATCCATTGCGCGGGCCTTGCGACGCGTACTTCTTGAGATGCTGATAGACGCGCAGCTTAATCCACGATCGATCGTAAGGAACGTAAGCCTGGAGGTCGGTGTCGAAGCTACACAGCACGAAGGAGCGATCGATCAATGAAAAAAGCAATATTTCCGCGATTGATAGCTTACATTAGTGCCGAGAGATCGGGCAGAGCATCGATGAACTCGTAGAGCTCGCTCACGTCGTACGTGAGGTTCCGGACCGTGGGATTGCTGTCCTTGAGCCTCTTCTCAAACAGCCCACAAATCCCTGCTCGAAAATTTCTCACAATCTCAATCGCTCAGCAAAGATTTCTTTGAGAGGAGAAATATTTCTAGCGCATACCATCCATCGATTGATACACGCTGTCGAATTCCATGTACGTCCGACTACTCCTGTTTGGGTACGGCTGGAAGAGCACAATTGTGTGTCTGCTGCTCCCCTAGAACCCCAATCCATGGATTAAACCCTCATTCTACAACCTTACAAAGAGATCTATAGGGGAATCTAGTTGCAAATCGACCAAACTAGCGGCAATGCGAATTCACTTACCATTGGATTGACAAACAAGGAACCAAGCGCCTGGTTGCCGTGGGCTTCGCCCGGGGAGATTTCGAGTAAGGGAACCGAGGGTGTACATTCCGACACGGAATGCCATCATCCACCGTAGATAAGTGAAAATATCTATCGAGGTTTATAGCAATGGCAGCCGTTGGATCCAGCGCAATTCCAGCCGTTGGATAAAGCTTTGTTCCCATAGAGAATTAGGGTTTGTTGTTCTAGCCATGGTTGTGACTCCATTCAACGGCGTAGGCGTTGGTTTCGGTAAGCGCTCTAGAGCAAAGTTTCGCCGGAGCTGAGAAATGTGCGTCCAGGCGCTGGGATTGGATGTGGTTTTGGGATCGGCTGGGGATTTGGAGGTAAGAATGGAGCCGGTTTTCGCAGATTTCCTCTGACTAGACAATTCAAGGCGCTTCGATTCAAACCCTCGGCCTTGGAATCGGTACGATCGGGAACTTCCACGCTGAGAATCAGTGATTTTTTATTGATCTTCCTAGGTGGAGGCTGCGGCGTTGGTGTAGGACTTGGCTGGGGGCTGGGCGGCGCTTACGGCACTCGCTACTTTGACTCCAAGCTGAAATTCGAAGGTGTGGAATTCGAGCAGCCAAGGAAGAAAAAGATCTGGTGGCTTCATCTGTTCGACCGAGGAAACAAGAGACGCGAGCTCATCGCTGACGACAGTGGTGATGACGAGGAAGACTCAGCGTGATCTCGGGTATAGAAAACTTTTCCTCTCGGCTCTAACTTTAGATGCTAGTTATCTCAGAGAACTTCCCGGTAGCAAAATCTATTGTCTAGTCCACGAGCTTAGCCGAGAGTGATCAACTATGCGTACGCTCTTGTTCTTGTTAATGAGGATCATATCGTTGAATTTCGCGTCCCAGACAATGTGTCCCTCGCGTGCACAGTATTCCTGGACGTGGAAAACCGGTTGCATGGATGATCTTTCGAGACCAACCTGAGAAAAACAAAAACAGAATGCTTAGGATTGCTTATGCGTAAAGAAACAAGCTTACCACTCCAAGGGAGATGGCTGCGTCTGCTTTGATCAGCATCTCCGGAGTTCGATTGTAGAGTGGACTCTTCTCGTCTATTACATGCCTCACAAGCATTCCATAGTTGAGATAAAAACATCCCTTTCGAACCTGAAAAGTGCAAAGAACAATGTAAATATCTGGTTTGAAGCTCAATGTTGTCGGGTATTTCTTACTAGCTTGAGGGGTTCCATTCCTCGGAAGTATTTCCCCGACTTTGATAGAGCAGTGTATTTCAAGGTCAGCTCAACCTTCACATCAACCAGTTCGCATGGTTGCGGTCCCGTTAAAACGAATCTAGCCATGAGCACTCTGCGCTAGAATTCGCCACCCACAAAACCAATCAGACATATCTTTCGCAAAAGAACCAAGCGAAACCACTCGCTCACCTGAAAGATCGTGAAGAGTTTGATCTTTCTCGAGATATGATCGCCATCGACGAGCATTTTATCGGCCGCGATGGTTGCGAGAGTCGCGAAAACACTGCAAGTAATCAAGAGGAGTCACGAAAGAAGAAAAGGAAATAGTAGTCTTACCAGCGCCACTGAGAAAGGCGAACAAGAGCTGTGCCAAGAGAGCATTGACGTTGGCGAGAACCATTGTGTACGGAGAGATGGGCGAGACCTCGGGTTCTAGTCCCGTACAGAGCGAGACGCTAAACATGAAGATCTGGAACAGCGCGAGCGGCGTTAACTCCCGGAAAGCGTGATCCTCGTAAGAGAGGTCCCGGAATGCCGGCACGTAGAGCACCGTGAAGATCAAGCTGAGCATCACTGGAGCCGCAACCATGGCCGTGAAGAACCCCGAAAAGTCCTGCTTCA
The DNA here is from genome assembly GCF_000143415.4 of Selaginella moellendorffii. Lineage (NCBI taxonomy): Eukaryota > Viridiplantae > Streptophyta > Lycopodiopsida > Selaginellales > Selaginellaceae > Selaginella > Selaginella moellendorffii. The sequence goes on along the minus strand of NW_003314261.1, from coordinate 4,494,261 downwards.
CCAAGAATGTGTAGAAATCCGAGACGATGGAGGCATCGTCTTGCAAGACCTGGTAGCTCCCGCTAGAAACAATATCCGGGAGCTCGGATTGCGTGAGCTCCAGCTCCAGAGGCGCATCGTCGCCGGCGCCATCGCCATCGCCATCGCCATCGCCAATGCGAGGAGGAGAATCTTTTGATACCTCGTGAATCTGGCTGGGCGCGAAAGTGACGATCTTGTGACGCCATCGCCATTTTCTCCTAGCGCGCCTCGTCGGCGGCGCCCTGGCGCAATGGATCCTCGCGATGGGAGTGAAGAACCCTAATCCTGTGGACAGCATTTTCTCGTATTTCTCTTCTGTCCATCCATCCTCGCTGCCTAAAAGCTCTTGTGGACGAGACGCGTGGAGGAGAGAAGGGGAGGGAAGATTCCATCGATGATGATTCACCAGATTCTCCACTTTCCAACTGCAGTGGCCATCGAGATGGTGGGATAAAAGTTCTAGGAATTTGCTGGTAAGGATATTCAAACTTACTGATACCTTGTAATCGGTGAGAACTTCCAGTTTGATTGAGGCTGGGACTCCAACGAAGAAAAAGATGACGCACGATCCTAGAAAATTTTCCACTCAAAACCTATTGTCTGATCGACAATGTAAACGCTCGTGTTCTTGTTAATGAGGAGGAAACCTTTCGAGACCAGAAGAAACAGAAATTAGAATTGCGATGATGCGTAAACAAACACGAGCTTACCACTCCGAGGGAGATGATCGCGTCTTCTTTGATCAGCATCTCCGGAGATCGCTGGTAGAGTGGGCTCTTCTCGTCTATTACATGCTTCACAAGCATTCCATATTTGAGATAAAAGTATCCCTTGCGAACCTGACCAGCACAAAGATCAATGTAAGTAACACTTCAAGCTCAAGGTTGTCGGGAGCGTCTTACGAGCTTGAGAGGTTCCATTCCCCAAAAGTATTTCCCCGACTTTGATAGCAAAGTGTATTTCAAGGTGAGCTCAACCTTGAGATCAACCAGTTCGCACGGTTGTGGTCCCATGAGCACTCTGCGATAGAATTCGCCAGCCCGACAAAGTCAATCAAATTTCTTTCGTGGAAGAATCAAGCAAAACAATTCACTGACCTGAAAGATTGATCTTTCTCGAGATATGATCGCCATCGACGAGCATCATATCGGCCGCGATGGTTGCGAGGTTCGTGAAAACACTGCAAGTAATCAGAGGAGAAAAGAAAAAAAAAAGGAATAGCAGTCTTACCAGCGCCACTGAGAAAGGCGAACAAGAGCTGTGCCAAGAGAGCATTGACGTTGGCGAAAACCATAGTGTACGGAGAGATGGGCGAGACCTCGGGTTCTAGTCCCGTACAGAGCGAGACGCTAAACATGAAGATCTGGAACACTGCGTGCGGCGTTAACTCGCGGAAAGCTTGCTCATCGAAAGAGAGGTCCTCGAATGCCGGCACGTAGAGCACCGTGAAGATCAAGCTGAGCATCACTGGAGTGGCCGTGAAGAACCCCGAAAAGTTCTGCTTCATCAAGAATCGAAGGCATCGTTTCGCAGTTGCTCCCGCTAGAAACAAACTCCGGGAGCTCGGATTGAAACAGGATGGTGTTTAACAAGAGGCCTCGGATTGGGTCCTGCTCCAGAGGCGCATCGTCGCTGGCGCCATCAATGCGAAGAAGAGAATCTTTTGATACCTCGTGAATATGGCTGGGCGCCAAAGTGATGCTGCTGTGACGCCATCGCCATTGTCTTGTAGCGCGCCTCGCCTGTGGCGCAATAGATCCTCGCGATGGGAGTGAAGAACCCTAATCCTGTGGAGAACATTTTCTTTTATTTCCCTTCCTGTTTCACCTAAAACGCTCTTGTGGACGAGACGCGTGGATGACAGACGGGGAGAGAAGGACAAGATTCCAACGCTGATGATTCACCAGATTCTCCACTTTCGAATTGGCACGCCCCATTTTACAGTGACCACCGCTCGATCGATCGGCCAAAGTGGAGGGATTTTGATTGACCATCCCAACAGTGACTGGGAGAACATCGACAAAGAGGAAGAAGTGGAAGGAAGGATTTGCTGTTAGTTCTAGGAAGAGATTACAAGCTCAGCGTGGTGTCAATTTCTCCTACTACTAAGGAGAAAGGAACTGGAAATCCCATCGATCGCTTGTCTTTGATCAGCGGTGGTGGAATCCATAGCCAGACATGATCATCGCTCGCGGCAGTGGCGCCGGATCGGCGTGAGCCTCGCGCTCGCCCGCCTTGGCCAGCATTGCCTTCTCGCCCTCCTGCTCGCGGTACTTGTGGAGGTAAACCCTGAGCGGCTCCACGTAGTCCTCGAATCCCAGCGTGCTCATCGCCCACAGCAGATCATCCCCATTGATCGTCTTGCGCTTCTCGCGCTGGCACTTGTCCGACGCCTCGCCCGTGACGAAGCTGATGAACTCCGACACGCACTCCTGGACCGTCTCCTTGGCGTCCTTGGAGATCTTGGCGTTGCCGGGCAGCCCGCGCTTCATGATCCGGCTCACATTGGCGATGGGGAGGAAGCGATCCTGCTCGCGCGGCGACAGCGAGCTCAAATTGCCCCCTCCGCCCGATTCATCGGAGCTGTTGTCGGGGCTGCCCGGACGATCCGCCATAGCAATTAGCAATCGCGCCGATCAACCGAGGAGACGAACGCACAGACGAGACGATTCTTCCGATCCCCCTTAGCTGCGCATGCCCAGAATTCGAGAAATTCACACAACCGCGCGCCGTGTTTCCTGCAAGGAAGAGAAATTTTCCTTTCAAGGTGCCATAGCTATCATCACATCCGGCGGCTACAGTAGGATGTAAGAATTGGCAAACCGAGGGTCCAGATTTCGCCACAACAGAGCGCCACCCGTCCCCTCGGCGCGGCGCCCACGTGGAACGCATTAGACCGTTTGACAGCTTAGTGCTAATCCGAAATTTAGGAAAGTTTATATAATTCGCCACAAATTGGTGGACACTAAATCGTATCTAAAATGTACATTTGTCTCGCGATCAAAAAGACGAAGATGCAAAAGCGAAGAAGAAACCGATCGATACGTGCTCTACTGCCAAATCCACAACCCATCGTCCAGATTAACGCCGGTGTTAGTCCCCTGGAGCAGCAATCCACTCTCCTCGTTCAATCCCTGGAAGATTGCTCCATCCAGCTCCGAGAGATTCACCGGGAACTCGAGAATCGCCTTGAGATCGTCGAATGCGAGTGACCCCTGCTGCTGGATCCCCAATTTCGCGCTTTCCTGTTCCTCCTTTGCGTTGCTCACCTCCTCGTCGGAGGAGAAAGAGGAGGAAACGTTCCCGCAGGACGAGGTGGAGGGCGAGCACGTCTCGAAGGAAGGGACCGACGAGGAGGAATTGGAGACTTCCTCGTGATCCGAGGAGCTGCTGCTGGATCCCAGCGCCGCCGCCGCTTGGGCCGCTGCCGCCGCCGCCGCCTTCTGGACGAACGCCGGGGAGCATTGTGGATTGTATGGAAGATCCGCTGGAACAGCGTCTGGGAAATTGAATTGGGCCGAGGGGCCACGCAGACACATGAGCGCGGCGTCGTAGGCCCTGGCGGCGACCTCCGCTGTGGCGTATGATCCCAGCCAAATGCGCGATCGCTTCTTGGGCTCCCTGATCTCTGTGACCCATTTCCCCCAGCTCCTCATCCTAACTCCCTTGTATCTCTTCCCCGCTGCCATGGGTGATCGCACTATCCTGCCCATTGTAGAACGCGCCCAATGCTGGATCTAGAACAGCTCTAGCAAAATCAAGACCCCCAAGAACAGAGCACCTGGATGAATCGATTCGATTGACTACTACTTCCCCTGTGATTGAATACGATCGCGTGTGCCTCGAGTGTGAATTCCTTCCAATGCTTTTGGACAATGGTCTCCCTAACAGCCGCGATCGTCTTTTATAGATTGCCGGGATTCTCCACTGTGGATGTTATCCGTGTCACTTGATCTTCGTACGGACACGGCGGAACGCCCAACTGTGACACTCGATGCGCCAGATGTCACGCCGCTCGGCAATCTCTGACGGGACGTGGCACGCATCGATGGCCAGGAGACATGGGCTTGTGACGCGTGTCCCCCCGGAAGCAACCGCGAACCCCAGGTTATACAAGCCACGTGAGAAAGGCGAGGGATGGCCACCTTGCGCCGCGTGGCTTAGCTGTGAACAACAATGTGGGAGATTTGCCCACGCGGGCAGCTGGGATTGGATAAGATTTGGCTTGATTGCGACTTCCGATTGACACTATAGAATCAAATGTTATACTTGATCTTTCCAGGAATCTAGGGGGCGGGATTGAATGGCGCTCTTCTATTTGGACAACAAAAAAAATCTCGAATCTATGGCGATTCGATAGACAAGAGTGATGAACTTTACCTCCTAAGTGCTGGTCGTATGTTAATTGGTTACTTTTTTCGCTCGTTCCTCCACTTAAAAACGGGCATACTGCTTGGTGTGACGAGTTCGTCACTCTTCATCTTCCTCTTCCTTCCCTTTCCCTGCGATGGAACACCAAAAGATTTCACGAGATCGTATTGATGGCAAGGAAAGATCGGACCATGATTTCCTTTTGCATGGACATTGTTATCACCATGCTCTTGAGCTTCTCCAATCGCTCCTTTCGTTGAGCGAGCTCGTTGTACGCAGCTTCACGATCCCTGTAAAGAAAGCAATCTCAATCTCCAGTCCAAAACGGGGTTTTGTTTGCGATGAACATCATTGATTACCTGTTCACTTCTAGAGGTAAATCGCTGCTGCTCGAAGGAGCTTCGCCGTTTGTTAGATTGCCTCGCATCTCATTCACCTCGTCGCTGTAAAACCAAAGATCGATCTCACACTCGAACAATAGAGAAAGTACCGTTACCCGTTCTCAGCAAAATAAGAGTGTTGATTCTCTCGAGCTTTGTCTAGGCCGTGCAACACTGCTTGCAATCTATCCACTTTCTGGAGTCACAAAAAAGAGATTTTGAGGCTTGGAAGAGTGAGCTTGGTTAGTTTTTACCTTCTGTTCGGACTGTGCTTTGCATAGAATGTATTTAACATCCTGTGTCTTCATGAGTAGGAGCTCTTCTTGCGTGTACTGCTTTGCCAAGCTCTTGGGCCTGTGGACTCCATTCACGGTTTTAGTGCTGATCATTCGATGGTAGAACTCATCCGGATTTTTAGTCAAGGCTTTCTCTTGCAATGTCTGTTATACAGTAGAGAAGAAATTCCTGTCATACCTCTAACGAGAAGAAACTTCCTTACTTGTATCGTCTTCTCCTTCCTGTGGAAATCCTTTGCGCGAAGCACATAATCCTTGTGCTTCTCGAGCAATCCAAATCGCGCTCGCTCGCTCCTGCAAGAACTTGTTTTGGTCGGAAAATCCCTGTGAGAAATGAGCTCACTCACGGCTGCGATCGCTCCTTGTGCTCGCGGCGCCTCACGGCATTTCTCAGCGACGCCATCGCCAGGCCACGAAAAGCCCTAGATTCCTTTAAAATTTAGGGTTAGGGTGTTTTTGGAGATGGAGGAAATTCACGCCTTCGAGAGCACCGGGATGGATGCTCTCGACATCGAGGCGGTAAGGCCCGACGGATCGATCTACGCTACCACGTCTGGAGCTGGGGCGAGCCCCGCGGCCCTGGAATCGCCAGGCCTCGCAATGCAGCTGGTAGCTCACAGGACGGAGCCGGATTCCGGATGGAATATCGAAGGCGCGCTTAGCCAGGATTTATCGCGAGGAAGAGGAAAGAGGGCCGCGGAGGGGGCTCGAGAGAGGCCACAGGGCGGGCGGGCGTGGGGAAATTTGGGAAAGAGTGCTAGGAGGAGGCGAGACTCTGGCTTGGAGAATCCGGAGGAGGACGAGTCTTTCAAGCAAATCAGGGAGGAACTGGAGGAAGTTGCGAGACAATGGACGTCCGAAATTCAAGTGTCCGAGTGAGTCTCGTTCTCTCCTTTGCTACGATGTTTCAGTGTTGTTCTAAGTGTTTTTTTCACCAGGTTTTGGCAATCCGATTGCAAGTATGCCAGTTTTTCGCCGAAGGTTGATTTTAACTCCGAAGATGGAGCCACAAACTCGGATGAGTTTCAACTTCCTCTCTTTGCTTCGGCGCTGACTCCAAAAGTATGTTTCTTCTTTTGATCAAGTTTGCAAGGACTTATTTGTTGTTCTGTTGTGTAGAAGCCTGGCGTCGAGAATACTGACGAGTTTGTTTCGCACGTCGGAGGTTCTGTCTGGTGCTTAGACTGGTGTCCGCAGCGGCCAGGTTGGAAGATCTTGCAAGATGGTTGTGAGAAAGAGGTCTGATCCTTTCATTTGTGTTGGACTTCGTTACCTTAGTGTTTTTCTGCAGTATTTGGCTGTTGGAGCCCACCCTGCATCATTGACTCCCAGGAGGTTTGGACAGCCATTGTCAGAATATCACAAACTCGGTGAGCCTTTGTCTGGAAAGGCCTTGGTTCAGGTTTGGGCCTACAGCTTCACAGCGGAAGCCGACGAACTTTCTAACGATGGAACACAAGACAGCGATGGCACAGAAGCCGATCCGGTCGGTGCTCACGCGCAGCCAGAACATCAACTCGAGGAGACGGAAGAAATGGATGTGGAAGTGGTTTACGAAGGTGACGGTGGAAGGGGCAGAGGGAGAGGGAGAGGGAGAGGGAGAGGGAGGCGTGGAAGGGGAAGAGGTGGCAGGGGGGCAACTCCCAAGGGACTCTCCAGAATGAAAGACAGTGCCAGAACAAAACGACCAGGACGGCGGTCAAGAGATCTGGAACTTCCAAAGATGGCTCTAGCTATAGCACACGAAGGTGGAGTTACGTGGGATGCAAAGTGGCAACCAGCGGAAGGAAGGAATGCCGTTGCCAACTATCAAGATCGGGAATTTCTACGCCTTGGTTTTCTTGCGCTAGCACTAGGTGACGGGTCGTTGCAAGTGTAAGTGCTTGTTGGCTATCTCATCTGCGAAACTTTCTAACGCGTGATCTCAGGTTTGACGTGCCATTGCCGAAGGTATTTGAGACTTTGGATTCCAAGGGTGTTCCTATGGTCGTTTCCATGGCGCCGGTATTCAAATGCTCGGAGCTGAGAAGCGGTGGTCAAAAGAGGTATTGTAAGTGGATGTGACGATAATCTACAAACGCCACTGATTTATCTTTTTGCAGTATTCCGCTGACTCTTGAGTGGTCAACCTCGTCTCCACATGACTTGCTCCTCGCCGGTTGCCACGACGGGACGGTAATTCGCCATGCGATTTTAGTCTTTTTACTTACACCGTTTACAGGTTGCACTCTGGAAATTCACTCCTACTAACGCCAACGAGGGTGAGTATTTTGCTACATTTAGGATGTTATTAACAGTAGGGGATTGCAGAAACTCGGCCTCTATTGTTTTTCATAGCGGATAGTTTTGCTTTGCGTACCATAGCGTGGGCACCTTCTAACAGGTATTTGTTACTGCTTTTATATTCATCTGACAAGCTTTTGAACAGTGGTATCGAGGGGGAACACATAGTTGCGACCGGTGGCCACAGCGGTCACTTGAAGTTTTGGGATCTAAGGTAATGTTTCCTCGCTTTGATTTGTTTTGAGCTCTTTTTAATTTCTGTAGGGATCCTTTTCGGCCGTTGTGGGAACTGAGACTGTCTAGAGGACAGATTTTATGCATGGATTGGCTTGAAGTGCCAAGGTAGTATTTTCCTACTGTTGAGAAGCATGCTAACATGCAAAGTTTTCAGATGTATCTTGGTGACCTTGGACGATGGGACGCTGCGGACCATCAGTTTAAACAACGCTCTGTCTGATACACCTGTTACAGGGAAGCCTTTCACAGGGACTCAAGCTCAAGGGGTGCAATCTTACTACTGCTCCTCTTTTGCAATTTGGAACATTCAAGTGTGCCGGAATACAGGTATGTTTTATGGTTACGTTTTTTATATTTCTTATTTTGAGATATGCAGGCTTTGTAGCATATTGCAGTGCTGATGGATCGGTTATTCACTTTGAGGTAGCTATTCTTTTCTAAATTTCACACACAGATTTACTTTGTCTGCTTACAGCTAAGTGAAAAAGCAATAGAGAAAGGAGGTACACGCTACAGGGAACCTCACTACCTATGTGGTGCCTTCGCAGTGAACAGGGAGAAGAAGGCATTAGTCATAGTTTCTCAGGATTTCCAGGGGCCCGTTCAAATGAAAAGGTCACTCACGGAATGGAGCTTCACACCGAGGTCCAAACGGGGATTTACCGTTAGTGTCAACCAGGAAATGAGAGCAAGCAGCATAGCTGCAGGTCTTTTACCACCTACGGCAGACAGCCCAAACAAGAAAAAGGGAAAGAGGGGCAGGAAAAAAAACGCTCCCAGTGCCGACAGTCCGGTGGTAAACGTGGAAGAAACCGAAGGATTTCCCGGGCCAATGGACTTGGAAGAACCTCAAACACCGGCTGGAGTAGCAGGACAGGCAGGAGCGTTGGTTTGCAAGGAAGAGATTTTAGATAGTGCCTTGGATACCAGCGGTAAAGCCGTGCAACCTCCAAACACGGTGGAAGAGATGCCTTCAAAGCTTGTGGCAGTTCACAGGGTCAAGTGGAACCCGAACAAGAGCAGCGCTGGCTGGGTGTGTTACGGTGGAGCTGCTGGTATCATTAGATGCAGGCTGGTATCGTCAACCACATAGAATGTATGTATCCTATCCTTTTTTTTCTTCTTGTTTATTCTATCTTCTTTGTTCAGTTACCAGTTTTCGTTTTGTTTTTTCGTAACGGATGGTATCCCGGTTTCAATCTCTTTTGCCGTTGATTTTGTGTGATTCCATCTTGGAAAGCACTCCTGGTAGCCAACGGCCACCGGTCTTTCACATGAAACCCGTCAGGTGACGTCGACGGAGAGAACTTGGCGCGCGTGCGCGTGTGCGTGTGCGTGTAGTCCTCTCTGCATTAGCGTTGTGAGCGCCTTTTCAAGAGGTAAACACTTTGAGAACGTTGTCTTTCTTTGCTTTCTTTTCACTGCGATTACCTTTCACAGGCTACTCTTGATGATCACTTAGACTGCCAAGGAGATGAGTTCCTCGGGGAACAGTAGCGCGAAGTCCCAAGAAGACGATGGGAAAGTCCATGAGTATGTTTTCACTACTCCAGTAGGCGGGATTCGAATCTCCAGTTCTCGGCCAAGCCCGCCAGTGTTGAACCCGAGCTGCCTCGAGGAGGAGGTGGCGGACCACGCGTTGGATGCCTCCGGAGCTCGCCCTCCTCTTCGAAACAAGCAGCTCCGAGTTTTTCTTCCTCGAACTCCAAGCTCCCCGTCTCCGAGTCCGTTCTTTGGCCCCTGGCACCGTTCCAGTGACAGCAGCAGCTCCTCTAAATCTTCTACTCCTTCGCCAGCAAGCACCAAGTCTTCTCCAGCGACACCTCCGGGAAGTGGAATCGAGCAGGCCTTCAACGATCCAAAAGCTGTCATGGTACCAACGTTTCCTTTCTTCTTCTGTCGAGGTATAACTTGGTTTTGAGCAGCCAGGACCGTTATCTGGTTCGCCAACACAAGAGATGGAATCCCCGCGGCTTACAAGAAGACATAGTTTTCCTCCGAAAGCCAGCGTGATACAAGAGGACTCCAAACAAAACGCGGCAAACAGGCCTCATAAGGACATTGTGATCCCAGACATAGAACGGCCATTTGAAGGTAGCACTCTCTATTTTGAAATCTTCGAAGCAATGGGTTTCTTCTTTGCACAGAAGTTCCTTCATCTTTGGAAGAAGCTGTTACGTCCCAGCAGCCCGATATGGTCGCTTACTACCTCCGGCAGGGAGCCAGTCCAGACGATAGTGCGAATTCAAAGGTGAGATATTCGCTGCAAGGTTGAATATTAATTCTTTAAGAATATCTGATCGCTGCTGATGGTTACAAGGCCAGCTTTTCCTTCACAGGTTAGTCCCTTGATCCTTGCTGCCGCAATTGGGAACGAGAAAATTGTGCGAATGCTCCTGGCAGCTGGTGCCGACATAAACTACGAAGATAGAAGCAAAGGAACCGCTCTCCACCACGCTGCAGCAGGAGGCCACCGGTAACATTTATTTCTTGCGTGCTTGCAAGTTTCATGAACTTTTGTCGAGCAGGGGCGTTATCAAGCTTTTACTTGTTGCTGGTGCCAACATGTTCCATAAGACTGACGATGGCCAACTTGCGGTGCAGCTTACGCATGACAGTCGGATTCGCCATCTTCTCACTTGCCGGATGCGCTCCAGCAGCGAGTCGAATATTGCCCAGAAGTTTGGCAGTCTGGAAACTCAGTTCGACAGTCCCACGCCTGATAGCGCAACCCAGTGCCGGAGCCCGACGAGTAGATGTTCGAAGGTGGTGATCCAAAATCCAGTTTCAGTTCCGCCACTACCTTGCAGCGAGAATGGATTTGTCGAGACGACAATGCAGAAAGTTTCGCCTCGGAGCGAGAGCCCGAAGAACATACAGCGAGTGATGGAACAGAGGAAGGAGAGGCTGAGGAAAGGTGGCCAAGACAGGGAAAACCTCAAAGAGGAGCGGGAATCAGGACTGAGAACTGAGTGCTCGTCGCGGAGCAATGACAGTGAAACCGGTGGGAGATCCAGGAGGAGATCCGTGCAGTTTCTTGATGAAACAGCGGTGCCTGAGAAAGCTAAAGTTCAGTGCCACAGGTGCGGGAAGGATAACTGCAGTGGACAGTGCCAGGAACAGCCACAACAACAAGCAGCAGCTGCAGGAGCAGCGGTACCGGAGACGAGCCCGTCGTCGAGCCAAGGTGTTGCGGAGAAGCTGTTCCCACAACCGGAAGCTAAGACAACGGGCAAATTCAAATGGACTAAAGGAGAACTTCTTGGTGAGGGTGCATATGGAAAAGTAAGGTGGAATTCATGTTTTCTTGCTAAGATCCGAGGTTTGTTGAGACGTGTTGCTAAGGAGCTCTGGATTTTCTCAGGTCTTCTCCGGGCTCAACCAGTCTACGGGTGAGCTGATGGCTGTCAAGCAGCTGAAGATTGATCCTGGCGAAGGACAAGAAAAGTCTTTCTATCTCGCAGCTCTGGAGCGAGAGATCAATCTTTACAGGAAGTTGAGGCACAAGCACATTGTTGGCTACATCAATATGGAGCAGGACGAGCAAAGTGGAAGCTTGTACATATTCCTCGAGTACGTTTCAGGCGGATCAATCCAAAGGCAAGCTGCTTATTTTATCTTCTCATATCACCTCTTTCTTTTAAACAGCATGCTGGAGAGATTCGGTCGGTTTAGTGAGCCTCTCGTCCGAGTTTACACCCGGCAGCTGCTGCTCGGCCTCCAGTACCTCCACGAGAACAGGATCGTCCACCGCGACATCAAAGGAGGGAACGTTCTCGTGGACGCTATTGGCGTGGTTAAGTTGGCCGACTTTGGAGCTTCCAAGGTATGTAATATTGGCTTTCTTCTTCGTCCCTCGGAAGTTAACTTGTCAGTTTTGTTCACAGGCTTTCCATGATCCTACCGTGACGAACGAATGCAAGTCGATACGGGGCTCGGTTTTCTGGATGGCACCCGAGGTTATCAAGGGCGATGGCTACGGACGCCGTGCTGATATATGGAGCGTCGGCTGCACAGTCATTGAAATGCTCACAGCCATGTAAGTGTTGAGAGTAAGTTCCTTGGTTTTTTAGCTCTTCCATAGTTCTTCAAGTTTCGTTCGATCGGTTTCTCTCCTTCCTTTTCGTCGCTCTCGCACAGCTTCCAAGTTCTAGTTCTTCAAGTATCTAGCAAAGCGTCTTTGTGTCCTTCTGGCAAAACTAAAGTTTTGGAAATCTTGTCAGGCACCCTTGGCCGGACATTGACAACACTTGGAGCGCAATCTTCCACATTGCAAAGGCGAGCAGTGGGCCGCCAATCCCCGAGCACGGCTCGGGCTGTGTCAAGGACTTCCTCCAGCAGTGTTTTCAAATGGACCCGAGATTGAGACCAACAGCAACTCAGGTTTTCTATCCTTGTTTGGTGTTCTTCTTCTACCTGGTTTTGATCTTCTCTTCTCGCAGCTCCTAGAGCACCGATTTGTAGCAGGCGATCCGGACGAGGATCCCAGGTAGTTTGCTCGACGTTTTCTCCAAATAAGAGGACAAAGTTTGTGCATATTAATTTTGCCGCCATCTAAGACGAGGCCCATTGGCAAACGGACGGTCGGATCAGCGGGATCCAACGGCTGGAATTTGAGATGTACAGCTTCGTCGTACTTTATGCCGAGTGACATGAATAGGGCCTTCCAGTGCTCTAGGGTTTTGATTGATTGATCGATCGCGCGGTGGGAGCGTGGAGCGGCGAGGATTCCGTCCGCGGCGGCCAGGTATTTCGAGCAGGAATCCCGCAATCGCGGTCCAGATCTAGGAGGAGCTAGGAAAGGGAATCGATCGCAATCGATCGAGAAGAACCGATCCATCATCCAGAGGAGGAGGAGGAGGAGGGCGTAATGTCTTCGGCGGTGAGGCCCGGCGCTGGCGCCGACCACGACTACCGCATCAAGCTGCTGCTCATCGGCGACAGCGGCGTGGGCAAGAGCTGCGTGCTGTTGCGCTTCTCGGACGACTCCTTCACCACCAGCTTCATCACAACCATCGGCATCGACTTTAAGATCCGGACCATCGAGCTGGACGGGCGGCGCGTCAAGCTCCAGGTGTGGGACACGGCCGGGCAGGAGCGCTTCCGGACCATCACCACCGCCTACTACCGCGGCGCCATGGGGATCATCCTCGTCTACGACGTGACGGACGAGTCCTCGTTCAACAACATCCGCAACTGGGTGAAGAACATCGAGCAGAACGCGAGCGAGAATGTGAGCCGGGTGCTGGTGGGCAACAAGGCGGACATGGACGAGAGCAAGAGGGCGGTCACCACCGCGCAGGGCCAGGCGCTGGCCAACGAGTATGGGATCCGGTTCTTCGAGACGAGCGCCAAGACCGGGCAGAATGTAGAGGAGACGTTCTTCGCCATCGCCAGGGATATCAAGCGCAGGCTCGAGGAGAGCGAGGCTGCGCGGCCCGAGGTGGCGAGCAGTAACATACAGATCACGCGGCCGGATCCGGGGACCGGGACGGGGGCCGGGGCGGCGGCGCAAAGATCGGCCTGCTGCTCTTAGCTGATCTTTGCTTCCACCATCGCTCGCTCCATCGCCATCGCCTTCGCCAGGGAGAAGCTCGATCTTTGGAGGATGGATTCCAAGTGCTTCATCCTCGCTACTTATTCGAGGTACTTCTTAGTACCTCAAACTTCTCCTCTCTCTCTCTCTCTTTTTTCCTTGTTTCTTCCTCTCTTTGATATGCTATCACGATTTTTTTGGTGTTTGTTTCTAGTTTTCTTCGATTTTTTCGCTGGTTGATTTGCTGTACAGAGTGCGTTGACTTGTCTCGTTGCAATCCATCGAAACGAAGCATCAAAATCTCTCTATTCGTTTCCCATGATGCGACGATAAGCTTCTTCGAGCTTTTCAGCGCGCGTGTGTTCTTCCAGACTTGACTGTTTCAAGTTTTTGACAAATCGAGAGAGCTTTTGCGCTGTCATGCTATGCTCACCGATCATTGGCACTTGACTCTGTCAAACAAGAAAGCTCGTCTTTTCTGTGCGATCGCATTCCCTATTCCCTCGTTCATCGTGGATTTCTTTCTTTTTCCCTTCCGCGTTCTCTTATAGTGCAACACATTCGCGGGCGCTCCCTTGACATTCGCGAGCGCGATCATTCGGAGTGACAATGACAAGTATTTCTTTTCAATGGGCGCGAATCTCACCATTCGGTAATGCGAACTCGATACCAAGCCTCGAGAGAGCTCCTGTAGCAATGGCTGCTCTTATCGTGTCAATCTCCTCTACGACTTTACAAGCCAGTTATCACAATCCAAAGATATTCTAAACCGATGAGAATCAAATCGCTCATCAAAGAAGAACTTGAAAGCCAAGAAGAAAATAAATTTAAAAAAGCAAAAATGGAGTGCGGTCGTGCAAATCACTCATAGAGATCCCCCCTCGCGTTGATCATTCATGAATCTAATGAGACACAAACGCAGCCGTAAGATCTGGTGCCACGTGGACGGCTTGAGCCGGACGCCGCCACGTCACGGCATCGTCACCCCCAACGGTCAACCGAAGAATATCCCGCCAGGGTTTAGGGTTCGTCGCAGTTTTTTCTAGTCCCGCCCGCCCGCCCGCCCGCCCAGGCGCCGCTCGCGGCCCGGACGGCGCCCCGGATGGATCAACCACCGGCGCGCGTTTTCCAGGCGCTAGATCTATCCTAGGATCGCACGCAACTGGAGCTCCGCGTCTCTGGTAAGACTTTTTAGAGCTACAGCGGCTTGATGTCTTAGTCTCTAGCGTCAAACAACAGGCTGGCTATGGATTCCTTCGATAGTCCAAGCGTGGTTTGTCACTTGTGTCGCATCGTGCACGGTCGAATTTCGGTGTCCACTCGGGCCCATTCGCCCCCCTCCGTGGCAATTTGCTTTCCTTCTTCTTTCTTCTTTCGGCTCTTCTCTTTTTCCATTTATCTAACCACAAGGAAGTGTCCGGGGGTTTGGGAACCTGACGGTTTGTTTGTGAGCCGGCGGAGTGGAGTCGGTCAAAGGTGTCGAGTGGCAGAAAGAAATCTCTGCCGGAATGTAAGATGTCATTGATTGTGTCGTCCATTGCAACAGTGGTCATTTGCAGCAGTGGAGATGAGCTCCTCTGCTGTGCGGTGAAAGGTCCTAAAAGGATTCTCATGTCACTCTCAAGTCGGGCTTATAAATACCTCGTTGCTTCTGGCTGTGGTATCTCGCCGCAGTGAAAGCAGCAGTGGTCTCCCGCTCGCGTTTCGTGAGGTTGCTGTGAAAGTCGTCGGTGTTAGCGCCTTGACATTCTCGAGTGCTGCTCGGCAAAGATTGCATCCCCGAGTGCTCAGCAAAGTTGTAGCGATTCTTCTCTTGCTTCTTGTAGAGCCATGGCCGCGGCGTTTCAGATGTCTGCTGTTGTCTACGGGGGGAGGAGATTTTCTCCTCGGATGGCTCCGGCAGCAAAAAGTGTCATGACGCGGTCGCAACTTAGCTACTTCTCGGGTGTTGGACACAGAAGGAGCTCACCTGTGACGCAGGATGGCCATTTTGTGAAGCTCTTCGCCGAGGCCTTCAAGGTGCTCAGCTCCGCCAGCACTGTTGAGCTGCTAGGCTATGCAACTTTCCAAAAGCAAGAGCAAGAGGGCATTCAAGCGATCACGCTACAGCTGATTAGCACCAAGGCAGACTCTGGTCAGTATGCGCTCGGATATCTCTCTCCTTTCACTTCTGACCCCCATGTTTTATGTTTTCCAGCCACACGACTTGAAGTTTTAAGCGACATTGCAACTGTGGACTGGCACTTGCATGATTCTTCGCCTTCTGCGAGTGATATCAAGTGTCCTGTCAAGTTTCTCATTCGAAAGGATTTTGGTGAACCTGGAGCAATTCTTGTGAACAGCGGCTATGGCACGCCAATGCTGCTGAAGTCACTAGTCCTGGAGATGCCAAATAAAACAACCATTGGTTTCTTGTGCGACACTTGGATTTCAAACGGGCAGCAGCGTGTTTTCTTTGCAAACAAGGTAGCAAAGAAACTATTTCCTGTTGATGGGAAACTTTTCTCACTCGAAACGTTGCAATGCGCAGGCTTATCTTCCACTGGACACACCTTCCGGGTTGATGAAGCTTCGGACGCGCGAGCTAGCAAGCATCCGAGGCAATGGGAGTGGAGTTCGTGTCAATGGCGAACGCATCTACGACTACGATGTCTACAATGATCTCGGAAATCCTGACTACAGTCCAGACTTGCTGAGGCCAGTTTTGGGAGGATCCAGCACTTATCCATATCCTCGAAGGTGTCGAACAGGTCGCATGCCATCCAACACAGGTACTTGTAAATCCGCATTGATGTGTCTCTCTCTACATATGTGCTTCTACTGCAGACAACACTTTTGAGAGCTCGGCTTCTAGCGAGAAAGAATTGTATCTCCCGGCTGGTGAGGCGCCTGCTTTCGCTACGCAGTGTGGTGCAGCAGATAATGCTGTTCAGTCTCTTTACCAACTCATTCCTGAGATTCACAAGGCTTATGCCTCGAGGCCTTTCTTCGACAACGTCGGCGAGCTTAGAAGCCTCTTCACCGAAGGCTTCAATCTAAAGCCGGAGGAAAGTAGGACAACCGACAACAACTGCTGTTTGAAGTTCCCTTTGCCGCAAGTTCTTGGAGGTATAGCGTGAAGGGAGTTTAAACTTGTATATGTCAGCTAACGGGCGTTTCTCGCAGCTCATCCCGACGCCTGGATGCTCGATTCCGAGTTCGCAAGACAGACAATTGCAGGATTGAATCCTATTACCATCGAATGCCTGAAGGTACTACAATGTGGCAATGTTATCGAATTTCTTTCAAGGACTGGAGGTTTAATGTAATGTCCGATCGCCGCAGGTGTTTCCTCCTCATCGACTCGATCCATCGGAAACATCTTCTCTAAACGCAGCTCATATCGAAAGCCAGTTGGGAAGCTTGAGCGTCAGCGAGGTAGCAAGCTTGATACTCGTGGTGAAACCACTGGATGCTGAAGGTTTTAGTCTTTCCGTCTGTGGCAGGCGTTGGAAGCGAGTAGATTGTTTGTCCTGGACTACCATGACGCTTTCATGCCTTACTTGGAGAAGATCAACGCGCAAGAGGGAGTCCGGTCCTATGCCTCTCGGACAATATTCTTCTTGACAGATGCTGGAACTCTGACTCCAGTGGCGATTGAACTGAGCCTCCCATCGCCCGGGGAGGCTATCAACAGAGTGTTCGTTCCCGGGGAGACTTCCGGCGAGAGAGATTGGTTGTGGGAGCTCGCCAAGGTCCACGCATCAACAAACGATGCAGCATATCACCAGGCCATCAGTCACTGGTACGAAGCAAAGTTCGAGGCTTTTGATCAAAAACGTTTTATCACTCCTCTTTTCTTTCCAAAGGTTGAGAACTCACGCAGTGCTCGAGCCTTTCATCATCGCTACGCACAGGCAGCTGAGTGACCTCCATCCAGTGAAAGGCCTGCTTCTACCACACCTCAAGAGCACCATCTCCATCAACTCAGAAGCTCGGAGGCTGCTTATCTGCGCTGGTGGAATCATCGAGAGAGCGTTCTTCACCGGGAAGTACACGCTGGAGATCAGCTCCCTCTTCTACAAGAGCTCGTGGAGATTCGACGAGCAAGGCCTGCCAGCTGATCTTCTCAAACGGTAAGGAATCAGCTAAAGAGAAAAGAAATCCTTTTAACAAGCTTAATTTTTTCTTTGCAGAGGAATGGCTGTCAGGGATCCCACAGCAAAGCACGGCCTCAAGCTCCGCATTGAAGACTACCCATATGCGGTGGATGGCCTGGAGATCTGGTCGTCGATCCAAACCTGGGTGGACGACTACGTCAATATCTTCTACATGTACGACGTTTCAGTCTGCGCGGACACGGAGCTCCAGAACTGGTGGAGGGAGATCACCGAGGTCGGCCACGCTGACAAGAAAGAAGGCTGGCAAGATCTGAGCACCAAATCCGCGTTGAAAGAGGTCCTCACGACTGTCATCTGGCTAGCCTCGGCCCACCACGCGGCCGTGAACTTCGGCCAGTTTGCTTACGCTGGTTTCACTCCAAACCGCCCCACCATCACGCACCGGTTCATCCCCGAGGCCGGGAGTGAGGAGCACCAGGAGCTGCTCCAGGACCCGGAGAAGTTCTTCTGCTCGACGCTGGCCAACCGGCTCGAGACCATAACTCTGCTGTGCGCGATCGAGCTGCTGTCGAGCCACCTGCCCGGGCAGGAGTTCCTGGGGGAGCAGCCGAGCTCCAAATGGACGTCGGACCAACGCGTGATGGCTGCCTTCGAGAGCTTCTCGCAGAGACTGGAGGCCGCCGAGGACGATATCGAGTTGAGGAACGAAGAGCCGAGCCTGGAGAACAGGAGAGGACCGGCGGAGGTGCCCTTCACTCTGCTGTGCCCGTCGTCGGGGCTCGGGCTGACTGGTAGAGGAGTTCCGAATAGCGTATCAATCTGATAGGATGACCGGCTCGAGAGAGTAAAAGTTTTGGCGAAGAGAGCTAATTTGTAGTTCGCGAGCGTTGGAGAATCGCTTTCTCGTGTCTTGTATATAACATCCTTCGTAAAAGTTCCATAAATGTTATATAATATAACTGACGACGTTTCTTGATAGAAGAGTTCCATCACTGTATAAAACTGCCGGCCGGCTTTCTTTTGTTTTTCTAAAATGGAGTTCGTCGTGAGAGGCCGCATAGTCGTTCAGAAGAAGCACATACTCGAGCTCGGCAATGTGGCTGCCGATGTTGCGGATGATATCGGGGACCTCCTTGGCAACAAGGTGACTCTGCAACTTGTGAGCACCGAGCTTGATCCAGGTAATAGGCTCATTCTTGCATTTTCACTTCTCGACTTTGTTTATATAATGCAGAAACCGGGGACTGCAAACAGAGCCCGGAAGTGGCAGTGAGTGACTGGTTTCTATCCAAGGATGGTTTCGTACCTGACGACGTCCAATACGAAATTATATTCCAGCTCCACACGTCGTTCGGCATCCCTGGAGCCTTCGCGATTAGAAATCACCACAAGCACGAGTTTTATCTCAAGTACGTAAAGCTCGAGCTACCTGATGCCACCGTCCTTCACTTTCCATGCAACTCCTGGGTATTTAACGCCTCCAAATATAAGAATGATCGTGTGTTCTTTAGCAATGAGGTACAGCTGTTTCGTTAGCTGGAACATAAAGATCCATCCTGTAAGTTGATCAACTTGTAACTTGCGTATAGGTGTACCTTCCTAGCGATACCCCACCAGGATTGACTGAGCTCCGAGAGCGTGAGCTGCGAGACCTGCGAGGAGATGGAACAGGCGAACGACATGAGTCGGATAGAATATATGACTATGATCTGTATAACGACCTCGGAAATCCTGAAAAAGGCCCGGATATGATTCGCCCCGTTCTTGGTGGATCCAGAGAGCATCCATATCCACGTCGCTGTCGGACAGGCAGGAGTCCTGCAATATCAGGTGAGTCAGCTCTATCAAGTGTCGCTTCTCTACCATAATGGCTTGCAGATCCTTCTGCCGAGAGTATGCCAGCTCAAAGAAAAGATTTCTATGTTCCAAGCGATGACAGGCCCAGCAGGCGGAAACAGTGTGCTTTGTTCGAAGAGAAACTCAAGGCAGCTGCACATAGCCTGCTCCCGGTGTTAAAGTCTGTTTTCGGAAGGAGTTTTAAATCATTCGAAGAAGTTATGCAACTTTACCACCAAGAGATGAGCGTGGAAGCATCCACGACAGCGGATGACGAGGAGAAACACAGTCCACACACCGTCCTTGTCCAGAATGAGTTTAAGGACTGCAAGAACACAAGCTGGCTGAGATATCCAATCCCGCAAATCGTTGCGAGTAAGCAATTTTTCTACCTCCAAAGAGCCCTCGCATTTAATTGTGAGTTTCAGCTGATGAGTGGGCCTGGTCATCCGACTTGGAATTCGCTCGCCAGACTATCGCGGGGGTTCATGCGCTGAAAATTACCTGCATGAAGGTACGATGAATCAGTTGAGAGAAAAGAAAACAAAAAAGAACTCTGGTGATGCAGGCATTTATACCTGAAAGCAGACTTGATCCATCGAAATACGGGGCACCATCCTCTCTAAAACCGGAGCACATTGAAGAGCAGCTCGAGGGATTGTCAGTTCAAGCGGTACAGTCATCCCGTTCGTTACGTCCTGTGCAAAAATTTTCAATCTTTCGTCTCAGGCTCTCCGAGGAAGAAAACTCTTCAGCGTCGACTACTACGACACCTTCATGCCATTTTTGAGTAGGATCAATGCGCAAGAAGGGATCCAGTCGTACGCGTCTCGTTCCATCTTCTTTTTAACTAAGCAGGGCTGCCTTAAACCAGTTGCCATAGAGCTAAGCTTGCCACCACAAACTCCGGACACAAGTAGTCACAGGGTGTTTGTGCCACCCTTGTCTGCCGAGAAAAAAGACTGGTTATGGGATCTTGCTAAAGCACACGCAGCTTGCAACGATGCAACGTACCATCAAGTCGTAAGCCACTGGTAAGTGGTCACTGTTGAGACGCTTTGAGTAACTTTTTCCAAATCTCCGGCATCTGCAGGACATATACACACGCGGTGTTAGAACCTTTCATACTGGCGGCTCGTCGACATCTGAGCACCATGCACCCTCTGCATCTCTTGCTGGATCCACATTTCAAGGACACGCTGGCGATGAATGCATTGGCAAGAAAGACGCTTACGAGCGCGGGTGGTGTCATTGAAAAGAGCTTCTCGCCAGGAAAGTACTCGTTTGAGATGTCCTCGGCCGCATACGACTCCTGGAGTTTCGACGATCAAAGCCTGCCAGCTGATTTGATCAAGAGGTAATAATGAAAAGAGAGTAAGGAAGAAGAACAGTAGAACTTACGTTGCCTTGCAGGGGCATGGCTGTGCCGGACGAGAAAGAAAAACACGGACTTAAGCTGACCATCGAGGACTATCCGTATGCTATCGACGGACTGGAGATTTGGAGCGCTATAAGGCGCTGGGTGCACGAGTTTATAAACATTTTCTACAAGAGCGATGGAGCTCTCCAGGCAGATAACGAGCTCCAGCAATGGTGGAGCGAGGTGAGAAGCACCGGGCATGGAGACAAGAGTCATGAGAAATGGATCTCTGGCATAGACTCTAAGGCCAACTTGGAAAATCTTCTCACAACTTTGATCTGGACAGCCTCGGGTCGCCATGCAGCAGTAAACTATGGACAGTACGCTTACCAAGGATTTCTCCCAAATCATCCCTCCAAGACACACAGGCTCATACCGCAAGAAGGGACCAAAGAACACGCGGAGATGCGAGAAAACCCCGAGAGATTTTTTCTCAGTGTGATCCCGACCAAGGCCGAGACTGCCATGCTCCTCACAACACTGGAAGTTCTCTCAACACATCCAGAGGAGGAGGAATACCTGGGACAGCGCACAGGCGACGAGCACTGGACGAGCAACCGCGAAATCCTGGCGGCATTCCACGCATTCTCGCGCAGCATCGCGGAGATTGAGAGCGGGATTGAGCAGCGCAACAGCGATCCACAGCTCAAGAACAGGAGAGGGCCAGCGAATGTACCTTACACGCTCCTGTGCCCGCGATCCGGCGCCGGGATCACGGGGAGAGGGATCCCAAACAGCATCACGATCTAGCAGCGCACCGAAATATCACGATCTAGCAGCATTCACCGAAATAAAACGAAGCTCCCGCCCAAACAAAAGAAAAATACCTCGACATTTAGGGTTCTTCCAAGATTAGGGTTCTTAGCATACCATGGCGTCGAGCAGCGGCGCGGGCACGATGTCGTCCAGCAGCGGCCTCACCTTCAAGCTCCACCCGCTCGTCATCGTCAACATCTCCGATCACTACACGCGACTGATGGCGCAGGCGGCGGCCACTGGAAGCGCAGGTATTCCCCCTCCCCTGCGCGTCTTTGGCTGCGTAATCGGCGTCCAGGCCGGGCGCAACGTCGAGATCTTCAACAGCTTCGAGCTCAAGCACGACGCCGCCACGGATTCCCTGGATCGCCCCTTCCTGGAGACCAAGCAGGAGCAGTACAAGAAGGTCTTCCCAAAGTACGACGTCCTGGGCTGGTACTCCATCGGCGCGGACATCCGCGAGTCGGACATGGTGATCCACAAGGCGCTCATGGACATCAACGAGAGCCCCGTCTACCTCCTCCTCAATCCGGCGATCAACCCCGCGCGCAAGGAGCTCCCACTGTCCATCTACGAGAGCGAGCTCCATGTCATCGACGGGGTGCCGTCGCTCATCTTCGTCAAGGCGAGCTACACGATCGAGACGGTGGAGGCGGAGAGGATCTCGGTGGATCACGTCGCACACATCAAGCCATCGGACGGGAGCTCCGCCGCGACGCAGCTGGCGGCGCACCTCACCGGGATGCACAGCGCGATCAAGATGCTCCACAGCCGGATCAAAGTCCTCCACCATCTCCTGGCCGCGATCCAGAAGGGGGATGCGCCGCCCGAGCATGCGCTCCTCCGGCAGGTGTCGAGCCTCGTCCGCCGCCTGCCAGCCATCGACTCGCCCAAGTTCCAGGACGATTTCCTCATGGAGTACAACGACACGCTGCTCATGACGTACCTGGCCACCATCACCAAGTGCTCCAACACCATGAACGAGTTTGTGGAGAAGTTTACCACCGCCTATGACAAGCAAAGCCGGAGAGGAGGGCGCACCGTCTTTGTCTAGGAGGAGAGCTAAGCTCTTTTTTGTTCTCCCTCCCTCTATATAGCGTTAACTTCTTCTTCTACATACCTTGTAAGAGAATTGAGATTATAATGTTTGCACGTACAATATTCTGGATCAAATATTATCTCTTTAACAGGAGTGGTGAAAACAGGGGGTTTTTTTTTTCTTAAATCATTCAAGCAGATCCAAATATCAAAGCTTATGTGTTTTAGTTTTAAAGAGTCAAGGTAACCTAAACCTTCTATCTAAAATAGAATATCCCGGCATATCCTAGAAATATCCACTAAGGATCAACGAATATTTTTAGCCGTATGAAATGTGGAATCGTAAGAAGTCCCTTTCTAGTCTCTGCTTTTCACGTTTATAGTGCTTTTCAGGACGTCCAACAGCGAGGAATCTTGTTGACACGTCGTCTGTACAAGCTGTTTCAAAGAAAAAGAGATGCCAATTGCATGCATGCTGTGACGCGCCTTCGAGAGGGCAATTTGGCCACTGACTTGCTATAAAAACTATGATTTGATCATGGTTTCTGGATTTATGTGTGTTCTTTGATTTCGCACACAGAGCAATGAGCCTGACATTCCACAAGCAATCATCAAGTTCCTAACACATAAGCGAAACGTTTCAGTAGATCCCGAGCTCAATAAGTCTGGTAAGGTCCTCAAGACCAAGTTCTGCCCGCTCACTGTGGAGCACAAGCAAGGAAAGATAAAGGGAGCGATTTACCATGTGTGATAACCTTGTTATGGAATACCTTTACTCAACTATTTCCTCTAGAATGTTGGTCATGCTAGAGTTAAGATGTAGGCAGTCTTTGGCAGTCAATACACTTATGGCATATTTGATGCACATAAAACTATTTATAAAATGTTAAAAGATGAAATGGCAACACACAAACACTATAAAGTGATAAAGTGATGGTGATAAGCAAGAATGACACTAAAGTGTATGTTCGGAACAACAAAATCAACAACTTATACAAAGGTACTTCTATATTGATATTATGTTAGGCAGGAGTTTCAAAGATTTACTCATCATGGAATGGGAAGTCCACTCTGATCCTTTAAGTGCATCTTTTTCCTCTTTCTTTGGATTGATGCTTTTCCTTTTTCAGTCACATATCCAGTCAAGAACTGATTGAGGAGATCAAACCCCCCAAGTGAGTAGTATGGCATAAAGAATTGGAAAACTAACACATAATAGAAAATAATTGGATAATGTAGGAAT
Source organism: Selaginella moellendorffii (assembly GCF_000143415.4). NCBI lineage: Eukaryota > Viridiplantae > Streptophyta > Lycopodiopsida > Selaginellales > Selaginellaceae > Selaginella > Selaginella moellendorffii. The sequence goes on along the minus strand of NW_003314261.1, from coordinate 4,470,744 downwards.
ACTCATTACAAATCAGTATAGAAACGAGTAACAAGGATGCTGTTTTGATCTTCTTCTTTTTTTCTTGTTGCTCAAAAGAAACTTCACGAAAAGCTTGCCACTTATGTATAGTATAGGTATGGATGGGAAGAATTGGTATTGGCGTAGTAATTCACACTGGGATCGTAGTAATCGTCAGGATAAGAAAAATTGTTCTCGATGATTTCTGCCAGTAGAGAAGTAAGAAAAGATCATGGATTTGAGCAAGAAAAGGGTACCCGTCTCATCCCTGGGCCAAGATGGCACGCGATAGTATTTGAGGTGTTCCCGTGGACGCCATTTCGCGTCCAAGCAGCGGCACTTAAATCCGTCCAGCAAAAGATCGGTCAAGATTGAACACCGGCATCGCCACGAAAATGGCAGCGGACGCAAGCCCTCGAGCAGCGAGATCTCCGACTGGACGATGATCTCGAATGCCAACTGCAATGGAGAAACTACAGGATCAAACAAAGAGAAAAGAGAAGAAGACACTGCATACCCCAGTAGGACCAGTGTACGAGAGCCGCGGGTCATGGAGCTCTTCGTCGAGCTTGTTTCCAACGGCGACAGTGAGCGGCAGGGAGATCGCAAACGCCGTAAACACGGGCCGGATGATCCCACGGCGTGGATGCGGGATGTTGTCGATGCGGTCCACGGCAATGGGCGTGCCATGGTAGTACACGGTGGTCTCGATCCAGTGGTGGAACATGTCGAGGTGCCGGTTTGAATTGGTGATGTTCATATGGACCTCGCACAGAAAGTTCAACTTGTAAGCGAAATAGTTGCCCTTGCCTTCCACCTGTTGCTGCCGGATCACCTCTGGCTTGATGCGGTAGAGCCTGCCATAGCTCACGAGCACCGATTTAAATCTCACGATCGGCAGCTCTGGGCGCTCCCGGAGCTGGAATGCCAGGAGGGCGATGCAGAAGACGAGGCAGGAGGCGATGATGGATCCCCCGAGGATCGTCGCCGCGTAGAACAGCCTCGTGCGCGTCGGGGACGAGAAGGTATTGAATCGGCGGGACTCCATAAGGTTGAAGACGAGCAGCACTGGAAGATCGGGGCGGGTTCTGATCCCCAGCCCATAGTAAGGATCGTAATCTTCCTCGGACCACGGGCTTTCGCCGCCATTGCGAGCTTCTCCTGCTTCTTGCCCTTCCTCTTGGATGCTCCTGGAGGGGCGCTTGAGAATGGATCGGCGAACCTGGAACGAGGAGGACGAGGGCAAATCTTGCTGCGGCGCCGGCGCCGGCGGCTGCTGCTCGATGTCGAATACGACTGCTCTCCTGGTGCTGAGCGTCGCGGCGGCATCGTCCATGGATCCATCTCCAGCTCGGCGCTTCCATGGCGCCCTCTCGCGAGCTCCCCGAGCTCCCGGGAGACCTAACCCTCGCGGGATCTCATCCAACGGCCCAGTTTCAAATATGCCCCGCCCATTCGCTAGATCTCATTCAACGGCCAGATCTCATCCCTAAGTGAAGGGATCGATGATATCTGCCAATGCAAAGGCGAAAAACCAAAGATCAAGGACTGAGCGAGCGAGAAATGGAAACAAAAGCACCCGAGTCATCCCTGGTCCAAGACGATTCCCGATAGTGTTTCAAGTCCTCGTGTGGACGCCACTTCCCGTCCATGCAGTGACAATGAAACCCCTCATACTGGTCTATGAAATCCTTGATCAAGCCCCGGCACCCCCACGAAAATGCCGCCCTAGAGCAGCGAGGTCTCCGACTGGAAGATGATCTCAAATCCCGTCTGAAGGAACGAAAAAAAGAATCAAGATCAAGCAAAAGAAAAGAGAAAACAAGCACAAGGATACGTACTGCAGAGGGGCTGATCACTTGATAGTCGATCATCGGCGCGACGAGCTCTTCACGAAACATGTGTCCAACGCTGATGCGAGTGGCCGTGTTGTCAATCCGATCCACCGCGAAGGCCGTGCCATGGTAGAACACGGTCATCTCGACCCAGTGGTGGAAGATATCGGTGCCGGTTTGGATTCGTTAAGTTCCCCTTGCCTTCCTCCTTTTGCCTCACAACGTCTGGCTTGATCAGGTAGAACTTCTGGAAGCGCGTGGACACCTTGACGATCGGGAGCTCCGGACGCTCCCGGAGCTAGAATCCCAGGAGGACGATGCAAAAGAGGAGCCAGGACGCGAGGATGGATCCCCCAAGGATCGCGGAACCGTAGAACAGCCTGGTGTGATCATCCAGGTGGTGGCATCCACGGATCTTCCAGGCGATGCCAGTGGTGGATTTGGCGCGACGCTGGCGGCATTCGCGCAGTCCGGCCGGATCGATCGAGCCTGGGCTTTGCTTCTCGAGATGCCGGTCCAAGATCTCAAGTCTGCTACAGCGGTGCTTGCGGCTCTCGTCTAGGCCGGGCATCTGGCGAGTTCCAAGAAATGGAGCAGCATGATGCTGCCTGGAACACGATTCTGTCGGCGCAATCGCAGAGTTGGAATCTAGAAGAAGGGAGGTGCGCGTATGAGAGCATGCCCGAGCACAACATGGTCTCCTTCACGTCAATTCTCTCAACAGCGGCATCTTGAAGAAGCAGCACGGATCGTTTAACTTATGTTTGACCGCGACGTTGCGCAATGCTAGCAGCAGTTTTCCATGCCCAGGACCTTTCCAAGGCGGTAGAAACGTTTTTGAGATGCCCGAGAGAGATCTCGTCTCATGGTCGCTTCTCTTGGGATATGCCTAGCACGGGCACCTGGAAAGGGCTCGTGGGCAGCGTGCGCCCTAAAATTACTTCCACGTGGCCACAGCCCCAACACTTAGCCAAATTTCAATCAGCGCACGCGTGCTGTTTAATTCGATGTCTCAGCCCCTCTCCCACAACTTCCTGTCTACTCGACTCCTTTATTTACTCAAAACCATGGCGCAGTCCTTTGAGCTATGGCATGTGGGATAGGGTGGAATGCCCTGAGCGAAGATTGCACAGGAAGAACCATTGGCGGGATCATGGAATATGTAATAGCTAGAGCTGAGGTTCGTTTTCTCTTGCTCGGAAGATCAAACTTGGTCTTATGCCAGCCCGCGATGATCATCTCATTTGGAGAGTCCGGCTTCTTGAAGCCTAGTGTCGTTTTCCATGGGCTAAACAAAAGAGGAAACGACAGAGATCAAAACGGAGCGAAAGAGGAATAAACTTGTCTCCACAAATCTTCTCTTGCATGTGCTGAATCTCCTCCTTTTGTCGCTGGCTTGCCTGGACCACTGGCATCCATCTTTGCATTTCCCATGGATTTATTTAGCTGAGTATATAATAGTAAGAAAACAAAGAAAAAACAAATTAAGTTAAACTTTTTGAAGCTTTGCTGGAAATGCTAAGCTTGAAGTCTGCAATATACTGTCCAAGGTTTTTTTTTCTTCCATCGCGAAAACCCTCGCGAGATCTCATCCAATGGCCCAGTTTTGTCCAATTCGCCATTCCTCTTTGTGGATGCCAACGGCCCAGATTCAAATGCCCAGTAACTTCGCGGAATATATAGCAGATCATACAAGCTGGTGATTGGCAATGTCCCCTCACCAGTGGAAAGATCAAACAAGGCTCCATTACAACTCTGGTGTTATGTGCGTCAAGTATCTCTTTCTCTTCTTCCAACTTGTTTGGAGTGTGATCCCTTTTGTGCGACCCAGCGCGCTGGATTGTCACATCGAGAAGCCCAATTTGCCTGGGTTTCTCCTTCTATGAGGTCCACTGCTCGCACGAATCAAAACAAACGCTGCAAAGGTTTCAAGGGTCCACATTGTGAGATTCTTTTCGCGATGGAGACTTTCGCTGCTCACCTCAAGATTATTGATCGATCTTACGCTGCGAGACCCGCTCGATTAAGCGCGACGCTGCCGGGTCCTCCCCCGAGTGCCACAGGAAGTGAGCGTAGCAGCCGGCGTAGAATGGATTCGATGGCTCCGCCGCCATCGCTGCCCTGTACGCCTCCTCGGCTGCTCGCCGGTCCCGATGAACCAGCCACAAGAATTTGCCGTAGCGGCAGATGATCTCGGCGTCCTCGGGATCGGCTCGAAGTGCCAAGTGGAAAACGCTATGAGCCCTGCAAAGAAAGCTTGAGATCACCGAAGGATAACGAAGAAAAAATAGATTATTTTTACCTTTCATAGTCACGACGAACCAGGAAGAGGAACTCGGCATAGTTCGCGAGGATCAGCGGGTTGTTCTGATCGGTGGCGAGCGCCTCCTGGTAGAGTAGCTCCGTCCGGTCGAAGCACTCGTAGTCATCAGCTTCCAGGTGCACGGAGATTGGAGCTACCAGCGCTGCCGCGGGACCAATCTCCACGGCGTGTGGAGGCTTGCCATGGTTGCCAACTTTGTGCTCCTCCGCGGCTTGCTCGAGCATGGAGACCATGAAGAGCTCCTCGTCGCCGGACGATGGAGAAACTTCGTGCGCGAAAGCCCCGGATATAAAAACGTCCTGAGAGCTCGACGTATCCGTCGTGGTCTTCTTGCTCTTGGAGGATGATAAGCCGTTAGAGCAAACTTCCACTTGCTGCTGCTCCAGGCCGAAAGTCCCCGCCGCCGAGAGAGCCACGAAATTCGCGAGGATGATCATCAGCGAGAGCATCAACCTGGGAGTCTTGGCGAAGACGTGCTGGAAGAGCCAGAGGAATGAACAGTGCATGTCGGTCTGGACGGAGGCCAGGAGCGCCGGGAACTCGGCCCCGTGGGACGACGATCGAGCCAGCAGCGCGTACCTTTGTACGCTCGTCAGCATCACCACCATGGAAGAAAATGCCCCGGCGATGGAGCAAGGAGTGGCAGCGCCTGTGCCTGTGATGGTCTCACCACTCAGAGATTCCCCCAGAGAGGACGAATTCCCAGGGATATACGACGTACTGCACTCGCTCACACGGAGGTCGTCGCGATTCTCACACCGCGTCTGGCAGGCCCGTCGTGTTCTTCGCGTTCTTCCCATTCTTCCCAAGCCCTGATTCCTGCCGCCGCCTAAAGCCTTCCAAGAACAAGATCGCTGCCCCCAGCACGAAAATCTCTCGCACGAATCCGCCCGGCACGGCCGCTGCGCCGCGGCGATCTCCGACGGATTCACCAGCACGCTCGACACGAGCAGGGGCCTGGAACTCACAGCTTCCATCCCCGATCGAAATTTCGACCGATTCCTCCCGCTTCTCTTCTCAATACCTGGCCCGCAGCAGCGCCGCGATCATCTGGCGAGCAGATCCATCCCGCCGCGCCGGATTTCTGGCGCTCCACATCGCCGCCCCGGTGCTTCGCTCAAGAGGCACCCAAAAACTTCACGTGAACACGGACGAAAAGAGTGGCCCTGGCCAGATTCGAGCCCACGACCGGGGGCCCATTTTCCATGCTATGACATGGTGCTCGTCCATTTCAGGGACTTTCCCAATGGGTCCACGTTGGAGACAACATCTGGGGGGAAGCTCGAGACGATTGCTCTTATGCCACTCGTTAAATCTCTTAGCCTGTGGACGCAAAGGGAAAATAATTCACACTTTTTATCATCGAAAGAGAAAAAGTTCCACTCACCATGTTTTGTAGAAATCGGTGAGGTGAGATCCTCCGTTGGAATTGCTCTCCACCAAGTTCTTGAGGCCATTGAAGCGCTCCTCGATGGGTTTCTTGAGAGGCCGGACCTCGCCTTTGACGTGGTTGATGCATTGCTGCAAGAAGTATGAAAATGGATCGAAGATCTTAGTTTTTCTTCCTTGAGTTTCGCGCACTTACGTATAAAAGAGCGACTTGGTGTGCCATGTACTTGTGATTTTGAGGATGATCGATGTCCTCGTGGAGCTGGCTGCTCATAGTTAGCAGCTCGTTCAAGAGCGCTACGTAAGATAGATAGTTCTTGCTACCTGGCGTAACCATATTAGAATTCCATCAGATTCGATCCAGCATTTACCTGATGACTCATTGTTAACCTTGAAGTTCTTTCTCACCCCGCAGGTTTTGATCGTATCCAGATACTTTCTCAGGTTTGGGAAGCAATCGAGAATGCCTGATTCATGCAAAATGGACTACTGAAAATAACACCCGTGAAACTCAGGAAACTAGCGGAGCGGTGACAAAAACTTACCATGTAAGGCCTTGATGAGTCTATTTCTTGACAAAGTTCCAGAATCTCTGGAAGAACTTTGCGCTCGAAATCATACGCTGCGTTGTTTTTCTTCAAGAAATACAGGAAGTTTAGCGGGAAAAGACTACCGAACTTACCTGATCCATTTGTAGAAGAGCATCCGCGAAAGCACAAGACGCCGCAAGCTTCTTCATATCGATCTTTTGCAAGAGCGGCTCATCCAGGTAGATCTTTACTGCACCGCGAGAACAAAATGGATGTAATCCAGGAAGAAATGCCTTACTCTTGGAAGAAACGCGAAGGGGAGCGAGCTCGAGCACTCGAAGCGGAAGAGATCGAGCAAAGACACAGCCATAATCCTGGCGATCCAGCATTTTCCAAGCCCGCTACAAACAGATCAAGCGCACGCGGCCTATACCCGCGACGGGCATAGCGGCGACGCGCCTTCAACCGTATGAACCCTAGAAATCCGAAACTTCGAACTGGGCGGTCCGGATCCTTCCGCGAATTACCGAGAATCGCTGCCGTCCGATATGCAACACCGTCAATCCAACGGCTGCTAAGCCATATATAACATCGTATAGGGGTTAGGGTTCTTATTCGACGCAGCCGCCATGGGACGAAGTAAGTGCTTTCTTTCCTTCTTAGATCGCTGGGATTCTTAGATCTCGATGCGCTGCAGGGCCTGCGAGGTGCTACCGCCAGATCAAGAACAAGCCATACCCGAAATCGCGCTTCTGCCGCGGTGTTCCAGATCCCAAGATCAGAATCTACGATGTGGGGATGAAGAAGAAGGGCGTGGACGAGTTCCCTTACTGCGTCCATCTCGTGAGCTGGGAGAAGGAGAATGTCTCGAGCGAGGCCCTCGAAGCGGCGCGCATAGCCTGTAACAAGTACATGGCAAAGTACGCCGGCAAGGACGCGTTCCATCTCCGCGTGAGGGTTCATCCCTTCCATGTCCTCCGGATCAACAAGATGCTTTCCTGCGCCGGTGCCGATAGGTGAGTGGAGAATTTCTCTTGAAAAAGCTTTGACGATTATTTTGGTTTCCTAGGCTGCAAACTGGAATGAGGGGTGCTTTTGGAAAGCCGCAAGGTACCTGTGCGCGAGTGGACATCGGCCAAGTGCTTCTCTCCGTGCGGTGTAAGGAGAACAATGGAATTCACGCCCAGGAGGCGCTGAGGAGGGCCAAGTTCAAGTTCCCTGGCAGGCAGAAGATCATCGTCAGCAGGAAGTGGTAAGTTGTGAAGTATAGATCTCCTCGTTCACTGTTCTTACGCGAGAATTTCTTCCAGGGGCTTCACAAAGTTCTCGCGCAATGACTACCTCAAGTACAAGGCGGAGAACAGGATCGTGAACGATGGTGTCAATGCGAAGGTAAGAGCTTAGCTCGCAGAATTCCAATCTAAACCACGATGGATCTTGTTTTGCAGCTCCTCACTTGCCATGGACGACTCTCGAATCGATCGCCGGGGACAGCTATTCTTCCAGAAGTTGTAGCATAAGAAGTGACTAATATAAAGAAAAATATAAGCGTACGCTTTTTGTCACATTAAAGATTTTCTAATCGGAGTTTTAAGCAAAGCACTAAGTTAGATGTTAAACAAGCTTAACGTGCACGCCTAGGGTTTATGAAACCCTAACTTTGCTCTAGGGTTTGTAAAACAGAGCGTGGAGAGACTGTTTATAAAGTTTTTGGGCGGCTGTTTTTTGGGGCGAGGGTTTGCAAGAGGGAAAGCGCGAGGGTTTGCAAGAGGGAAAGCGATGAGCAGCCAAGGTCAGGGCGGTAGCGGCGGGCGCGGCAAGGCCAAATCCACCAAGGCTGTGTCAAGATCGCACAAGGCCGGGCTCCAGTTCCCGGTGGGAAGGATCGCTCGATTCCTCAAGGCGGGCAAGTATGCCGAGCGTGTTGGTGCCGGAGCTCCGGTCTACATGGCCGCCGTGCTCGAGTATCTAGCCGCCGAGGTATGTGTGATCTTCGCGCTCATGGGTTTAGGGTTCTTGGGCTTTTCTTTGTGGCAGATCGAAGAGTAACGATTTTGTGTGATGATCTACCCAGGTCCTGGAGCTGGCCGGGAATGCTGCCCGCGACAATAAGAAGAACAGGATCATCCCCAGACACATACAGCTCGCTGTGAGGAACGACGAGGAGCTGAGCAAGCTCTTGGGCAGCGTCGTCATTGCCAGCGGCGGAGTCATCCCCAACATCAATCAATCGCTTCTCCCCAAGAAGAGCGCCAAGTCCAAGGGAGAAATCGGGAGCATGTCCCAGGAATTCTAGGGTTCTAGCGATCCCTCCTTCGTCTTTGCTGCGCCGGTCCTTGAGTTTTAGGAGCATATAATCAAATGAAGAGTTTAATTACTGCTAAGCGCTCCACGTGGCGGAATAGAGAGAATCTAGCAGAAGCGCTCTCTCTCTCTCTCTCTCTCTCTCCGCTCTCCGCCTTTACCTTAGGGTTGGCTATGGCGGCCTCTAGCTCGGGCGCGCGCCTTCCCTCGCCAGTGAAAGCGATGGCGGATTCTCTCCCGCGCGAGGACGGCGATCTCCTGCGCTACCTGGCGACGCACGACGAATGTGATTTCGCGTCGAGCAGCAGCGGGAAGCCGGCCAAGAAGCATCACCAGCAGCAGGGCAAGAAGCGGCATCTTCATCGCGCTGTCGATCACAATGCGTCGAGTTCTTCCCCTTCTCCAGGCAAGCGATCCTCTTCTTGCGGATATTTCGAGCGCTACGCCAAGTACTGGTCTCGCTGGAGCGCCTCTCCCAACCAGCGGGTGATTGACGATGCCCTGGAGCTCAACGATTCCCTCCAAGCACAAGCACAAGCTCAGGGCAGCCGGAAGTGCGTGTGGCCTGCCATGGGGGCAAAGAAAGACAAGCAGCAGAAGCGAGCGGCTGCCAAGGACGATGCCAAGAAGGAAGCGAATGCTAGCGACGCCATCACCGATGTGGAGAAGGCGTCTCCGGAGGAGAAGATTGACCAAGACAAGGATAAGAAGCCGTCGCGAAAGCAGGCGGAGAAGAAGGAGGAGGCCGTGAGCAAGCCGCCCAAGTCGAAGCAAGTGGCGCCCCTGGAATTCAAGGAGGACGAGGAGGACGCCGGGGTCATCGAGACGAGGAAGCCCCAATCTTTTGGAACCAAAGCGTCGGAAGCTCTGGGCTTTGTTTGCGAGAAACTTCTCCGGATGTGGTATCCGCGCCTCCGACGTCGAAGCTAGATCACCAGGTACGAGTGTGGGAAAGTTCTCTTGCTCTGCTCTTTGTTCTTGTGCTTATCATTCCGGCTTTGTAGATTGCAACGGGAATAAGCGTCGGATGTTTCTTTCTGTTGCTGGCTGCTCGAATCACAAGCTCTAGAGAGTACTATTATCACACACAGGTCCCAACATCAACTCTATTTTTTTGACGAACAAGCCAGGTCTGGCTCTCGCTCTTTTTTCCTTTTACAAGTTCACATAATCACTTATACTTCCATTTCGTGTTCTTGGCGCCCGAGTGACTGTTTTTATCTCAAATCGGTGTCTGACACCTTTGATCGAGTCAAGTTTCTCTTTGCGGAATGTTTACCTACTGTTTTTTGCTTGTGAGCTACCTATTGTGTTCTACCAGTTCAGCGGTTTCCCTTTCGCGCGAAACTACACAGGTCTTTGTCAAATTTTTAAGTTGCTTTCTCTTAGTACTTTAATCTTTATGCTGCAGTCAGGAACTCAGGAAGGACCAGCGCACACAGCGCACAGCTCGTCGTTACTGCCGAAAGCCAACCGAAAGCTCTGTTCGGCACGCTGAATCGTTCGTTGTTCCCCAGGCGGCTTGTGTCGAGAACGAAAGACGGCGGTACTGTAAAACAAGCTTCATGGAAGCTAGAGTGTGAGTGATCATCTCTATCTCGTCTTTTCTTTTGCTTCGTGGCTCTTGTCGGCGGATGCCTCACTTTTCTCTTCCGTGTCAGCGTCGTTGACGAAGCTTGCGTTTCTTTTCTCTTTCCGTCTTTGGAAGCTTACGAGATCTCTCTTCTTAATTTACTCAGGCACCAGCAGCAGTGGCGATGATATTGGAGTAGAGAACTTGTGCCGGACCATTCTCCATCTTGGCCAGGTTCTCAGCGGCCACGGCGCCTTGCTTGACGCTACTATGAACTGTGCAAGCACCGAGGAGAGATCCCCAGGCGACTGCTCCAGGCAAGTAAGGCATGCTGTTTACAAGATCCGTCGCTCCAGTGAGCTCTCCAGATCGCCCAAGCACGTCGATCATGGTGCAGTAGTGCTCCACGGAGAGAGCCACGCCAAAGTCGAGGCTGAAGCTGGACAATCCTTGGAAGGACAGGCCCTTGTGGTTGCAAGCTATGAGAAGCGCCAAGTAGGAGACCTGGTTTGGGAATCCTCCCTCAAGGCACATCGATCGGAAGCTCTCCACGGCGTGGCTGCCGAATCCATAGTGGCTGAGCATGGTGATGAGAGCGTTCCAGGAGACGGTGTCCCGCCCAGGCATTTGATTCGCGGTGGCCATGGCTTTGTCGAGACGGCCACCTTTCGCAAAGGCCGCCACCATCGCCGTCCAGGAGATTAGATCTCTCCCAGGCATGGCTTGGAAGGTCTCTAGAGCGCTGTCAAGATGCCCGTTCTGGGCGTCTGCTACGAGCACGGCATTCCAGGAGACGAGGTTGTGGACGGGCATTGCGTGGAAGACTTGCTTCGCGGCATCGATTTGCCCGGTCTGGGAGTAGGCGCTGAGGATCGAGTTCCAGGAAACGATGTCTCGCTCGGGCATGGATTGGAAGGTCGCCTCTGCCGAGGCAAGATCCCCGGCCGCGGCAAATGCAACTACGATCGAGTTCCAGGCGACGACGTTGCGCAGCGGCATTCGTGAAAAGGTGGTCTTGGCGAGGGAGAGATCTCCGCTGGCAACGATCGCTTGGAGCATCGCAGTCCAGGCCACTAGATCTGTCTCGGGCATGCCCTCGAAGAGGCGAGTGGCGGCGGGAAGAGCGCCTGCCTGGGCATAAGCGCCGATCATCGATGTCCAGGAGAAGAGGTCGCGCTGGGGCGCGCGATCGAAGAACTCTTGCGCGCCTGGGAGATCCCCGCGCTGGGCATGGGCGGAGATGATCGTGTTCCAGGCTACGAGATCTTGCTGTGGCAGGCGGTCGAAGATGTGGCGAGCCTCGTGGAAGAGGCCTCTGGCGGCGAATGCCTGGATCATGGAGGTGGAGGAGACGGTGTTCCACTCCGGGACGCGATCGAAGAGGGTCTTGGCGAGGTGGAGGAGATCGGCGGTGGCGAGCGCAGTGATCATGACTGAGCAGGAGAGGATGTTTCTCTCAGGCATGGAATCGAAGGTGTTCTTGGCGTCGTCGATGGATCCCTGTGCCGCGTATGCCTGGAGGATGGATGTCCAGGACACGATGTTCCAGCGCGGCATGCGATCGAAGCAGTCTTGGGCGTCGCGCAGATCGCCCAGCTGGGCGTACGCTGCAAGCATCGCGTTCCAGGAGATTATGTCGCGCTTGCCCATTCGATCGAAGATCTCCTTGGCGGCGGCCAGGGATCCGTTGTGGGTGTAGACGGAGATCATGGTGTTCCAGGAGAAGATGTTGGGGCGAGCAATGGAATCGAAGAGGGCGCGCGCCTCGTCCAGGGCGCGGCATTTGCCATACATCTGGATGAGGAGATTGGCGAGGAGAGGGTCGCCGCGGTGGCGATCGCTGGCGAGGATTTGCGCGTGGACGCGCTGGCCCTGTGGGAGATCTCGCCTTCTCGAGCACGATTGGAGGATTGTGATGAACTCGCGCAGCTCTGACATGGAGTGGGCATGATCACGAAGCTTCCATCATTTAGGGCAAAGTGGATGGATCGCTTTGGGGCAAAGTGGATGTGTATGACGTGGACGAATACTTGTCGACCACGTGGGACAATCCTTTTAGTTTTAGGGCGACGTGGTTTCCTTTCTTTAACGTCACGCAAATGTCGTGCTTTCTCTTAAAAGGAAAACTTGGATCTTAGGTTATCTCATTTTTCTCCTTTTCTAGATCGTGGATTTGCAGAAGCGAAAATCCAGTGACTGACCACAAGGCGAGCACTATGTCGATCATGGAGACGAACAAGATCCAAACCAAGCTTGCCCAGGATGAGATTGATCGATCGCGTAGCATCGAAACGTCGCCAACAAAGAAGAGACGAAGATCGTCTTGCGACGATGAGGATCTGGGTCTCACAAAGCGCCTCGCGGCCATCTCGCCCAACTCTGAATCGTGCGAGACCACGTCAAGCGACTCGATCGACAAAGAGCTTCATCAAACGTGTTTGATAGAGGGTGACGAGATCTGGATTGGCAGCCAGGAAAGCCGTGATGAGGACGAGATTCTCAGTGAAGAGGGCTTCTGGAGCATGCAATTCTTCAAAGATGAAACGAGGAGGATGATCGCAACATCAAGAAGAAATGATCACAACATTGGTGACGAAATTGGCGACATGGAGGAATGGATCAAGAAAATCTCATTCGATTATCAAGACCATCTCTGCCAGACGTGGCTTGACAACGTCGAGAGCGTGTGGTGGAAGAACAGTGGCACCAATTACCACGGCTTGTATACCTTGTCTAAGTAAATGTAAGATAATGTGATAAATTTTCTCCCCAAAGCTTTCTAGGGTTTAGTTAGGGTTTTTGTGGCGACAATGACGGTGGTGGTGCTCAACGATGCGATCAAGCGCGAGAGCGGGCGGAGCGTCCTCCAGGGGATGATCGCGGCCGCCACAGCAGGCGCGGAGATCATCCGCACGACGCTGGGGCCGCGATCCATGCACAAGATGCTGCTGGACGCCGCGGGATCAGGTATCGTGGTCACCAATGATGGCAATTCGATCCTCCGCGACCTGGACGTCCAGCACCCCGCCGCCAAGGCCATGGTGGAGCTCAGCCGCGCGCAGGAGGAGGAGGCTGGCGATGGCACCACGTCGGTCATCGTCCTCGCGGCAGAGATGCTCCGCGCTGCCGAGCCCCTCGTCGCGCTCCGTGCATTCCATCCAAGCATAGTGTGCCGCGGATTCGCGAGGGCGCTGGAGGATTCTCTCGGGGCGCTCGAGTCGGCCGCGTTCTCGATGGACGTGGAGGACCATGCCGCGCTCCAGGGGATCGTGAGGAGCTGCCTGGGTGGCAAGTTCACTGGCGCGCTTGGCGATCTCGTGGCGGACATGGCCATCGACGCCGTGAAGACGGTGGCGGTGGATCTCGGCAATGGAAGCAAGGAGATCGACGTGAAGAAGTACGTGAAGATCGAGAAGGTGGCGGGGGGGAGGCTGGAGGACTCCGCGGTGCTGCGAGGCGTGATGATCAACAAGGACGTCGTAGCTCCAGGGAGAATGCGCAGGAAGATCACAAACCCGCGAGTTGTTCTCCTCGACTGCCCGCTCGAGTACAAGAAAGGCGAGAACGCGACCAACGTCGAGGTGATGGAGGAGGAGGACTGGAGCATCCTGCTCAAGCTGGAAGAGGAGTTTGTGGAGGAAGCTTGCAAGCACATCCTCACGCTCAAGCCAGATCTCGTCATCACCGAGAAGGGCCTGAGCGATCTGGCGTGCCACCACCTGAGCAAGGCCGGGGTGAGTGCGATCCGGCGAGTGAGAAAGACGGACACCAACCGGATCGCTCGGGCTTGCGGGGCAACGATTGTCAACCGGCCAGAGGAGCTCCAGGAGCGCCACGTGGGAACCGGGGCCGGGCTGTTCGAGGTCCGCAAGATTGGCGATGAGTTCTTCGCGTTTTTGATCCAGTGCCAGGAGCCGAGAGCGTGCACGGTGCTCCTCCGCGGCGCTAGCCAGGACATCCTCAACGAGGTGGAGAGAAATCTCCACGACGCAATGTGTGTTGTGAGGAACACCATCCGGGATCACGGGAAGATGGTTGCCGGCGGCGGCGCGTGCGAGATGGCCGTGTCCGCGGCGCTCAAGTCGAAGGCTTGCAGCGTGGAAGGGATCGAGCAGTGGGCTTACAGGGCGGCGGCGCAGGCCTTGGAGGTGATCCCGAGAACGCTGGCGCAGAACTGCGGGGTGGCGATGATACGAACCATGACCGAGCTGCAAGCCAGGCACGCCGAGGCTTGCGAGAAGCGCGAGGCTTGTAGCTTTGGGATCGAGGGGCGGAGCGGGAAGATCGCGGACATGAGGGAGGCCGGGGTGTGGGACGCGTTTGGTGTCAAGGCACAGGTGATCAAGAGCGCGATTGAGGCTGCGACAATGCTGCTCCGGATCGATGATGTGGTGAGCGGGATCAAGAAGAAGAAGGAGCGCGGAGCCCAGGGTCCAAGCGACGATGCTGGAGATCGAGAGGACATTCCAGAGTAGTGCGCTTTTCTCTTCGTCTCCGAGATTGTCATTCTCTCTTTCTTCTTGTCCCGTCTCTTTTCAAATTACACGGCTACGATCTACTTAGTATAATCTAGGTCAGTTCTTGGACGGTTACAATCTACTTAGCATATTCTGGAGATTTTCAAATAGATGGACGGCTATGATCTACTTAGCATATTTTAGGGCAAATTGTTGGACAGCTACGATCTACGTAGCATATTCTAGGGATAACTCCGGGAATTTGAGTTCACGCTGGGAATCAAGAAGCAAGCTCTGCGGCCATGGCGGAGGAATGGGGATTCTCCAATGCGAGCTTCGACTGTAGTAAGATTGCGCCTTCTCACCAGGGCGTGGAGGATGGAGGCCTTCAAGTGCTGTCGAGCAACATGCAGGGCCAGGAGCTCGTGTCGGCAAGATTCCAGATGCTCGATCTCCAAGATCACGATCGGCCGCTGCCCGAGAGATTCACGGTGGTGGTCTTGGGGAAAGATCGGCGCAGCTCGCTTGCCGCAAGGGCGGAATCGCTCAGGGTGGATTTTGGTGTCGTGGAGGACGCCAGGACGAAGATCCAGGCCCAGATCGCCAATGCCAAGAAGCAGCCAAGCACCAAGAAGCACCCGAGCGCCAAGGCCAGGCGATCCATGGCAAGGAAGAGGGAGCTAGCGCGGCGCCAGGATCTCGAGGAGATGGTGGCCCGGCTGGAAGCGCAGAAGGCCCAGATCGAGTTGGATCGCACGGACAAGGAGCTCGCGCTGGGCGGAATGGAGGCCTATGTGAAGCGCGCACGGCTAGTGAGGAGGCGGATACTTCTGGAGATGGCGAGGAACAAGGCGGTGGAGAAGAGCGGCAAGCCTTACACTCGAGGAATGAGCTGGGACTACTTCTTCCGCGAGGCAATGGGACGCCAGCAGCGCGATCGCATTGGCCTGGACAATCGATCGCTGGAGTTCCTGTGCCAGAGCGGCAAGGACGTGCAAGATCTTAACGACGCGGTCAAGGAGTTCCCGATCTTGGACGAGGCCGGGGCGGTTTGTGGCCGCCGCGTGTGGAGCGAGCTCTTTACCACCCTCTACGAGCAGCGGCCATCGTCTGTGATCTTTGGAGCTGTGGATGCTAATGTGAGTGATGGTGGTCTTTCGTTTGAGCTTGCGTTCTCACAGATTTCTATCTTTCCCAGGCAGATCGATCTTCCTGATATTCGCCGGGAGCTTTCTTTTATATCGTGTCTAAACTTCCAGGGTTTTGATAGATCGGGCTCTCGCCGAGATGGTGGTCGTCACAGCGGCATTTGGCGATTCGGCTCTCACGATGGAATTCGTCTTCGATGGCGCCATGTACAAGGTGCAGTATGTGGATCCGGCGCTGGCGGTCGATCTTGGCATCGAGGACAGCAATCGGGAGAAATGCCTCGAGGCTGCCAAGGCGGCGATCGCTTCCAAGGTGCTGGTTTCTCCGGATGACTTACATGCGTTTGCTTGCGCTGCAGGGAAGTGGGAGCTGGATGATCGAAACGTCCTTCTGGTCACGACCAAGCAGCACTTCCTGGCCAAGGATCTTGCCAAGGCGGAGAGGCAGCTCGCGCTTGCAAAGATCGACCAGGAATGCGAGGAGAGGGTCTTGGAGCTGGTCACCAAGGCACACGACCATCCACCGGTTGTAGAGGATCCAACGCCGGTCGATCTGGAGGCTCTTCATCAGAGAGTTTCCGAGCTGGAGGAAGAAGTCCGCGTGGGGGAGCAAGCGCTCGAGAAATTGGAGGAGAGACTCGCGGCGAGCAAGACAGACATGGAGGTGGGAGACAAGCTGGCGAGGCGTGCACTGCTGGAGGCTGGGAGGCTTGCGCGCGACACAGGAGGTGTGATATTCTCGGACAGCGTGGAGAGTCTTCTCGAGGGTAGCCATGCCGAGCTCTACCAGGCGGCCCACGAATGTGGTCGAGATAAGCTCCTGGAGTCATGTGAGGGAGAGGAGAGGTGGCTCACTCTCCATGCTTATGTTTATGATCCTTGAAGTTCGAAGGCTTTGTTTGTAAGTCAAGCACATTGAAATAAGTGGAACTTAGTGTCAATGCATTCGCTCGAAGTTTAGAGTTGGACAAAAACCTCTATGGAATTGGAGTATGGAACGAGTGCCCAGGTAGAATCGCCAGCTCCTCCCAAGTTCAAGAGAATGGACTGGACGACCTTTGAGTCCTGGTCTTCGCTTGCTCCAAACTGGCATGCTAGCATCTTCACCTTTGATACTGCTGGCTTCTCCGGAAAAGATGGCGGTGCGCGCCTTGCAAAGTCCGAGACGAGTGAAGCCAGCAAAGGTGCGCTTGATTCGAGGACTTGCGAGGCCGCTTCGGCGAGGAGGCATTGGAAGCTCAAGATATGGCCGGCTTGGAGCGAGAAGTTCATGAGCGTCTCAAACTCGGTCAAGCTCTTCAGCGCAGCATCTCGGTCCCTTTTGCTGTGGAGTCTGGTGGCAAGTTCTCCAGAGTCTTTATGGGACTCTCATGACGTCTAGCGTCTAGGACGACATGCATGCCGGAGGCTTCAACAATAACATTCACTGCTTAGTGAGGTATGTCGTAATTTTTTTTCCTGTCGCTTGTTTCTGCTGTAGATATATCAGACATAGATCTACGTCAGATATGTGGATTAAACGCTTCGAGCGCAGATCTGGGCAGAAGATGATTGCTCAGAAACATCCCGAGCAAATGATTGACTCTGGAGAACATCGAGATGTCAACCAAGGCGATGATGAAAACATTCTGTAGCCATGTTTTTCTTATTTGTTATTTTCTTGCCTCTGGCAATCTCACTGTTTTGTTTTGTAATCGTAGCAACTGATATTCTTGGACCAGCTCTGTGATCTTTCAAGCTATCTGCCGATGAGCCTTGCATTCCACGCCCGATGATCTGCGGATCATCTTTCCCCGAGCCTTGCGCATTCAAAACAACGGGCGCGGAATGCAAGGCTCGGCGAAAGATCTGCGACTTCGTGCGTCTTTTGTTTTGAATGATTATAGATCAGATGAGCAATCTCTACATCAAATCGATCTTTACGACCGTTGACTTGGACTTGATCGGGAATTTTCTAGGGATACTCATTGTATGCGTTCTGGTGTTGTTTCTCTGGGCCAGAGTTCCGGACCTCCAAAGAGCAATACGTGCCTCAGGCGACGCCCGTTGATTGCATCATCTACCAGCTCCTTTGCAATAGGAAACGGTAACCAACGAGGGTGAGCAAAGGCTCGTCTGCTGCCGCCACCAGGTTTCGATGTTGCTGTTGGAGTGATCAGGTCAAATTTTTGCTTTTGGCAACTTTTTACTGTGGGCGAGGTTGATGAAAGAAATTTTGCCATGCATCTCTCTCTTTCTGGCGATGGCTTCCAAACAAGAAAAGCCTGACATTTACGCATGGAGGCGTCCAGAGTTGCCCCCAATTTTCTCTGTCCAGTAGTCTCAGCATTTTATACATTCATATATTATATTTAAATATTGGTTTATATAGTTATTACTTTCTTTCTTTTTCTCTTTTTCTTTTATATATTTTTTCTTTTTTCTTTTACCTTTTTGCCTTTTTGTGTTAATGTTTACTTGTTATCTCCTGTACTGGAGTTCGACTGGTTGATTTCTTTCTGTATAGTATCCTGAAAAGCCTTGCCCCTATCCAATAGTGACTGCAACCATTTGCTTCTGTTTTTGTCCTCGTCACTTTTTGAAGATGCAAGTTCTGCAACTTCTCCACTTGATGTTGTGTGCCATTGTTTGCAGATCTCCAATGCGGGCTTCTTCAGATCTCTGTCGATTGCCATGAGCTCCCAAATACCCACCAGATCTTTCAGCTGGTCGATATCCTTGTCAATGATGGCCCATGCAGCATGATCAGCATCCAGCTTCTTCAGAAATTCGTCCTTGGCCTCGACTGATGTTGCTCCCCAAACACGGACTGTTACTTTCGATGTTTCAAACTGAAGGCTCGAGTTGGCAAACTCGTAGGACTCGGTATCAGAGATTTGTGAAAACTTACCCTCAGCTTTGCCATCGAAAAATGGCGAGCTGTAACTAGCTTCAGCTGAGATTTCCAGCTTGCGTAATCCTCTGCGCATCAGCAAGCATGCATTGGTCTCATGGCTGCTGGTGACGTTCACCTCCCTAAAGAGCACGCCACCAACATGGTACAAACCGGCATACACATGAGAGCTGTATTTCTCCAAGAAAGATGTCGCCTCAGTAGCGCCGGTAACACGTCGAGCATCTGCCTTGGCTTCATCAGTCAGGGTCATTTGGAGTTGAGGGATCTGAAAGCACTTCATGGGGACATACAAAGACTCAGTGACGATGACCGTGCGAACTTTTTTGTGCATTTCTTTCTTGTGTTTCTCCTTCTCCTCTTCGGAGTAATCACCCTGCAGCTTCATGGTCAATTTACCCAAACTCACCCCGACCTTTGTCGCAAGAGTCCATCCTTGAGTGCCGAGCTTCTCTTGAAATGTATTGTAATCCTCAATGCTGGAGAACTTCAACGTCTCGGTCTTCTGTGGATCCACCGGCCCCCTGATTGCTATATTGCTGGGGACCTGAAGGACGTGCGTGCTAAGCACTGGCCCAGGCTCTTTGCCACTCACTTTGAAACCACGGAGAGCCCGCCCACCACTGGCAGTGGCCAGAACACTTTCATTGGTCAGACTTGAATCATTCTCGCTAGCCATGACCAAAGGAGGAGGATAGTATGTAGAAGGAAAAGAGAAAATGGTACAAATATGCGAGCAAGAGTCAGTAGCCACCCACTAAGAAATGTTGTTCTCTAGAAGACAGAAGACTGCGAAACTCAGATGTATGCAGTTTGACTGGCATGAGAAACCCCATTTATATGGTTAGAGAAACAAGTAGCCGGTGTGCTTTACTTGAGACTTGCAATTGGGATCTCTAGAAATGCAAGCAAGCATAGAATCTCCTTTTATAAATGGACAGAACGGATTGTTAATATTGCGACAGGTCCAAGACGTTCAGACTTGTTGAAATTGCTGATGAGAGTTGTGAGATAGAAGTGTGCCAGGTGTCTTGTATCAAACATCATCCAAAGAAGGCTGAGCTCTAAGTATCGAGATTTTAAATAGCATATGGATTCGCACAACTGAGATTGGCATAGTTAGAAGTTAGTCAACAGAATATCTTTGAGTTTTAGTTGACCGTATTTGACTGGAAAGAAAGAAGCCTAAAAATCGCGGTTTCCTCGGTCCATGATTTCTCATGGGGGCGAGACTCTAGACGAGATCCGAGAGCGCTACGCCTCACTCCTGCGCTCGTGTGCCAATTCCAGGGATCTCGCGCGGGGAATCCAGCTGCATTCGCAGATATCCTCCTCGGCACAGCTCCGTGACGATCGATTCCTGGGAAATCTCCTGGTCCACTTGTCGGCAAGATTCCGGATGCTCGATCTCCAAGATCACGATCGCCCGCTGCCCGAGAGATTCACGGTGGTGGTCTTGGGGAAAGATAATGCCAAGCACCAAGAAGCACCCGAGCGCCAAGGCCAGGCGATCCATGGCAAGGAAGAGGGAGCTAGCGCACAGGATCTCGAGGAGTTGGTGGCCCGGCTGGAAGCGCAGAAGGCCCAGATCGATGTGGATCGCACGGACAAGGAGCTCGCGCTGGGCGGAATGGAGGCCTATGTGAAGCGCGCACGGCTAGTGAGGAGGCGGATACTTCTGGAGATGGCGAGGAACAAGGCGGTGGAGAAGAGCGGCAAGCCTTACACTCGAGGAATGAGCTGGGACTACTTCTTCCGCGAGGCAATGGGACGCCAGCAGCGCGATCGCATTGGCCTGGACGATCGATCGCTGGAGTTCCTGTGCCAGAGCGGCAAGGACGTGCAAGATCTTCACGACGCGGTCAAGGAGTTCCCGATCGTGGACGAGGCCGGGGCGGTTTGTGGACAACACGTGTGGAGCGAGCTCTTTACCACCCTCTACGAGCAACGGCCATCGTCTGTGATCTTTGGAGATGTGGATGCTTGAGCTTGCGTTCTCACAGATTTCTATCTTTCCCAGGCAGATCGATCTTCCTGATATCCGCCGGGAGCTTTCTTTTATATCGTGTCTAAACTTCCATGGTTTTGATAGATTGGGCTCTCGCCGAGATGGTGGTCGTCACAGCGGCATTTGGCGATTCGGCTCTCACGATGGAATTCGTCTTCGATGGCGCCATGTACAAGGTGCAGTATGTGGATCCGGCGCTGGCGGTCGATCTTGGCATCGAGGACAGCAATCGGGAGAAATGCCTCGAGGCTGCCGGCGATCGCTTCCAAGGTGCTGGTTTCTCCGGATGACTTGCACGCGTTTGCTTGCGCTGCAGGGAAGTGGGAGCTGGATGATCGAAACGTCCTTCTTGTCACGACCAAGCAGCACTTCCTGGCCAAGGATCTTGCCAAGGCGGAGAGGCAGCTCGCGCTTGCAAAGATCGACCAGGAATGCGAGGAGAGGGTCTTGGAGCTGGTCACCAAGGCACACGACCATCCACCGGTCGTAGAGGATCCAACGCCGGTCGATCTGGAGGCTCTTCATCAGAGAGTTTCCGAGCTGGAGGAAGAAGTCCGCGTGGGGGAGCAAGCGCTCGAGAAATTGGAGGAGAGACTCGCGGCGAGCAAGACAGACATGGAGGTGGGAGACAAGCTGGCGAGGCGTGCACTGCTGGAGGCTGGGAGGCTTACGCGCGACACAGGAGGTGTGATATTCTCGGACAGCGTGGAGAGTCTTCTCGAGGGTAGCCATGCCGAGCTCTACCAGGCGGCCCACGAATGTGGTCGAGATAAGCTCTTGGAGTCATGTGAGGGAGAGGAGAGGTGGCTCACTCTCCATGCTTATGTCTATGATCCCTGAAGCTCGAAGGCTTTGTTTCCAAGTTAAGAAGATTGAAATAAGTGGAACTTAGAGCTGGACAACAATCTCTTGCGGTGCTATTGAATTGCACCTAGGCTCCAATAAAGAACTTGCCTCCAATCTCCACAGCAAAAGGGACCGCGACGCTGCGCTGAAGAGCTTGACCGAGCTTGAGACACTTATGAACTTCTCGCTCCAAGTCGGCCATATCTTGAGCTTCCGATGCCTCCTCGCTGTAGCCGCCTCGCAAGTCCTCGTATCAAGTGCTCTTCACTCGTCTCGGACTTTGCAATGCATGCACCGCCATCTTTTCTGCAGTCTCAAAGGTGAAGATGCTAGCGTGCCAGTTTGGAGCAAGCAAAGACCAGGACTCAAAGGTCGTCCAGTCCATTTTCTTGAACTTGGGAGGAGCTGGCGATTCTACCTGGGCACTCGTTCCATACTTGTACGTTGCTCTCATGACGTCCCAGAGGCTTTAACAATAACGTTCGCTGCTTATGTCGCATTTTTTTTTCCTGTGCGCTTGCATGCTGCTGTGGATTAAGCGCTTCGAGCGCAGATCTGATCAAAAGATGATTGCTCAGAAACATTCCGAGCAAATGATTGAGGCCTGGATTCTGGAGAACATCGAGATGTCAATCAACGCGATGATGGAAACATTCTGCGTCACCACAATGAGTTTGTCATCTGATGGAGCCACGTTTTTCTTATTTGTTATTGTCTTGCCTCTGGCAATCTCACTGTTTTGTTTTGTAATCGTAGCAACTGAATTCTTGGACCAGCTCTGTGATCTTTCAAGCTATCTTCCGATGAGCCTTGCATTCCGTGTGCTGCGCTCCGTCCACGTAGAGGAGGAGGCGTCTTTGTTTTGAATTTTGTTGTTTCCTTTCTGAAGATTATAGATCGAATGAGCAAGCTCTACATCAAATAGATCTTTACGGGCTTATTCGGCGCAAGGAATGATCATTCTAAGATAAGTCTAAAGTAACGACCGATATTCTTTTGTGGGATGCGTTCAGGTCGATGTTATTTCTCTGGGCCAGAGTTGCGGACCCAAGAGCAATGCGGGCCTTCGGCGCCCGTTGATTGCATCATCTGCCAGCTCCTTTGCAATCTGAGAGGGGGTTCACCCAACGAGGGTGGCCAAAGGGTCGTCTACTGCCGCCACCAGGTCTCGATGTTGCTGTTGGAGTGATCAGGTCAAATTTTTGCTTGGCAACGTTTTAGGTGTGTCTCATTCGCCATGCACTGTGGGCGAGGTTGATGCAAGAAAATTTGCCATGCATTTCTCTCTTTCCGGCGATGGCTTCCACACCAGAAAACCAGCTGCTCGAGATCTACGCATGGAGGCATCCAGAGTTGCCCCCAATTTCTCTGTCCAGTAGTCTCAAGAAGCTGCATTTTGTACACTCCCTATATTATATATTATAATACTTTTTTCTTTTTTTCTTTTTTCTTGTTTACTTTGGTTTGTTATCTCCTGTACCGGAGTTCGATTGGTTGATTTCTTTCTGTATAGCATCCTGAAAAGCCTTACCCCTATCCAATAGTGACTTCAACCATTTGCTTCTGTTTTTGTCCTCGTCAGTTTTTGACGATGCAAGTTCTGCAACTTCTCCACTTGATGTTGTGTGCCATTGTTTGCAAATCTCCAGTGCGGGCTTCTTCAGATCTCTGTCGATTGCCATGAGCTCCCAAATACCCACCAGATCTTTCAGCTGGTCGATATCCTTGTCAATGAAGGCCCATGCAGCATGATCAGCATCCAGCTTCTTCAGAAATTCGTCCTTGGCCTCGACTGATGTTGCTCCCCAAACACGGACTGTTACTTTCGATGTTTCAAACTGAAGGCTTGAGTTGGCAAACTCGTAGGACTCGGTATCAGAGAATTGTGAAAACGTACCCTCAGCTTTGCCATCGAAAAATGGCGAGCTGTAACTAACTTCACCTGAGATTTCCAGCTTGCATAATCCTCTGCGCATCAGCAAGCATGCATTGGTCTCATGGCTGCTGGTGACGTTCACCTCCCTAAAGAGCACGCCACCAACATGGTACAAACCGGCATACACATGAGAGCTGTATTTCTCCAAGAAAGTTGTCGCCTCAGTAGCGCTGGTAACACGTCGAGCATCTGCCTTGGCTTCATCAGTCAGGGTCATTTGGAGTTGAGGGATCTGAAAGCACTTCATGGGGACATACAAAGACTCGGTGACGATGACCGTGCGAACTTTTTTGTGCATTTCTTTCTTGTGTTTCTCCTTCTCCTCTTCGGAGTAATCACCCTGCAGCTTCATGGTCAATTTACCCAAACTCACCCCGACCTTTGTCGCAAGAGTCCATCCTTGAGTGCTGAGCTTCTCTTGAAATGTATTGTAATCCTCAATGCTGGAGAACTTCAACGTCTCGGTCTTCTGTGGATCCACCGGGCCCCTGATTGCTGGGGACCTGAAGGACGTGCGTGCTAAGCACTGGCCCAGGCTCTTTGCCACTCACTTTGAAACCACGGAGAGCCCGCCCACCACTGGCAGTGGCCAGAACACTTTCATTGGTCAGACTTGAATCATTCTTGCTAGCCATGACCAAAGGAGGAGGATAGTATGTAGAAGGAAAAGAGAAAATGGTACAAATATGCGAGCAAGAGTCAGTAGCCACCCACTAAGAAACGTTCTTCTCTAGAAAACAAAAGACTGCGAAACTCAGATGTATGCAGTTTGACTGGCATGAGAAACCCCATTTATATGGTTAGAGAAACAAGTAGCCGGTGTGCTTTACTTGAGACTTGCAATTGGGATCTCTATAAATGCAAGCACTCCTTTTATAAATGGACAGAACGCATTGTTAATATTGCGACAGGTCCAGGACGTTCAGACGTCTTGTATCAAACATCATCCAAAGAAGGCTGAGTTCTAAGTATCGAAATTCTAAACAGAATATGGATTCGCACAACTGAGATGGGTGACATAACTTTCTCTGGGTAGAATCTAGTCACCGCAATTTCTTTGACTTTTAGTTAACTGTGTTTGACTGGAAAGAAGGGAGAATTGAAAGGAAGGGCATTTGCATAAAAGAATTGCCTCACAGCCACATTTACCTCTACGGTACTCTGTTTCACCCACAGCTTTGGAATCCTACTCTCTGATGCAGAGTGAACACTCTCCTTCCCTGCCCCATAGTTCTGACCGCCACCAATGACCTCACATTTCTCCGCACCAGCAGTTGCCCCTTCTGGGCAATGCTGGGAGTGCCAACATGCATTGTTGGATCCATTGAACCTGGTTTTAATGCACCATCCTTGGCATCTTGGCATCTGGACGTGCTCCCATTCTGCGTCCATTTCTAATCTCCAAAATGCCTCTGTGTGCGCTCAGAAAAGAGGGCAACGTATAATGTAAATAAGCTTTGTTTGCGAGAAACTTCTCCGGATGTGGTATCCGCGCCTCCAACGTCGAAGCTAGATCACCAGGTACGAGTGTGGGAAAGTGCTCTTTGTTCTTGTTCTTATCATTCCGGCTTTGTAGATTGCAACGGGAATAAGCGTCGGATGTTTCTTTCCGTCGCTGGCTGCTCGAATCACAAGCTCTAGAGAGTACTATTATCACACACAGGTCCCAACATCAACTCTATTTTTTTGAAGAACAAGCCAGGTCTGGCTCTCGCTCTTTTTTCCTTTTACAAGTTCACATAATCACTTATACTTACATTTCGTGTTCTTGGCGCCCGAGTAACTGTTTTTATCTCAAATCGGTGTCTGACACCTTTGATCGAGTCAAGTTTCTCTGTGCGGAATGTTTACCTACTGTTTTTTTGCTTGTGAGCTAACTATTGTGTTCTACCAACTCAGCGGTTTCCCTTTCGCGCGAAACTGCACAGGTCTTTGTCAAAATTTTAAGTTGCTTTCTCTCACAGTAGCCTCACAGTACTTTAATCTTTATGCTGCAGTCAGGAACTCAGGAAGGACCAGCGCACTGAAGCCTGAGTACACATTATAGTCATATGTTGAGAAGCTGTTGCTGATGCCCTTTCTTCCAACAACTTGAAGAATTTGTGCGCCATCCCTCGTCACTTTGGCACTTTGCTGGCCTTCTTGGAACGGCATGGACACAGTCGTCACGCCTGCTTCAACAGGAAAGCTCTGTGTTGAACCTCCTGACTGCACCTCAACGCTGGCTGGGGACTTGAGCTTGGTGACCACATAAACACGATCATCCAACACATTCGCGTTCTGAGGCTTGCAAGGATCGTTCGTCGCAGTGACTTTGGCGCTCTGCGAGTAGTAGAAGATGAAGACGGAGTCATCGGTGATTGAAGGCTGCTGCCCGGTCTTATACCAGCTTATGTAGTACGAGCCCAGCTCCAGGAACGCTTCGTGAGGAAAGTCCTGGTCGTTGGACTGCTGAGGTCCCCAATTCGGATTGTTCATTTTTGCAACATAGGTCCTCTCGACCCAGTCATTCCAGGTAACTATTTCTACAAAATCTGGTTGGTCTTTTATGATCTGCTCCCACCGTTTTATCCAGAGACCGGATCCCTGATAGTTCCCCTTCACCTGGCATCCACAGCTGGTCTGGTCCTTCGGAGTTGTACAGACATCGTTGCAGCATCCGTCGTGCTTGAAGAACCAGGGGCTGACGCTCGCCATATACGACTTCCCAGCGTTCTTGCAAGCTCGAAGATACGCTTGATCTTTATCGTTGGAAGGAGAATTGAAGTTGTCCGCGCTGGAATAAGGCCAAGCCGAAGTATCCCAGGCATAAAGACCATCGATCAGCGAGTTGAACTTATTGATCATGCTGGTCACCTCCTGCTCGGTACCGCCGGTTGGAAAGAAAGTTACAAAGTAGTACTTGTCACGTCCACCAATCTGATCGAACACCGCCTTGTTCCAGCCCTCAAGCGCGTTGGAGTAGCCATCAAACACAGTGTCCTCGTTGCCGAGCCAAGTAGATACAAACTGCTTACCGTTATAGGAGTACTGGCTGGCCCTGCTCGAGTAGCGGGTAATCATCTCTTTGACATTCTCCGCAGTGAGGTGCGTGTTGTCCCTGTGCATGTCGAGCGAGAAGAAGATTTTGAAGCCAAGCTCGTCGGCAGCCTGGTAGATCCCGTCAGCGCGGGTCTTGTACACGTCCTCCCAGCTATTTGTGTTGAGCGCAAATGCATCAATCCCCTTGGACTTGGCGTACTGAATCTCGGCCTTGTAGCCATCCAGATTATCGGGACCTGAAGGAGCGTAGAGCATGTAGTGAGCGAAGACAGGACGATTGGCATGACACTGGAAGCAGAATGACAGCAGGAGCAATGTCAGGGAGATGAGGCCATTCTGAAAACCCCTCATTTTCATCTTCAATTTGGGATCGAACGCCTGTGTGTAAATAGTCTTGGGAGTTCTCCGCGTGTACGCTACGGAGCAGCGGCAAGAGGACGTTTTCGCACGTCAGCACAGGTATTTCTTTGACTTCGACAATGTTAGCATGTTCTAGGAAACTTCGGGATTGGATTGCAGCAAAGAACATCTTTTAATATTTTGAATATGGCAGCCTGAAATTCAAGTTGAGAATCTGACGCCTTGGAACTCTACTCAGTGGTGATGATCGACAAGGATGGATCAAAATTTTGAGTTTTCAAAGTATACATACATCCATAATTGGCTTGCTAATGTTCCGGCTCATGTTAACAGTTCCAGACTCGAGTTTCCACAATTTAATGGTTGACCCAACCATTAAATTTAGTTTCTTTAAGGTTAGGGCTGGCTGCCGAGTTTGAAAGTGGATTTAGCAACCAATTTGCCCACCCCTTTGAATGCAGACTACTCAACTTTCATAACCAACTTTCCTCATTTACAGCTTTTTAAATTATAATTTATAAAGGTTTAAAAAACATTATTTTATTTTAAACAAAGTAAAGGAAAATAGGGAACAAAATATTTTAAGTGAATATCTAAAAAATATGACTCTTACAGATTTACAGGGGGCAAAAAGAAGATTCACAATGGTTACATGAGGGGTGGACCAATTCTACATTGATGAGAATGGGAAGGTGGCTAGGTGAAAGTGAAGCAGGCTGATTATGGCCTAACTGACATAACACAGGTCCTTACCTTGGACTTACACATGAATGTGGAGGATGTGGACAGAGGTGAATTTGGTGGATGCTGTGCTGGAACAGAATAAGAAGGCTGAAAATAATGCTGGAATCACGAGAGGGTGTAAGCAGGTACGGTGGAAGAAGCAGATTGAGAAGCATCCTCAACAGCTATGAGGAACCCTTTTTTCTGGCCAATTTTGTTGGGGCCCCATCAAACAATTATTCATAATAATTTGCACATAATATATTGCAAGGAAGAATAATATACTTATAGTTAAACACACTAGAGTGGCTGAAAAATTGTACTTGGTAATGACAAATATACTCAGTAAAAAAAAAAAAAAAAACTCTTTGACCCAATGACCACTAAAAAAGCGCACGGGAATATCTAGACCTGAATTTAAATTATATGACATTTACATTTTAATAATGTTTATGTCCCAAGAGCCTCTATCAATTGGCAAAAAAAAAAAAAAAATCAAGAAAAATATACTCAATCAACAAAGATAAATTCAATAAAAAATTCTATTCTTTGGCCCGGTGACGACCTGGTTTTGGCCACTAAAAAGAGCACACTCCTCAACTGTTCAAAATTGGTTTGATATGCCCTGTGGGAACCAAGTTATCTTGAAGGTGAATGGCCTTGAAGCGTTTTAAATTAGGCCTCTTTTCGGGGACGAACTCTTCAATCAATCTGCTGGCGGAAACCATGGAGCATGGCCCGCTTCTGGATCCTGTCTGCTGGTCAAGCAGCGAGTGTCAACCAGATGTTCCTTAGGGAGTTCAAGGCTTGATTATATGTAGTGACTTTTTACTAGTTTTCGGGTGTCCAAAATTATCTCAATGGTTTCAAGTTTTAGGGCTCTTGTTAATTTGGACAGGTATGGGGTGGGAGCGGCAGCTGCTTGAATGCATAGATATCTCTTCGCCGGATGTGAAGAGCCTGGCTCTGCAGCTCAGAAAGGTGAGTTAAGCTGTCGATCTTCGCATTTCGATGCATTTGGATTCTTGTCCAGGCATGCTTGGAAACTGGGTTCTTCTACGTTATCAACCACGGGATCGGCGAAGCCTTCATGGAGGAGGTGTTTAATCAGACCCGGAAGTTCTTCGAGCTTCCCTTGGAAGAGAAAACGAAGGTGCTACAGGACAAGAGAAATCGGGGCTATACCCCCTACAGCGAGGAGAAACTCGATCCTGTCAAGCAAATTGCTGGTATGGAAACTTGTGGCATGTTGGCTCCAAAATTTAAATTTGGATGTGCAGGGGATTCGAAGGAAGGCTATTATATCGGCCGTGAAATCCCGGAAACTGATCCTAGAGCAAACGAGCCTTACCAAGGACCAAATCAGTGGCCTTCACCAGGTTTGGCTATGGTTTTGAAACTATGCCTGCTGTAACTTACCATGTTATGCTCACCAGAGTTACTACCAGGATGGAGGCAAACAATGGAGAAGTACTTTCAAGAGGTCGAGTAAGTCATATCTCCTGCCATTTTCAAACGTGTTTTTTTTTTTTTTTTTTTTTTTTTTTTTCAGGAATTTATCTAGGCGGCTCATAAAACTCATTGCGATCTCTCTGGATTTGGATAAGACTTTCTTTGATAAACCAGGGATGTTTGATCATCCAATGGCACTGTTGCGGTTGCTTCACTATCCAGGTACCGGAAGAATCACTGACGAAGAAGAATAACTACTTTTGGTACACATTCAGCTGGAGTTACGAATCCAGAGAAGGGAGAGTTTGGTGCTGGCGCTCATAGTGACTATGGGATGCTTACGCTTCTTGCGACTGATAGTGTTCCTGGTCTTCAGGTAATGAGCCAGAAACACTGGTGAGGTTTTCGATCCTGATAGTTTGATAGATTTGCAAAGAGAAAGATGCCAAAAAGCAAGTGTGGGAGGACGTACAACCGATCAAAGGGTATGTTTCAGAATTATGAGAGTTGTTCTCGTCTGATGTACACTGCAGAGCTTTCATAGTAAACCTGGGAGATATGCTCGAACGATGGACGAACAATCTATACAGGTTAGAGATTCTGCTGCAAAATTAAAATAATGTTGACGTTCATGGCATCGAAGGTCAACTCTGCACCGCGTTCTGAACCATGGAGAAGAGCGCTACTCGGTAAGCATGACGAACGCCTTTGTTGTTAGTGTGATTCTAGTAGGAACAAACACAGATACCTTTCTTCATGGAGCCAAATTTTGACTGCATTGTGGAGTGCCTGCCAACCTGCTGCAGCCCGTCCAATCCGCCAAAGTGAGTCCATCTTAAATTGAAATCAGCAGACTCATACCTGACTGCCGGCTTCTTCGTACAGATATCCTCCCATCAAGAGCGGTGATCACCTCACATACCGTTACCAGATTACTCACAAAGGCTTGGATGCAAACGCTAAGGAAAGTGTTCCCCAACCTGTCCACTAGGACGATGGCAATGTAATGTGTATGGTGCCTTCATCTTCGTGAGTTGTCCAAAAAAAAATCGTGCTGAGCTTGGCTCGTATATGGTAGGCGTCAGAGCGTTGCCGGTAAGTATCTGAAATTATGAGGCCTCGGAGATGACTTTGCCGGCTTTCTTGATGTTTTCCAGCGCCTCGAGCATCTCTGAGTTCTTTGTCCTCATAAATACTTCATGCAGCAGGTCATAAACGCCAGCGGTGAACGGACAGAGCATGTAGTTGAAAACCTCCGAGATCTCTGACAGTCGGTTCATTCGCTCGTAGGCTCTGATCATAGTCTCGTACACACCAGGCGTTCTGTTGATTCCTTTGTCGAGGATTGCGGTGAAGAAATTGATTCACGACTCGTAATAGCCAGCTTTGAAACACACCTCCAACAACAGCACGTAGACGCTGCCTCTGATCCAACAAGATCTGTCCATCTCCTTGAAGACTGAAATGGTATCATCCCAACGTTCAGCCTCCGCGAAGGCTTTGATCAACGTGATAAAGAACTGCTCGCCGAGCTTAACAGTTTCGTGGTCCACAGTTTTCAGCAGCTCCAAGGCTTCGTCGTAATGGCAGGCCCTGCAGTAAAGGCCCAGCATGATCACATATGTTGCTTCATTAGGCCGGCTCCAGCTGCTCAGCTTTCACGTAGGATTGCGACAGGCAATTGTAGAGGAAAACATCCGGCTCAATATCACGATCCTTCATGACTTTGAACAGTGCTTCTGCTTCCTCAGGCTGACCTGCCCTGGCGCAAGGTGGTGTAGGCCAATGCCCTGAATCTTCATTTTAGTAAGCAGGACCTTTAGAATTTTGGTGTCGCTCAAGTCTTTGCAGATCGAAAAGAGCGCTGATGCAAACGTGTGAAACAACCGGTTCGACTTGCACGGGGTGGATGCAAGAATGCAGAACAAGGTGCTTCCACCACAAGCACCACTCACTCAGTTCGACGCGGGCCTTCTGGTATTCTATGTTTAGAAGTCTTATGATCTCAGAGAATGCATTTGTTTTTCATTCAGGATCACATCCATGATTGAGTTGTTTGAACTGTTGAATGCGGCATAGCTGACTTTCTCTTAATAATCATCATTGCTTGAGTTGGAAAAAAAAAGTCACCTTGTGAGGGTCGAACACATTACCATGGATGCCTAATTTGGGAGGTGAAATCAAGTAAAAAAAAGGGGCAATATTTTGGAGAGGCAACTAGGGGATGCAATTGGAGATGGTGGGGATTTGTAATAGTATGGAGAGGGTGGAGGAGATGGTGGGGATTTGTAATAGTATGGAGAGGGTGGAGGAGATGCAACAGGAGGAGAATATAACTGCATCCTATCTGCAGCCTTTGATATATAAGTGTTGGTTGCGCTCCATGTTCTCCAAGTTTCTCAGCATGAATTTGCGAAAAACCACATCTCTCCTTGTTGTGATGGCGCTATGCTTGTGTTTCGTTGCTTCTTGTGGGGTATGGGTAAGGTATACAGAGAGGCCTCGACTAGGCCCCAGGCTAGCGCACTGATTTATCAGGTTCGGAGAATTCTACAAGGTGTTCTTAATCAGTCCCCGAACTTCAACACTGGTGAGCTGATTGTAGATGATCTTCCCATAATTGACGCGGTACATGTCGTCAAGATTAAGGTTTGGGTGTTGAACACTGTCTCATGTTCACCTACCGTCCTGGGGAGAACCACTGTACCAGGGAGTTCGTCGCCTCTCCTTGCAGCTATGTGGGAAGCAGCCGAGACCGGTGGATATGGTGGCATTACAGGCACCAATCAGTACTTGGAGATTCAGTGTATTCAAACTGATGGCGCCAGTACTGGTGCACAGCCAAGTGCGCCTATACCTGCACTCCCCACACCTGATGCTGCTGCACAAAGGAACTGGGACTGTCACGCCCACTATAATACCATGTTCAGCAAGGTCAATTATAAGGACAAGTATGAGGCTGGGACGTTCCTACCTTCTGGTTATTCTCTCACGGCATCAAGGAGATTGTACCAGTTGATCATGCAGTCCGATTGCTCTACGATGACTCTCGAGTGGCTCTGTGGTCAAGCGACACCTGGCGGCCAGGCACCAAGTGTTATGGCGTGTTGGCTGTTTACAGGCAAGATAATCCCGTTCCAGCATGGCAATCAATACAGAGGCAAGCTATGCAGCACCTCTCCATACAAACCTTTTTATACTGAACCAATTACTCACACATATAAAAAACAAATAATACTTTCTAAAAAAATTCAAATTAAAAGTATTCTCTATAATTTTAAATCTTAAAGATTCTGATACATATACTTTATAAGTTAATGAAGGTAATTCTTTCATACATCTTAAATTTTGAAGTTAAAAATGAAGCATAATGAGTTCAAAGAAATACCTAGTGTAAGGGCCAAATGTACAGCTACGATGCCATATACTAATATTAGCGTAATAGGATTTTGGTAGTTGTCGGATTGGTTTCAATCCAGACCACTCACTCCTATATATAAGCTAAGGTTTTTGGGTTAATTGATATGCACATTTCTGTATTCCCTTCCCATATTCCATGCACTCACATTGGTGGAGGTGAGGGGCACTTTTGATTGTCCCTGGGGAGTGCTTGGATTTGGGATTTTGGTTTAGATCTAGCTTTTGCATCGTCTAGATCTAACTTTTTCCATTTCCTTTCTTTTGTTATTTCCTTTCAGGATTTTGGTTTAGATTTAGCTTTTTGCATTGTCTAGATCTACCATTTCTTTCCAACTTTTTGTCATTTCTCTTCTTTTGCTCTTTCTTTTTCATTCATCTTCATGATCAATCCGCAATCTCCTCTTTTGACTCTAGAGCAGTAGTTGGTTCAATTGCTTGATGCTATGCGCTTGCAATTAAACAAACAAACTCAATTGATGGCGGCATTCATGGCATGTGGTCCAACTCCTCCTGCTCTTGGTGCCAATCCTCGCGTTTAGCTGGAGTTCTTTCGTGGGAATCCTGGGGATGATGTGTACCATTGGTTCGATCACTTCACAGTGATTGCCACATATCATTCTTGGGATAATGCTCAACGTTTGTGTGAGTTTCCCATGTGTCTCCAAGGGACGGCATTGCAGTGGTACAATGGATTGAGTGCGGCCACTCGTGGGGATTGGATTGTTCTTCCGGATGTCTTCAAATACGCCTTTAGACATGCTGACGATTGTGACGATGCCTTCCAACAATTGTATCGTCTTTACCAAGAGCAATCTGAGTCGGTGATGCAATTTGGCGTTCGTTTCCGAAGTCTTTTGCTTCATGCGGAGCCTAATATGTCGGAGCGGATCAAGCTAGGAATGTTGTGACCAGCACTTCGTCAAGATCTTGTCGGCCTTGTGTATGCACTTGCTCCTGCCACCCTTGACAATGCTTTTCACTTGGCATAATGTTATGAGACGTCACCTCTTCCACTTCTTGCTACACGTCTTTCAACTCCATTTCCTATGAGTGATGGTCCTGTTCCAATGGAGGTTGATGCTGTTGCTACTCGAGTCCACAGACAAGGGCGCGGACGTGGTCGTGGCCGTGATGTTCGTTGCTGGGCGTGTGATGAAGTTGGTCATACTTATCGATGTTGTCGACGCTTTCCGGATTGGCGACCTCCATTTCCTGGATGGAGACCTTGGCGTCAGCAATGTCCTGTTGGTGCTGCTGCGGTGGAAGGTTTGGACACCGAGGTGCATATGGGAAATGAGGAGTTGCATGAGTAACGGAGGGACCTTGCGCGAATAAGTTAGTGACCCTTCCATCTTTCTTTTGAGAGTATCATCAAGGGGTTCACTCGGCACCGGTTCATCCAGTGTTTACTTTCCAAGCTCGTTTTTATAACAAGAGGTCTCCTATTCTTCTCTCTGTGTTGGTTGATATAGGTTCAAGTTTATCTTCTATTGCTCGACCTGTTGCCACATGTTGTTGTCTACACTTGCGTCGTGCGGCAAATCCAGTTTTCATTCTTTATGGCAGCAGACATCATTATAATGATAATTTAGTATATGTTTTTATGTTACCAGAGATCAGGACTTAGATAATTTGGTGGAGGAAAAAGAAGAGGAGTTGGAACAGCAGGAACACAAGTTTAATATGGACCCGAATTCTTGTTGATACTATAAGTACTTAGAGGTAAGAGAGTTATGCTAGATCAATCGGTAGCTGGTAATTCACCACCACAATATGGAAGTGGTATATAGATTGCCAATAAAAAAATAATTAAAGTTAATGGTTATGGCTAGTCAATATGGCTAAGGCCATACTCCAACTTTAGGACAACCCAAGTAGAATGGCAATGGCTGTACACATGTATGTGCACGAGATGAGGCGGATCTGGTTGTGCATGTGGGTGATCTCGAGCTTGAGTTGCAGTCGTTGCAGGTGGTGCCGAGTCAAGCTTTTGACCTCATTCTTGGTATGGATTGGTTGTAGCGCAATCATGCCAAGTGTGACTTTGAGGCTTCTCCCCCTTGTCTCATACTTCCTTATGTTTCATTCATTCCTCTCACTTCTATACCTCTTCGTCCCTTTACTTCTACCTCTGCTTCTATTACTTTTGTTTTCCCACTATTTCCTCCTATGTTTCCATCTTGTTCTGCTCTTCCCTTTTCCGATCCCTCCGAAGATCTTTGTGTTGCAGTTGTTGATCGGCTCATGAAGGAGTATTCTAATCTCTTTGAATTTGACCTATCTTCTAGGGCCAAGATTGCCACACGTCATCCGATTCTAACCGGGGATGCTCGTCCAATCAAGGTTCCTGTTCGTCGTCGGTCACCCAAGGAGATCAAGATTTTACGTGCAAACGTCAAGGAGATGTTGGAGAAGGGTGTTATTCAGAAGTCGCGGAGTCCTTGGGCATGTGAACCTCATCTTGTGACGAAGCCTGATGGGAGTATTCGTTTCTGCATCGACTATTGTTCGTTAAATGAAGTGACAATCCCGGATGTGTACCCTCTTCCTCACACGGCTGATCTCTTGGATTGTCTAGGGCGAAGTCGTTGGTTCACCAAGCTCGATCTTGCTTCTGGGTACTGGCAAGTATCGATGGCCGAAGAAGATATTCCTAAGACTGCTTTTTGTACACCATTTGGTTTGTACGAGTTCTTGGTGATGCCGTTTGGTTTGAACAATGCTCTAGCAACTTTCCAGTGGATGATGGACGAGGTTCTTTGTGATATGCCAGAGGTGACTGCTGACTTCATTGATGATGTCTTGATTCACTCGAAGGGGACGTGGGAGGAGCACATTCGTGATGTGTGTAAAGTGTTGGATCGGCTACGGGACGTTGGTTTAAAGCTGAAGCGGTTGAAGTGCGTGTTTGGATCCAAGGATACAACTTATCTTGGGTACTGTATTTCTCGTGAAGGTTTGCAAGTTGATCCTGATAAACTTGTAGCCATTCTAAAGTTCCCTACTCCGAAGTATGTGAATGATGTGTAATGCTTCCTGGGCAAGGTGTAGTATCTTGGTCGTTTTGTGGATCATCTTTCTGATCGCACTGCACTGTTGCGAGCGTTGCTAAAGTCATTAACGTCATCTTTCATCTGGTCTTCAGATTGTGAGCAGTCATTTGTGAATCTCAAAGAGCTGTTAACGACTCCTCCGGTTTTGGCATATCCTGACTACACTCAACCTTTTATTTTGCGCGTAGATGCTTCTGATATTGGTCTTGGAGGTGTGTTGATGCAAGAAAGCCCGAGTGTGCCTGGTCAGCATCATCCCATTGCATATATAATCCGTACGTTACAACCAGCAGAAGTGAACTACTCCACAACAGAGAAGGAGTGTTTAGCGACAGTTTAGGGTTTCAAGAAACTTCATGCATATCTACATGGTTCTCGGACGTTACTTGAAGGTGACAATGCTGCCATTACTTCATTATTGAAGCGGAAGAACCTGGTTGGTCGTATTGCTTGGTGGGCTTTGAAGCTTCAAATATATAATTTTGATGTTGTTCATTGCCCAGGGAGTTTTATGGCTGATGCTGATGCCCTTTCTCGAGCTCCCCTTCCTTCTCCGCTCTCTTCTCATGTTTCTGATGAGCCTGTTGTTCCAGCATCTGTGGATTTTCTAAACGAGGATTCTGTGCCGTTAGTGGTTTCTGTACTTGACTTTTAGTGTCCACAAGGTGCAAAGCAAGATCTACCTTCTCTTGATGAGGTTCGTGAAGCTCAAAAGATTGAGCCGTGGATTCGAAGGCTTCGAGATGCATTTGAGAATCCTGCATCACTTGCTGATGACTTGCCTTTTCGGCATTTACATTCTCAATATCGTCTTGAAGATGGCCTCCTTTATTTTGTGGGGACGGATCCTGATGATCCTTTACGGCTGGTGGTGCCTTCTATCTTTATTCCGCGGTTTCTCCATGCCTACCATAATTCTCATGTTCTAGGTGGGCATATGGGACATCATCGTGTGACCGAGAAGCTGTGCAGGTCTTTCTATTGGCCGGAGATGCGATGTGATGTTATCCGGTATGTGCGTAGTTGTGTTTGGTGCCAAGCTTGTAATACTCCCCCTTGTGCTGCGAAAGGACAGTTGGAGTCAATTGCAGTTTCCTGTCTGTTTGAGTTGGTGGTGTTTAATCTTATGGGACCTTTTCCACGATTGACTGCCGGCAATGAGTATGTTATTATTGCTTCTAACTACTTGACTCGTTAGGTGGAAGTTGGTGCTCTTGCTAGCGCCTCTGCAATTGCTGTTGGATACTTCCTCCTCAATCGAGTAGTGTTCCAACATTCTTGTCCAGAGCGGATTCTTTCAGATAATGGTCCTGCATTTATGGCTGAGGTATTTCATGTTTTGACGTCTCGGTTGGGGATACGCCACACTTTTACGAGTGCTTATCATCCACAATCAGATGGTTTGGTGGAATGGCTCATTCGGACATTCAAAGGGATGATTGCGAAGTATATGAACTTTTAGCATTTGGATTGGGATGGTTATTTGCTGTCTCTTCGGTATGCCTATGTCACAGGGGTGTAGAGTTCTCTTGGTGCTTCACTATATAAACTTCTATATAGTCATAATCCAATATTACCAACAGAGCTGGGTTTACCTTCGCGATTGCCACGAGCTCCTGATGCTAAGTCATGGGATCAATATTTGACAAGCATTCTTCCACTTGTCTGAGTAGAGTCTGCTGAACACTTAGGCCGCGTACAAATGGGACAAAAATGGCACTACAACTCCCATCATCGTCCACCTGCAAAGTACAAAGTGGATGATTTGGTGTTAGTCCGTTTTCCCCATCTTACGGTACGTGGTTTATATAAGGGGCTCTTTGTGCAATGGAAAGGACCGTATCAGGTGTTGCGGCAAGTTGGACCGCAAATTTATAAGGTTCGGCATGACGTTCAGCAAGCCAATCCTCCAGAGATTGTGCATGTGCAGCGGTTGAAGCACTTCATACATAGGGATCAGGAGCAATTAATACTGTCTACAAATTTGCCGATGCCTCCTTTTGACGTTCCTCCAGATCCCGGCCCATTTACAAGAGAACCCTGATGACCTTCCATTATTCCGAGAGGAGGGGATGATGTGAGGGCCAAGTGTATGGCTATGATGCCGTATACTAATATTAGTGTAGTGGGATTTTGGTAGCTGTCGGATTGGTTTCAATCCGGACCACTCGCTCCCATATATAAGCTAGAGTTTTTGGGCTAATTGATATACACATTTCTGTATTCCCTTTCCATATTCCATGCACTCACACCAGAATATTTATAAGATATGTTTACATTATGAGAATGATGGAAAATTCAAGAAACTATAATTCTACAAAGTATTTAAAGAAAATAGCCATTCTCCAATTCTAGTTATTTATGACTTGATGGAAAATGCATGTTTTGAAATTGTAGTCATTCTTATATGTATTTTAATAAAAATATATAAACTTTACTATACAATCCCGATTCCCAACAAAAGCTCAAAAAAGTTTTCATAATACACGTTGCAACTTGCATGTGGTTCAATACTTATGGATGATGCTGCTAAATAGAACTTAACTTGATTGTTGTATTGGCAGCAAGCAGCAAGCAACTGTTATGCTGTGAGTGAGCTCAAGCATGTGAAACCAAATTTGTATGGCAAGCTGTGCAGCGTCCCTTCACGAAGATGGCAGCTTTGTGAACTATAAGTTATTGATGGACTATCTTATGTGAATGCAATTTAGGCTTCCAACACTCTTGGGGAAATGCATGAATTGCTATAATCTGGGATCCACAAACCAAATGACGTTGACTTCACTTCACTTGATCATGAAGAAAAAAACTAAAATCCAGTCTTAGATTCGTGAATGAGTTGCAGCATGCCAACCCTATGATAATCATTATGCTGCAAACTTTTATTTGCAAAGTCAAATGGACAAAAGAAGAAGATAAGGACCTGCTCTTTACACTGCTGGTTTGTGTTTGGATGATGCCCTATCGTTGGAGGAGGTTGTGGCTCAACTTTAAGCCTTACTTTTCAGACCAGTGAGAAGAAAAATTCAATTCAATTATTTGATTTCATCTTTACTGTGTGTAGTAGCACTAAGCTCTGTCTGACATCACTAGAGACACACATCATGCCTTGTGTTTAATATTTTGTTCCGTTCCAAAACCGCTGCCAGAGAGGCGCCATATGTAGCCCGTTCCTTGTTTGCCTCAGTGCAGCTAATGGACAAGGTAACACCTCGAGACACCGGTAGTACTTTGAGAATTGTTCTTGCGTTGCTAATCCACTGCCAAATGGCACTAGCTGCAGTTGCAATGTCAATGCTGAACACGACAACGTTTTGCAGGAAGTCGACAGAAAAACTTAGATTGTCATGGATGCATTGGATGAAGCCGAATGTTCAGTTGGTAATGCAACACCTGGAAACTTGCTATGAGGATTGGATGCTTAGCATAACGGTTGTTTGTAAGCACAAATCATATAATTAATACTCGAATATGGCAGAGAGATTCATGTGGCATGTATATGACAACCCCATGCATTTAGAACTATATTACCACGGATGTTCGAAAGACATTCCCGCTGCATTCCTGAG
Source organism: Selaginella moellendorffii (assembly GCF_000143415.4). Lineage (NCBI taxonomy): Eukaryota > Viridiplantae > Streptophyta > Lycopodiopsida > Selaginellales > Selaginellaceae > Selaginella > Selaginella moellendorffii. The sequence goes on along the minus strand of NW_003314261.1, from coordinate 4,431,883 downwards.
GATCCACTCCTTAATAGAAAGGCTGGTTGTGAGCTTGTGCTGCACCTTCTTCTCACATTCTCATTGTGCATTTTCATAGTAGAGGAACGATGTCTCTCCTTCTCGTTGCGTCGGTGCTATGCCTGTGGTTTGTGGTTTCTCGCGGGGTGTTTATAAACCCTACAAGGAGACCTGCTGCATTGACTCGGAGCAGGGCCGCTGCGATGATGAATACAGTTGCGGATTTGCTAGGACATTGTATTAGATTCTGGAATGGTCAGAATGGTCGTCGCTCAGCGCTTCATAGCTTATGGTATAAGTACATGGTGAATAGACATGACTGTAGGGTCTGCTGACTAGGCAGATGATGAGGATGAATGCTATGTCATCGATCCTCACTAACCCAGCTACGTGACGGGCGACTTGCTTGTAGACTATCGAGGGATTAAATATCCGGATTAAGGCTGGGGTTTTGAGCGAATATGCGTGTTCAGCTAACCCAGATTGGGGAAGGGAGATACCACTGGATCAGTTGCAGAAACATGCTGCGACTCTCGTGACAGCATTGGGGCAGGAATATGCTAGCATTGCAGAGCAACTTAAGACGTACTAGTAAAAAAGTATGGCCAGAAGCCCAGAAGCACAGCTTCAAACTCATCTGGTCTTAAATACATGAACTCCTCAGGAAAGGCATAACGAAGCAATGCGAACAAGAATGCGGCTGGTGCCATAGACGAAATTCCCACAGTCCATGACGTGCTGTAAGTTGGAGATATTTCTCAAGAGGTTTTCGTGGCTGTAACTCGTTTGGATTTTTGTTTTCTTTGTGGTGGTGGTACAGAATGCCAGCGCAAAGATGCCAATTGATAAGGTGGTGACTCACGAAGATGCTGCAAGGGTTCAAGCCGCGGAGCAGAGGAACAGTGGTGGAGTCGCACAGCGTGGTGGAATTGCAGCGACATTACAGTCCGCTGCGGACAAGAATGCAGCATCCGACTTTGAGCCCCGGGACGGGCAGGCTGGAAGGATTCCAAATGTGTAGAGACTTCAAAATTTTGTTAAGGTTTTGTAAATGAACTGTTCATATTCATTTTTCATGGTCAATAATTTCGGGTTCAAGATGAAATGATTAACTTTCAACTTATGATCCTGATTCAAAACTTTTGACCTGAACTCTCATCAAGCTCGAAAAATTCCCTTATGAAATTTTCATAAGTTTTCTAACCTCCATATGGTCCTGCTTCCATTCTGATGCCAAATTTCATCATTCTCAAGATGGAAGGATAACTTTCGACTTATGCATTCCTGATTCAAAACTCTCGAAAAACATCATATCTGCAGAAGAGGCTTGACAACTTTCAAGTTCATTCCTTTTTTTTCATATTTGTTAACATTTTTTAAGCATGACTAACTTAATCTGACGCTTCTACTCAAATTTGTGCGGACACCAGTGGATTCCTCTCCATATGGTCCTGCTCCCATTCTGATGTCCCGGACTTGTCCTTTACGTCTTGTCACCGCCTTTCCATGCATCATCTGAGGAGCAAGACGAAAACGATGGTGAGCCCTGTGCTAGCATATAATCATCTTACCTTGAATTTCTTCCGTAGATTCTTCGAGGCCTTTTTGCGATATGGTGTTAGTCCACGATTCTTCTCCATCTGTTGAATGCACAGGGAAAACAAATCAAACAATTATGTTAAAGAGGAATGCCATGGCGTTACCTCGGTTTTAATGTGCCTTCTCGTCTCTTGCATGTCAAGTTCTGGTTTTGGAACAGGCTCCCTGCACGACAATTATCAAAATTCCAGAGACTGAACAAGGCTATCAGCTTATTTTTTGTACTTGGCGGCCCTGGCGGCATCCTTGGCGAGTTTGATTGCTTTCGCTTCTTGATAAAACTCATCCTCTCGCTGTGTTTGACCATCATCGTCATCTTCGGATTGTTCAACAGGTGATTCCGCCCGACCAGAGGTCTGGACCTCACGCTTTCTTCTTCTTTCTCCAATGTACTCCTTCACAGGCAGGTCGGTATCGCTTGAAATGATCTGCCAAGCCGCGTTTAGTGACAAGGCGTACTCGTTCTAAACACTCACTTTTGGCTTCTTTTGACGTTTTCCAGCTTCAGCAACAACTCGCGATATGGTTTTCGGCTGCGACTCTTGGTCAAGGGCACCCAAATCATCCTCCAAGTCATCCAGCAGCCCACGGTGCCTGCCATATGAATGTTGATGAAAAAGAAAGGTCTGGTGCTGTAGTCTCACCGTTTCGCCTCACGCCTTTTTCCAGTTTGGAGTTCTGAAACTCTAGTCTGCTCCAGTAACTGCTCACGTCTAGCTTTTTCTTGTAGTCTTTCCATCTCTCTTAGCATGTTTCTGCTTTCTTCTCCGACAAACTGTGGCTGTAAGACAGAATTGTTATATATACGTATTCAGAGATACCTGTTCAGCTGGCTTAGCATTTTGGACGTTGTGCCGCAAATGTTTTGATTTATGGTTTCCATTTGCAGTCGCCTTTGACTCCTGCTGAACTAATTCATTACATATATTTTGAAAGCTAATGGTGATAAGAGATTCCTGTACCTTTACTTCATCCTTAGCGGAATCCTCCTGTTGCGGCAACTTGGAAGTATCTAGTACCATATGTTTATCAATTTGTTGTTGCAGTTTCTTGTCTATTGGACGTACCTGGTGTTGATCACCATATTTATTTGGAATATCACAAAAATAATGCACAAACTCACCTTCTCAAGCAACGTCCGAATTTCAACCAGCTTTGCAATCACTGGATGATCACAGACTGATCGCCCTTCTGCTCTGAGAAGCAGATAAAAAACGATAGTTCGGCAGTAACTCAAAAGAAGCATATGCTTCATTTCCATGTAGTTTTTGCCCTCTCTAGTTGCGAAGTTCCCGTCCTCCAACTGTTAACAATAGAGAAATGTAAGTGTTCCGAAGCCACTGCTAAGACGTATTTACCTTCTTTAAGAGGGTTGCACTTTATGTTCCAGCTCGTGCAGCGCCTCCTTTAATTCAGTTAGAAGGCCAACAAGCTCTGGAGCATTACTGTAAACAACGTGAGAATTAACTGACGAACTTGATTTGAGAAGATCGCCTCACCTCATTACCACTTGCAACTTTTCATCCTTGGAAAGAGAGTCAAAATCTTTCTTTACTTTCTCAATGGGTACATCTGATGTTTTGTCTTTGACCTTGTCTTTGACCAACTGATCACTTCGCTCTACGAGTTTCTGTGAATATCATTCGAGATCAATATGTAATATAATCAAAACTGTCTTGTACCTCCAAGGTATCAGTTTCTTCAGGTATGTCGTCATCAGAAACCTGGTCAAAATCTTCCGGTCGATGGCTTTCTGCTATTTTTTGTTGTATTCGTCGAGCTTCATTTTCTTCCAGTGTATTTTGCCTGTTTTTCAACTGGAAAAATAATAAACAGTTAGTGTATCGTGACTATAAGGACATAGTCGGAGTTACTTTTGGCAGCCATGTCATCGAGTTCCTCTTCTCCCATGTCTTCGTCCTCCTGTAACAGACGTTGCATATTATAACTTCAGAAATACCAAGCAGCCGTGTTACCTCATCTTCACTTTCTTCCCCCTGTAGAAAATGAAAACAAACTCTTGTTTTAGACAGCAGAAGAACGAAAATTGACTATCACACCTTCAGATAAAAAACTGGATTTAATTCTTCGTCATCCTCAGAGTCTGTTGAAGATCATTAGCTAAATGAATGTATGCGCAGGAACTGAGTACCTGTTGGCTCCAGTGATAGTTTGTCCCGGTTCTTATGAACTGCAAGCTCAAAAATCAGTTAAAAATCCAACAGAAAAGTCCCTCAACAACTCTCCAACCCAAACAGAGACTCAACTCCTTTAGATTCCCTCCAAACACAATAGATCCATTGCACTAAGACGGCTACGAATTGCACTAGATCAGAATGCAATGGAAGATTTAGCACTAATACAATCCTGTGACACACTTAAGGCAAAAGAAACCCGCAAATTCCACCCTTAAACAAATAATCAACTCGAAAATTTTCTTCTCAAATACAATAACTTCACTCCAAAGTCAAACTTCAAACTTTATACAGAACTTCAAAGATGGGATTCAAGCCTAGTGAGTCAACTAAATACATCAACTACTCATCCAAGGCCAAGATTCTTCCCTGCTCCACACTCAAATTGAAACTGAAACTAAAACTAAAAAAGGATATAAGTCCCACTAAAAAAAAAACCTTTCAAAGTTTTGAGGATGGAGTCCTTAACTCACATTCTTTTATATTGCCTCTGCTTAAATACTCATTAACCTGTTAAAAATTAATTAATTTTTTAACCTTTTCTCACACTTATTTTTATTCATAATACAATTGTATTGTCCTGGACACTAAAACACTCTAAAATACCAGGGAGTGGTTTTTGGAATAATGAGGGCATTAGATAAAGCCCAAAGGACTAAATCCCTAATGAATAATGAATAAAAGATGTACCCCCAAGATTGTAAAGTTTTCTTACAATTTTACACTTTTTTTGTTGTTGATGTGAGATCTCATAGTTGATGTAAATATCCCACTAATTTGTTTATGAACTTTGAGAAATTTTTTTTTCTTCTTGCACATTTTTTATTATTGCGAAAGTTTTCGTATATTATTGACATTCATAGTTAATTTGATGATGGTTGCATGACATATTACACCTTTAAATTAAGATGTTAATTTGGGCACTCTCTCTTTAAGATAAATATGAAATTTGTCTAAGTACCTGATTATTCTCTCTCTACACAAAGTTAATGTCCTAAAACTACTCTCTCTCTCTAACTTTTAGTGCATGCTAGCCCCAAGAGTTAATTTTTTCGAGGAGGGGGCCTAGGGTTTGTGCCCTCATGTACTTAAATAATATGGAGAAAGCAAGTATGAGAATGTCTAAGTTAGAGGCTGAGCCTAGCCTGGCCACTAATTTCAGCTGTCTTGGACTGGACTCGCTCTTCTCAAGGCCTTGTGCCTCTACTCTCCTGAAGCATGCTAGTGCTCATATGTGGGCTAAGTCTCACTACTTGGGTGGAGACTCATGCTCCTCCCTAGCTAGTGGAGTCTTCAACTTGACAATGTCATAATTCACTGTTGTGGATGAGTCTAAGGCTCATTTAAACTAAGTTCGGGCTAAGTTAGAACTCTCAACGGTGTTATCATGGACATGTGATTGCTGAGCAATCGAGTGAGATGAAAGAGTCATGGTTGACTAGTCTTACTAGTGTTGATGAAATGAGAGCTTGTAGCTCTTAACCAAATGGGAAGTTTGGAGAAGGACTAACTTCCTACTCGAGATGACTCAATGATCGATAAGGGTGAAGACTAACTCAGAACTTGAAGGGTCAAAACATATCTTCCAGAGACTAAAGGAACTAAGAGTGATTAAGGTACTACCTTGACCAATGTGGTCCAGAAGTCAAAAGGTGTAATGTGCATAAGCACACTACGAGTTAGACTTAGTGAAAGCGAAGTCTAGAATATGTGAACTTGAACTCAAAAGTTGAAAATGAAGAGTCTAATGAGAAAGATATTGAATGGCAATGACAAGTTTGTCTTGTCATGAGGACAACGTGAGCGTGTGGCTCAGGCCTTCAAGCTTAGTGTGAGTCTCATGCTCGCAGGTGGATGATAAAGCAGTGACTTTTTGGGTTTGTCCTCACTACGGTTCTAACTTAGTATGTGTTGTGATTGTGATGACTAAGATGACCCTAGGTGAGTTGTACCTTAAGGTACCTTACCTCATCATGACCCTTTAACCCTCAGATGTTGCAGAAGTGTGTAAGGTAGAAATAGGGAGACTGCTAGGCCCTTGATGTACCTTAGTGCACGAAACACCTTGAAGTGAGGAGGGTACAAGCCCTCTTAATTTAAGTATGCTTTTGACAATTGGAGTTCACTAATTGGGATGGTACAACTACTTGGAATGATCATCCTAATCTATGCTGGATGCACATGTGACGAGGGTGGGGTCTATGGGTTCAAGTCCAAGACTCTAGTGCTTGAAGTGGTGAGGGTTGGGACTGGGTAATTGGTCCCTAACCCTTGTGTGATTCAAAAGTTGGAGGTGAATTGAAATTGAAGCAAAGGTGAAGTTGGTGTTGTGAAATTGAAAAAGCTTGATAGGGTGAAATATAACTTAAAATATTTTTTAAAAAAGAAATGTGTGTAACATAACATCCCAACAGCTTAAATTCACTTAGATTCATCATTTGTATTTATTCTGCATCCTTGCTCTCATCTTTTGTTCATAAATTCTCTTTTTAAAATTTATTTATATTATTTAAAAAATATTTTTTAACAACTTTTTTTAAAGAATTTGTTTAGTATTTTCTTACATTCATTTGAGTTTTTCACTAATTTTCAATTTGAAAAAGAAATTCATTCTCAAAATTGGTATATATGATCTTTTCTTAGATTTTTTATTCTTTTCGAATTTCATATCCATGCTTTGTTATTTTTATTCTCACATTCTGAAATATTTCTACTCAAAAAATTAATATTTTTGATCTTTTTTTTTGTTAAAATTTTTTTTCTAAGATTTCCCCTTATGAAATCCTCATCCATCTTTAATAGTACTATTGATCTTTTCTTCATTCGAGATTATCCTAAGAAATCTTAAGTTACTTTTCATGGTGTTACTTTATTATTTTTAAGATATCCTTATGGAACCTTAATCTTCTTGTTTTAAAAATGATGCCCTATCATTTTCAAAATTCCCTTATGAAAATTCACAATTTTTTATTTAACAAAAGTTCTATTAGTCCTTTCTCTTTCTGAGATTCTTTTATAAAATCTTTGATTTCTTTTGTTAATGGTGTTAACTTTGTTATTTTGAAATTCTTTTGGGAAATCTTCAATTTTCTTTTTTTTGCAAAAGCTCTACTAGCCTTTGCTTTTTTTGAGATTTCTTTATATTTACATATTCCAAAGTTTTAAAATCTTATTAAAAATACTTGGTGCATTTTTATATTCTTTCAAGTTGATTGAAATGTCTTTCTTAATCAGAAAAGATACTTTTTTTGAATTGTTTTTTGTTGTTTCATTTGCAAAAAGAATTTATTAAGCTTTTTCTTTTATCTTTATGTTTTATATTGTTTTTGATGATGAAACTCTTTTTTTTTTGCATTCTTGTCAAATCTCCTAGAATTGTTTTTAATTCTTTTTTATTTGTTGTTTTTTTATTTTTTATTTTTTAATTTATTTTTACTTATTTTTCCTTTTTCTTATTTATTATTTTTATTATGACCTTTAAGTACTTATATTTTACATCAAACTGCTTCAGATGTGATTTGAGATGTCTATATATTTCTTTGGTGTAAGCAACCAAAGGGAACGACTCGAAAGACGATTCGTTGGGGTTCAAATATAAAGGAAAAGGGCCTATGAACAAGAGTGCACCCCCTTTTCCAATCAATTAAGGGTCTTGGGATATTTGGAGTTAAGCGTCCTTGGGTTTGAATAGTACTAGGCTGGGTGACCTCCCGGAAAGTCCAAACTTAGGAGCTTACATTTGGTATCAGAGGGGGTCTCGGGTCCGACTCTGTTGGTTGGCTAGGGGAATCGCACCACAAGTTGATTGACATCTGGCTGGTCTAGTTTGCTCCCGCTGGGCTCGACCCGAGGGGTAGGGTGTCAAGAGAGCGGGGTCCGACTCTGTTGGTTAGCTAGGGGAATCGCACCACAAGTTGATTGACATCTGGCTGGTCCAGTTTGCTCCCGCTGGGCTCGACCCGAGGGGTAGGGTGTCAAGAGAGCGGGGCTCTCGGGAGAGCTACAGCTCTCAGCTTGCAGGGAAGCGTGGTGGATTGTAAGCAACCAAAGGGAACGACTCGAAAGACGATCCATTGGGGTTCAAATATAGAGGGAAAGGGCCCATGAACAAGAGTGCACCCTTTTTTCCAATCGGTTAAGGGTCTTGGGATATTTGGAGTTAAGCGTCCTTGGGTTTGAATAGTACTGGGCTGGGTGACCTCCCGGGAAGTCTAAACTTAGGAGCTTACATCTGGATCCTTTAAATTTTCATATGTATTATGGCTTCTTCATGTACACACTTAAAAAACTCTAGATTGAAGTAGCACAAAGTGCTTGTGGATGCCTGTCCTACACTGAGGGTGTGTAAAACACAGGTAATATCTCATATATATCAAGGGGCTTTGTTACATTTCAAGGCTCCCAAGTTGGAAGATTTTGATTCAGAATTTTCCAATTGAGTGTTTCAATAGTAGTGTATGTATACCCTATCCCAAGTAGCATTGGAAGGATGTGATCATGTTAAAAGGTAGTGAAGTTGAGTTAGTTGCAACATTGCAAGTTACTTCACATGAATATGAATCTTGATATGGAGGAGCTACTGTTGGGCTGCCCACTGCTTAAGAAATTTAGCATTTTCCTGAAAGCCAAAGCAGAATTCCAAGTCTTGGGGTGTGATCCTGATGATCCAAGTTCTGATCGATATCAATGGCAGACTACATGTAGCTAGGAGTCTTCAAACTTTCAAAGGATCATAGGCTGCTTACGTACACTATAGAGTTAATAAAGTGAGATCTTCATTGTTTTTGATAAACACTTGGATTAGGTTGAATGGTCGGAGGAGGGACAGTCCCTTGTATTACTCTCCTAGTGATGGCACCTCAACGCTATATCTATAGGTTTGTGGTGTAGTTGTTTTTGGATTTCTTGTCATATTGGTTTTGCTTCATAGATTTAACAACATCAAGTAGAACATGAATGCCTTTGTTGAAGTTATTGTTAATAATGGTCAAAGGTAAATTAGGTTTGCCTTTTTCTGTAAGAATGGCAGCTGGTTCCGAAGCAAAGGAGAGGAGTTTGGATGTTGTTCTTTTTGATGATGTGTTGCAACTCATCTTGAATAGGTTTGATAATGCAAAGGATTTAATGAGGCTGTCTCTTGTGTCACCCAACTGGCATCTTCTGTGCAATCAAGTCCCCACTTTAGTCTTCAAGTTTCCTTAGGATCCATTTTCTGAGGCCTTGTTCAAGACTGCCATGTCCAACAAGCATGGTCTGCAGTGTCTGACTATTTTCCATGCTAAGAAACTTGAAGGTAGTCTTCTATTTAAGGCACTGAAGTAGTTTTCTTCCACGATGCAAAAGGTTGTTTGGGATTATGCATATGGGGCACTAGCACCATAGAGATTATAGCTTCCTCATGTGCACACCTTGGAAATAAGGAATATTCAGGTGTAAGTGGCACAAGCACTCATGGATGCCTGCCCTACACTAAGGGTGTGTAAATAAATGGTATATCATGGATATGAAGTGAGGTATCTCTTGCATTTCAAGACTCCCCATTTGGAAGAGCTAAGTGTATGTATTATAAGGTCCTATACCAGCTCTCATTTATGAGTGGCACTAGAAGCATGCAATCAGTGAAGAGATATGTAGAAGCTATGATGGACAAGGATGACTCGAAGGATAATCGTATAGAACATCATAGCTATCTATCATAATAAGGAGGAGTTGCCAAACTCTTTGGGCCGTTGGATCCAGCCAATTGCAATTGTCTGATAGGGGGTAACTATAAAGGGGTTATTTTTTTAACCACATGTTAGCGAATAATCATGCTAATGTTTGCTCCCAACCAATGGGAGGTAGCCAAACCGCGTGTGGCAAGAGAGGAAGGCCTGGCGATGCATGTCACATGCAAATGTGTTGACCGTAGTTGCACTTGTCATTTGGGTATTGAGATCACTTGAGCAGCAGCAGCAGCCCAAAGCTGCGAGGAAGATCTGGTGATTTGATAACCATTTGCTTATTCCAAAAGATCACATTAGCATCTATGTCATGGACTTTCACCACCATTTTGAAAGTACTAGTGAAAACTCCCATAGATTGACCGTTCCATCGGAGGAGCAAGCCACAAGCTCAAAGGAATCCACCCTTTTACATAAACTTTTCTTAATATAAAAAAAATAAAGAAAGATGATTCAGCTACTTGGATGAAAGAAAAGCAAGGCTTAGCTAAAAAAAAGTTTGATTGATCAATTCAAAGCACGACGTGAGCTTTCTGTGGTGCACTGAACTCCAATCTAGATCAAATCCTTCCACCCCGTGAGAAACACTTGGAGGGGTGTCTCGTTTGTAACCCGAGAAAAAGCACGGCTGCTTTCGGCAAAGTCCTAAACTCGGTGAAAGTATGAGATCCCTCATTTCTTCATCATCACGAAGAAATCGACTCAAGAAATCCATTCCTTTTGACTCCTCAGATTTTCCCTTTGCCTGTGCACTTGGCTTGATCCTGTGTTGTTGTTGCTGCTGCTGGAGTGCTTGATCCTCTCAAAAATCTAGAATAGACTACAACAAAACATTTGTCGCCAAAGATCTCTTGGTAATCAGAGAGGGATTGAAATCCATGGCACTTTTATGGTCAATCCATCACTGCCGATCACGATTTCCATGCCTTGGATCAGCTCCATATGACTGTCGCTCTGTGGCAGCATTGGCGATTCTTGAGCTATGGCGATGACTGATCTGACACTGCTATTGCTGTAGCTAAAGTGGTGACAAACCTCAATGCCTTGCAATGTTATGGAAATCCTAGTCGCCCAAATGGGCCAAATCCAATTTGTATTTGGCACGACACACTTTTTTAGCTCTTGCTTCACATAACCCTAAATCTCACGATTAAGTTTTGGGCTTGAGGGCACCACTAAAATCACAACAACTTGCAGCGAAAAGCTAGTCTTTCTTCTTAGTTTGTGGCACACCTTTCTCTGGCAAACAATTGGAAAACCCTAAATGAGCACACAGAACGAAGCACACAACAAGTTTGTGTTTGTTTATATCCTTAGCCTCCACCACATATTAAATATTGTTTCATATTTCTCTTGCAAATTCAAGTTTGTTTACAAACACGAACTTGCATAAGCTATAGTTTTCTAGCTTTGTACTTGAAAATTTTAAATTATGCCTCACCTTTGTCATCTTCTTAGAACTATAAGAAATACCAATCATTTTGATAAGTATTTTGATACTAACAATTCTAATAAACACCCTGAGCTGCTTCAAATTACTTCAGATCAAAATGAAATATATACACATCAAGCAATATCCACTACACCATCTCCATATGAGACACAAAATCCCTAGGCCCCAAAGTGGAGCCGAAAGGGTGCCACGTGGTAGTGGCCGAAGCGAAAGCCAAACGAATGTAACACGTTTAGACTAAAAGCTCCGACTTGAAAGGTCAAGAGCAGGAGTGGAACTCCCAACAAAGTGCTCGAGAAACAAGCACAAAGCAAGCAATAAATGAGTCTCTAGAAAAGGGACACAAGAGGACCAACACATGACACGTGGAGGAGTCCGAGATGGACCTGAGATGGAGTCCGAGATGGACCCGAGATGGACTCGAGATGGAGTCTGAGGTGGAGTCTAAGATGGATCCAAAATGGAATCTGAGATGGACCTGAGATGGACCCGAGATGGAGTCCGAGATGGACTCGAGATGGAGTGCGGGGGGTTCCAAAAGTATAGTAGGGAGAGTGTGGGGGTTGGAGCCTAGTGGAGCCAGTTTGGCCCAGGAAGGCTGTACCCAAGTGTTGGGTGATGAGTTGACCACTAGGAAGTCCAAGACTGAGTGAATATGGACCAACAAGCGGGGTAGCTTGGTAAAGTGTTCAAGAGTCGGCTTTAGTTCCCTTGGGAGATCAAATGGTTGATGCTCCCAGTCCAAGTGTGGGTGGCACTACTTACTTGGATATCTAGCATGGCTCAATGGAACTTCACTCTAAGCCCATGGCTAGAGCACCCAAAGGTGGAAGGTGGGGAGAGTACCCACGAGGCTCGCGTAGGGCCACGGTGTTCTGAAATGTTATCCTAAAGGCCCAAACTATGGAAAGGAAGAGGAGCAATCCTCTAGTGTAGGGATTAAAGATACAGTCGTGTGGTGAGGAAGTCCCAGAGGACCATGGGACTTAGTGGTCAAGGCTGTGGGCCTTGATCTAATGGCAGTGTTGGCAAATATGGCCATGGATAGAAAGGGACTTGGTGGGGACCGGAAAAGGGATGTTGGGGAAGGCTATTCCTTATGCCTGCGGGCATCCTAAGGATGCTTAAGAGTGGATCTAGGATGATCACTCGTGAATGGATAGCCTAGTTTTTGGGAGACGGGACTAGGATGTAGGTGGTGGTAGACCACTGGTGTGACCAAGGTGAAGGGGCATAACCTTAGCATAACAGGCTGATATGTCGGTGGTACCTTGGGGTGTTGGTCATGGGATCAAACATGTAGAGCACTTGGACCAAGTGCAAAAGTTGAGTGGTAGGGATGCCATTTTTGAGGCTAGCAAGTCCCTAAGTCCAAAATATGATTTATGGAGGTTGTGAGTGAGACTCCTTCAAGTGGTCCGAGGTATGGTTAAGTGACTAAAGTAGAATGGAAATTTTAGTCACTTACACTCCATCTTCACAAACCATATTTACAAAGATTCACAAATTTCAACTTTTGAAATTGGTTTTTTATTATGTATTTGTATTTTTTGTAATGCATTGCATTTTAAAGATGAGAACATTGCTATGTGTTGTCAACATGGTCAAGTGATATTGCCATCTATATTACCTTTACCAAATACTTTACTTATGCTTTACAAGCAAAACAAAACTCTAATTTTAGAAATAATTAAACACTATAATAGTGGATCCATTTGTAATCATGCCTAGGAAGGATCCACCAGTGCCGTGCTAAACAACTACGAACCAGCTTATTTGCCACTCATAGCAAACCTAGGTATTTGCCACTCATAGCAAACCTAGGGAAGGTTTACTTTCACCCATGGTACATGAAACAACTCATGGAACCACCGATAGGCTAATATTAATCCTGCCAACTCAAAGTGTAACCTTGAGTTGCTAATGTGCCTTACTCATGAGCTCAAGTGCAAATTTGTGCAAACGGAATAACTCAATCCCTTTTAGGAGCTCAAGAGCAAGCTCACATTATTATGGTACAAAAAGGTAACCAAATCCATACCCAAGGAATAATTGCAAAGCCTTTGCACCCAAACATGTACCCATTTGGATCATTGTTTTCATTATTGCATATGCAATAAGACTAGTTGCCCAATCTCATTAGATAATACTTGCCGAGACTCATTCTCTAATACCAAACGTAGCGCATGTGGTTTTTACCCCTTATTCTATGGTGATTTACTATAAGATAACCACAAAATGGAACCTAACCCTCTATATGCCACATGTCATATGCTACATGCCCAAAGGATAGTGGTGTGGAACTCGAGTTTCAAGGCCTTGAGCCACTAAATGAAGGAATAGTGCCAAACTCCCAAGTATGAAGCTAAAGAGCAATGGTATAGGAGCATGGAGCAACTCCCAAACTTACAGCCCAAAGAGCGAAGGGATAGGAGTACGGAGCAACTTGGAACAATCTTAGAGCAACTAATATCCCAATGCTAGGATCAACATGAAAAATGGAGCTAAACGAAGTTTATCACTATTTCAGCATACCAATGGCTTAACTTGAAGACATAGGTACTCCACCAACTAGCATGGAATGGAACTTAGACTTAAACCCAAGTCAAACGCAGAACAAGGACAGGCACACAAGCAAGAGCTAAACTATGCCTAAAGTTGGTCAACCATGCTTAACCTACCCACTATCCCTACTATATATTTGGATCCCTCTATATCCCTCCCCCTCTAAGGAACACATGCTTTAGGCTTTCACCCCAAGCCTCCCTTAGTATCAAGAGTTAGTCTCTAGGACAAGTTCGAAACCTACTAAATATGGAATATCCCTAGATTGTGAATTTGGATATGGAATGAACACCATTGTGTTCAAGAAAATCTCTACATTCCATAGATATACCAAATGAGCAAATCTGGACACTTTCCATAAATAGCATTTGGGACCAAATTGAAACTAACACAAAGGGCATGATAGCGAGGGTGTTTGGCAAATATGGTAAGTTATCATTTAGTAAATATTGAGAGACCAATCTCAATATTGCGGCTAGCAAGTGCAAGCCAATGACACAAGTTTCTCAAACCAAGCTGAGTATGCTCAGCAAGAAATACATAAGGTTCCCACCTTATGTTTATCCAATTTAAGTGCATGTTCATTGACCAGTTTCTCAATTAGCTCAAGTGGGAATTGATAATGGGTCTAGCAATACCGACCTCCTGTTATTGTGGTAGTAAGGAAAGAATATTCGCAAGGACTAGCCGACAGGTAACTTTCAATACTCGAAGTTACATTTGCGACACAAGAGAATCAAGACTATAAGGATTAATCTATTGGTTCAAGTAGTCATTGCCGTGCTCTCTTATAAACTTTTCTTAGATTAGACTGAAGGCAATGCGAAAGCAAGCTTAAGGTTTAGTCAAAGATGAGACCGAAAAGAAAGTCATCGGGGACGAAGGATCAAATATGTAAATCATTTTTTCCTCTTGGAAAAATGATTTGCAACAAGATGTGACTCATTGCTTGTGTTCATGGTATACAATCAAGAGTCCCTATTTTGGTGCATATTGGAAATAATGGTCTTACAAATGGTGAGTTGTGGGATGGATAGTGATAAAGTGCTATACTATTTTGTTTAGGCTTGTTATTGGAAGACTTGGGTTGCAATGCTCAATTCTTTTCTGGGGAACCTTGCTATTGCTCCTTGAATAGCTTAGTGTTGGATTAATTTTGAGTTTGGTTGGAAAGAGAGTGGCATAATCTTGTTCGTGTTGTGAACAAAAGTTAGTGGTGTTGGGTGTTGCAAATCTCTATTGGTGGAGTGTGGCATTTATGTTACATTTTGTCAAGTTGAGTTGACACTTGATACTCATATAAACTTTTGTAGTAATGACATGTGTATTACTTATTGTGTTGCTCAATTGATGATCAAGTCATTGTGATTTCCATATCATATCCATGTGATAATAAACAATGTGTTTACAAAGTTGCTTGGTCAAACGATGATTAACCCCAAAGTGGTTGATGGTGAAGTTAGTCTACTTGCATGTAGTAACATTATAGTAGCTTTGACTGAATTCTCAATGGTGGTTCATTATGCTAAGTTTAAGTTGGTTCTTTAGTTCCTTGAGTTTGCTCATAAAGTGTTAAAAATGGTTATAGCATTCACTTACTATGGCTTATTAGTTTATCCATTAGCACGTGGAGTAGATTGTCAGATGGAGAAGATGTGTAGTTAAGGTATTGACATTGCTAGCACTTGTGTTAGTGAGAGTGGCTTTGTTATTTCAAGTGATAAGGAATTTTCTTTAAATATTGATTTTTTTAATGTCATTTTCCTTGTTAGTGTTTTGGCTTCACATTTTATTTTGAAAGTGATTGAAGAAGAGTGTTAGTGCAATGTGGATATCCAAAGATGTAGTCTTTGTGATCAAGCCTTAAATATTTATTTTGCATTTTGCAGATGTCGGTGTTGGATGTAAAAATATGGGCATGATGTTCGAGACTTAAGCATACTATATGTCATGAGAATTGGTGTTGAGGTGAATCTATATGTAGATGGTGGTAGAAGGAAGTTGGTTGAGTCTTGAAAGTTTATATTCCTAGACTGAGAGTCATTATTTCTCTAGGATGGAAAATTTTCCACAAATTTTTTTAGACTTTTCTAATGCGTGATATGTTGGTCACTTTGCTCAAAAACCATTTCGTTTTCGTAAGCCAGTACAAACTAGTGAAAGGGTTGGAGTTAACTTCGGTTAGCGTAGACCTTAGTCAATAGTTTGTGTGATGCGACCCAAAAGGGATGCTAACTTTTGGGGCTAAGGCAATTAAGTTGGATAAAGTCTAGAGTTGGTGAAGAAAAGTGGCAATTGCGCTCTTTTCTAGACAGATGACTCTTGTGCTATTCTTTTAGCATTATACTTGGTGGCAAGTTGCACATTGCATTTCATTAAACTCTATAAGAGTAGTGACCTCTCACTGATCTTGACTTGGTCTTGGTGGCTTTGTGCCTTGATTGAGGTTGGTGATGTCCAACTTAGTTGTTTGAGTTTAAGATGTTAATACCCATATTATAACTTGTTTAAATGGAGGTTGTGTACCAATATAAGTCCATCTTATGGTTTTCACTTTAGTTTCGACTGAGTGTTAATCATACATAGTTAGCCTCTTCAAGGCATGCTCAAAACTAGAGGTTAAATGCATTGGTGAACTTTGTCGTGGTTGAATTGGATTTGAGTGGTCATTTAGTTTATGCTTGTCCATGAACTTTTATCTTGTACTTAGGGCATTACATTTATATTGGCCAAATATATAACTCAATGGCATGAGTTTAGTTTTTGGGTCTTTGAAAGATAAGTTGAAAGAGTGATTGTTGGTTGTTTAACAACTAGTGATTGTTTGTAGACTTCATCGAGGATTATTTGACACTTGTTTTGCTCTATAATGATTTAGCAGTGATGGGCTTGTTTTACTAGATGGTGTTGTGGAGGATCATGTTGTTAGACTTATATGGGTTTTCCATGTTAGCATATTGACTCGACCTTTGTCAATATCATTTGGTTGCATTTAGTTCATGGTATTAGATTTCATTGAGTCTTGGACGTGGTGAATCACTTTTTGATGATGTGTTATCTGTAGTTGAGTATTGTTGATTGGTCTCAGATACTAATTAAAGTATCTTCAACTTTGGTTAACTTGGTTGCTAAAGAGTTTTGAGTGGTAATTCACTTTTGCTTTCTATTAGCTTTGTTATGGTGTTGGTGGTATTGAAGTGATGCTTTGTTGTTGACATTGTTGATATTGAGATTTAAGTAGGATGAGATGTCTCTCTGTAATATTGATATTGAGTTTCATTAGTCTCAATGAAGATAGTGTTGATGATTTGGCTATGGCTTTGTGTTGTTGGCATTTATGCATTTGCTAGTTAGCAACTATATTGACGTTCAAATGAGTTGAGTGGTAAGTTGAGTTAATTGTGTTCTAAACGAGATTGCTTAGTCAAGGTTGAGTTCTAAACTTTTCCTTGAAAAGTGATTCAATCGTGGACTATACTAACTTTACGAGAGGAAGAATTAATGATTGATATTGGAATGTTTGAATCCTTATTGAATTTAAGTTAGAATATATTGATCATTGATAATTCTTTTTATACTTGTTATGAAGTGAGTTGCATCTTGCTATAAATGGATTCATAGAGGATCGTTTAATGATCACTTGTTGAGCATAGCTTCATTATGCTTAGCTTTTAGATTAATGCAGACATGCTCTTCATTAGCTTTGGCATTATGAAGTTTAGCTTATGGATGTGTTGAGAAGGATATTGTGGGCTGTACCATGACTTCTTCTTTAGCATTGAAGTTAATTCATGCAACACTTGTGATCATTGTTAAGCAAGACTTGGCTATAAACTTCTTTAAGTTTTTGGTTCTTTGAGTTTTTATGCTCATTGTTCCATTTGTTAAAAATTGTTAGGGGAAGGTATTTTGACTCATTAGCTTCGATGAAGTTAATATTTGCATCTAGCAATCATTGTGATGGTTGACTATCATTTAAGATAATTGATTATCCTTATTAGAGGTTTTGCTTGATTGTTGTTAATATAAAATGATTTGCTATTCTTCAGAATGGTGAATTTGTTCTTTGACAATGATTTTACATATCTTTTTTTGATGGGATGATTAATGATCTTTTATAATACTTAGTTGTTCTCTTTGATGACTTTTGGCTTTTTGCAATACCACATGTTCTTTGTGGTTTGCTTTGGATTGGTCTCTTGGGTTTGAGATATCAGTAAGATGTTGCTAACACTTAAGAAACTTGAGGTCCTTCATATTATTGACCAGGATCTATTCAAATTAGCTGATGCGATAGTTGGCATGAATGAGTATTTGTTGGTCTTACCACATTCATTTTGTTATATTAATTATTGCTCGAGTTAGTTTTGATAGATTAGAATGTTATTTTCTTAGAGTAATATATTTGCGAGCATTTTGTTTGCCAATCAATGATACTTTGTGTTCTTTAAGCTATCTTTAGTAAGTTGTTTGGCATATTATCTGCCATCTTCAGTAGTCAAATTTTATCATTGAGTTTCCTTGATGATATCCTTGCTATTAAATTTTTATTGAATGGTGATTCCTATGTTTACTAATTATAATGATCTTGGTGGTTCCTATACTATAATATTAGTTTATTAAATGATAACTTATTTGGAATACTTTTTTATTCTAATCTAAGATATATTCACTGATAATTAAGACTCTAAGATATCATTGTCTATGACTTTGATATTGTCCATCTATTGATTTTTGGCCAATATAAGTAGACTAGCTTCGACACTTCGTGTGCATGGTGAAATCTCTAGTCATAAAGTAGCTACTGTTGACTGGTCACATCACCTGCCTCTCTACCAATGTTCTTTATTCCGTTAAAAAGTGTATGACCATATAAACAATTCTAACTATCTGTTTACAGTAGTCTATTTAAACCTTACCGACGGGTTTGGTTTCTTTGCTCATGAGGGTTGAGGCCTTTGGCTTCTCTCTCTATGCCACATGCAGGCAGTGGCATATCACACTTTTGTAAGTTGAGTGACACATAGAGCAGCAAGGGTGGCTAACTCTGTTGGTCATTTCCTTGTCGGTGACAGCTAGAAGGTGTCTGAGTTAGTAGCGCATCCACGTTAAATAAGGAGGTTACCCTACTCATTTAAGTTGGTGCATTTCTCATATAGTGTGATTACCGTGAACTTTTTTTGGAGTTTTTTCCTTGGCAATGGTCTAGACTGAAGTATGCATCAATAAGGATATCGATCTTCCCTAAGGGGGGGAAAGTGTCGCAAATGTGACTTTGGGTATCAAAAGTTACTTGTTGGCTAATATTTTTGGATATTCTTTCCTTACTGCTACGACAGCAGGAGGTTAGTATTGCTAGACCTGTTATCAGTTCCCACTTGAGCTAGTTGAGAAACTAGTCAATGAACATGCACTTAAATTGGATAAACATAAGGTAGGAACTATATGTATTTCTTGCTGAGCATACTCGACCTAATTTGAGAAATTTGTGTCATTGGCTTGCACTTGCTAATATCAAAAACCCCCACAATATTGAGATTAGTCCCTCAATATTTGCTAAATGATAGCTTAATGTGTTTGCCAAACACCCTCACTATCATGTCCTTTGTGTTAGTCTCAATTCGGTCCCAAATGCTATTTATGGAAAGTGTTCAAATTTGTTCATTTAGCATATTTACAAAATGTAGAGATTGTCCTAAACACAATAGTGTTTGTTCTGTATCCAAATTCATAATCTAAGGACATTCCATATTTAGTAAATTTCGAGTTTGTCCCAGAGACTAACTCTTGGGGTGAAAGCCCAAAGCGTGTGTTCCTAGGGGTGGGGGTGGGGGGTTCCAAATATATAGTAGGGATAGTGGGTAGGTTGGGCATGGTTGACCATCCTGAGGCATAGTTTAGTTCTTGCTTACGATTTTGCATATAACTTGGGTCTAAGCCCAAGTTCCATTCTATGCTAGCTGGTGGAGTACCCATGTCCTCACGTTAAGCCATCAAGCTCTATTTCGTTAAAGTGGGAATTGTCATTATCCCACTTGTAAAATAAGGTTTCCAAACCTTTATATAGTATATAAATATAACAAAATTCAACTGCATTGAGGCACATGCCATTTTATTTTAAACAAGGAAATGTCTACTCAATCACTTCTCCTCCCCCTGCCACTGCTTCACCTCTCTCTTCTCCTTGTCATCGTCATCCAATTTCTTTCCATCCTTTTAATATTGGCTCAGTTGCTCCGAGTCTAGGTGGAGCCCAAGTCCCCATTCAATCTTTACTTTCCCATTATTAATAAAACAACTTCGTAGACTTCCAATAACATGCTGTAACACTTCTAGTATAATGCAAATCCTCTCAAAGAATTGTCTTTTAATATTAATACAATGGCATGGAACCCCATGCCATAATAAGTTACATTTTTAAATAAATACATGCCATCTCAGACTGTTATTTTTTGCCTCCAACGCCTATACAATAATCTTGGAATTTCATCACTCTCCACACTATCAAGATTTAAACCCAATAGTAATGCCATCTCTTCTCTAATACGTCCACGCTCATGTTCAGTGGTCGAAGAACCCATCCGGTTGAGCAGATTATGGAAATGCGGATAGTGCTTGGCTAGACAATATACATGCCATAAATGATGACTGGTGTCTGTCCGATCAAATGGCTTCTGATATACCGTTCCATCTGCCATTTGGTTGATTTCTGCAGCCACCTCCTGGACTGGCCGGTTCTCTATCACCATCGCTCCAAGCCGTTTTGCAAGGTCCCCCAGAACATACGGTTTCTTCTCCCTAGTTTCCATACTGCAAGAGATGGGGTGCACTGCATATGTGTGCGTGTTTGCTGCAGTTTTAATCGGCGAGTCATCGATGATGAGGATTTCACTTGAGCTAGTAGTCTGGTTCATCACTACAGCCTCTGGCTTGACGAAGATGGGCTTGCTACCCCTCACATGGACCATAGTCAAGCAATCCTCCTGCGTTAGGAGAAAGTCAAATGGTAATATTACTCGCGTCTGATCGTGCATCATCTGTAGCAACGTTAATGCATTGTGGCGCATCATGGATGTCCAAACTCCCAATTGCAAATTGAACCCGGCCCTCTGTTTTAAGTGTCGCATGGTCATTATTAGATCCCGCAGTTTCTCCCGTGTGATTAATGTGAATCTGTCTCTTTTGACCAACTTGCGACCGCAGGCTTTGGAGGGTGCAATGACATTCGAGGACGAGCCACGCTCATGGGAGAAAAGGACACTGTTCAGATCAAAAACGATACAGTACCTTCGCCGTGACTCTGAAATGAAATGCGTCAGCATAAAAAATGGTACAAGTCAATTTTACCATCTACAATATTAGCGAATGTTGCTCCCGATGGTCGTTGAGAGGGTTTTGGTCGAGGAAACGTGAAGGGCGGAAATACTCTCCTCTGCAATGTGGGGTCAATCGCATCCGATGGCGTGTGGGCACATGCCATTTCAGCTGTAGACTCTGGTACAACTGGCTCAACAGTGGCATGGGGTGGTTCCGATGGCGTGTGATCACACGCCATTTCAGCTGGTGCCTCCGTTGGCAAAGTGGACATGACCGAACAGGCAGCAGGGGCGGTGTAGGGAGGTTCCAACGGCGCGTAGTCAGACGATTGGGCACACGTTGAGTCCGTTGGAAATGAGGATACGACCGGCTCGGCGGCTGGGGCGGCCTCATGTGGGTCCAATGGCGCCTGGTCACCGTCAGTTGGATACGTGGACAAGATTGACTCAGTGGTATGGGCAGCATCAAGTGGAGCGTGGTCAGCTTGCTTGGCGTTGATATGGATAGTAGCCTCCACCAGCTCTGATGACTCTTGCAGCCAAGTAGAGTCCACTGGCGGATCCATATACATGTCCAAATATCTCCCTTCGATTGAGATGGTATCCTCCCGTGCTACTAAAAACAAACTCATTAGCACATTGAATCGACTATACTGTATTTACCATCAACTGCTATTGAGGAACTAGGACCGATATCACTTGAGCGCACTGCTGATTCTGAAGGATTGGACAGACGTTTTGACCCTTGCTTGGCACTATCCTTCCTCGACACTAAAGGCTAGAGTTTGTAAATTCAACTGAATAATCTCTACTTACCATTTGCTCTGCGACCTACATGGACAATGTTAGAAATGGTAAAAGGTTAGGAATGGATGTATTATTATTTACCTGATGGTTTGTCTTGTATGACCTTCCTCCGCTGCTCTTTGGCCACCTCAGGCTGGCCATCGTCGTCATCATCGTCGTCGTCGTTATTGTGATCGTCACCATTGTGAGGACCATCCAAGTCCTCTTCGTCCTCCTCTTCTTCGTCCTCCTCTTCTTTGTCCTCCTCTTCGTCCTTCTGCTCTTCCTGCTCATTATCTTTCTCTGGCTCCTCATCCCCCTCCTGCATTTCTTCCATAGGCTCCTCAGGCTGGATGGCTTGTTCTTCTAGGACCATCTTGGGAAAATCATCTGGCCGAGTCTCCATCTCAAAATACAAGACATCCATAGCCTGTTTTAGTGCGTGACCTAGGACCGTATCCTCACCCGACTGTCTTAACATGGTTTCTGCACGTTCTTGCACCCTTCGAAGACGATGAGATGAGAAAAACGTGGCCCTGACTTGAAAAGCATCCCTCATCTATTGTACCTCTCCATTGAGATTGGGGAAGGGGAGTCTGCCATAGGAATCTGAGTCATGAGGTGGTGACTGCCTGCTTTCACTCAGCCCTTGATCTGCAATGAATGGCATGAGCACACACGCCATAACCGCGAGGCATTACCTATCATCTTTTCGTTGCCCTTCTTCCTTTTCGAATCAAACGCCTCTGATCTCGACGACTGTCCAACGTGCTTTCGCTTTTTATGACCACTGTCAGTTTGAGCTTGGCTGGTGCTTGCCTGTTTTGCCTTTGAAGAAGTTTCTCCTGCAAGGAATGGCATGAGACCACACGCCATTGCAAATATAATTTGTACCTCCTTTTTTCCTATTGCTTGTCTGTTTGTCCTTCTTCGATGCGCCACCAGTGCGCTTTTCAGTCCTCGTGTCTGAATATTCACAACGATCTATAATCAAAATGGCGTGAGGCCTCACGTGACCTTACCTTGTGCAGGTTGTGAGCTCGGCCCAACATGGGTATCTTCAACAGTAGCTGTTAACGCCGTTTCAGCATCTGGGGGTGGCCACGCTCCTGCATACAGAGCTTGTGAGATAACATTTAAACTTAAAGTGCGTACTCACCAGGTTCGTAGAGAAGATACTGTTTTTCTTTGGCAACTGTAATTATATGCTCCATTGAAGTCACCTCTTCAATGGAGTTTGTCACTGCAACACACGGGACACCCTTGAGTAGTGCGGCTCGAAAGAATAGTCCGCCGCAGTTGTACTCGACAACGCATTTGCCCTTGGAGTCGGAAGCAGGTGACCCACCCGCTATTGCATTGAAGACCCAGCTGAGCATTTCCCATGCTGCACCTGGAGCTTTCTTTGGATTCGAAAGCTCCATAGCCGTCTTCAGTTCCTCAGGCACGGGTAAATTGACCTCCCTCAGATCAATTCGATTGGCCTTGTCGAATGAAGCTGGGAAGTCACTCCAGTCCCACTCTGTTGCAGGACCAATAACAAGGGCGAGTGTGAAGATGCGGACATTCGTCGGTATCTTCTTCTTAGCCATTATCCCATGGATCTCCCGCATCTCCTTGCCTTTCAACCGAGCCTTCACCTCGTTCAAGGCCTTCCAGAACTTGTGATAGGATTCGGAGTCGTAGATCATATAGTGGACTGAAGATTCCACCTCCCCAAGTCCCACCATTAAGTCAATGATGGAGCTGACTTCGTCTGCATGAGTGATCTCCTCGTTTGTGAAGTCCATCACACAAAAGATGTTCTTGACCTGCTCATCTCCGCGGGAAATGATGCTCCTCCACCTTTTATCCTCATCCGAATTCAAGTATACCCGGTAAGGTTCTCGATAGGCCTCTACTGCGGGGTCGAGCTGTTTCTGAAGCCGGCGGTCGACATCAATCTTAATGAAATTTGGATACTGATCCAACTTCTCAGCTTTACTTTTCGTGGCATCCCGCAGCAGATCGATGAACTTGGGGGCCCCCTTCACGTACTCGTCGATGTCTTCATTTGACAACTCCAGCGCTTCCATCATCTCTTGCGTGGTGTCGATGCTCACCCTCTCCACGGCCACTTGCTCGAAGATCCAATCCTTCAATAGCGCACGAGCTCTCAGAGTCGTGCACAAGTCCTCATATGTCACAATATGGCCGGGAGTCATTTTGGTCTTGTTGAAGACAACCTCACCACGTAGAAGAGCATTAGCCACTGTCAGAAGGTCGTCGTCGTCTAGAGACCGCGAGAAACGCAAGGCGTTGAGCTTCAAATCATTGGGCTTCCGGCCGTCCTCCACACCCATTGAGTTTGGCAACTCCCCGTCATGGTACCTCCTCAGCACATCTACCCATTTGTCAAAAACAACTTTTGTCGCGAGTAGAATGTTATGGATGCTGAGTGTGTCATTGACCCCCAGTGTTTTCGAGAGAAGACTCGAGAATTCCTGCAATGGAAATGGCGTGAGGCCACATGCTATGCCACATACAACGAGGCTTACCTGCCAGGCGCTAGTTGCTAATGCACGTCCTTGTCCTGGTTTTTGTGGCTTCTTCAGTTGAACCCAGAGCTTCCGTGTTCGTGCCAATGTCTCGTGCAGACCCGATTTGTAGCACGTTTCTTGCTTGACATTCTGCGCGTGGGAGATGTATATGATAGATCGGAGGGGCGAGTTGCCTTTTATCAGGCGGACAACTCTTGTCTTGAAGACTTTCTTCACCTCCTCGCCCACCATAATATCCACAACTATCTCTTGCATCGCCAAGCTAGAATGCTGCCCGGAGATGGCATAGAACCGGATGTTCTGATCGTCCAACACCTTCCTATTGATCAAGTCTGGAAACCTCGTCTCGCCCTTCATTGTTTGGTAGTAGGGGATCACGTCTGCGATGTCGGGTGTTACTGGACTTGCCAGCATCTTCTGCTTCAGTTTCTCCACCCACTCATCAGATACTAGCCTGTGGTTGTATTTGCTTTGGATGTCGATACGGCTCACGTCGATTGTATATACTTTGTTGGAATAGTAACAAGTACTATTATCTGCGACGATTTTTGCTGCCTCTTCTTGCTCTTTCTGCTCTTTGCGGTTCTTCTTTTTGGTGGGTGTAGTGTTCGAACCCGAGGCAATGGCATCACTGAGTAGCTTCTTTTTTGGAGCAGGAGAGTCGGACGTCGGCTTGAGCGTGACCACCCTTTTCTGCTTCGAGGTAGTTTCCAGATCGACCCCCTTCCCCTTTGCTTCGCGAACTGGAGTCACTCTCAACGGCTCAATGTTGGAATATAGTTTTTGAACATCGCCGTAGGTGAGGTCCGTGGATTCCATGTGATCTTCATAGACCCGCAGCGTCTTTAAAATTGTGGGCCTCCTGGACAACCTCTCCCTAGCTCCCTCTAGGAATTCCTCATAGCCGCTGCCCCCCTCCGGGAAGCCGCTAGGATGTGCAAGGTGGATCTTGAAGGCAGACGCTGTCTCTACCACAAGTGCCAGTCCATATTCTTGCATGGAACTGCATGGAGTGTCTGTCACTTGGATGAGGATCCCCATGCATTCTTTTCTCCCACCATCTGTGTTGTACAGCCTCAGATCCTCGCCTTCCATCCCAAAAGTCCAACTGGTGAGCTCCTCCCCCTTCTCTGCATCCACATTGACAGTGGCTGGAAGAAGAACGCAATTCCTCGCCTGTTCAGAAATGCACAACAATTAGAGCTGACAGATGAAAAGCTAGTAGCTGGAAATAACGTGAGGCCACACGCCATTCACCACTGCATCAGATGTCTTGAGGCTGCATCCTAAGATGGCGTGAGGCTACACGCCATCTGTAACCGGACTGCACTCGAGAGCCCAATCGGTGCATGCCAATGTTGCTACTGAATGGCATGTGGCCTCATGCCATTTTCTACTTGGCCTAAAAGACTTACCATTTGAAGCCGAATGGAGGCGTGACAACCGGACTCGCTGGCGAATATGCACTGTGTGTGCAGCGGATCGTAGCAGCAAGGCTACTCTGCCACTTACAGTTGGAGAGTGGCGCTGAAATCTTCCGGGATGCCAAGTGGGCTGCGTGTGGGTGGCGGAGTGGGCGGCGGAGTTGGCGGCGAAGTTACAAACTGGGTGTGTCTTGAAGTGGACGCCGATGCACACGAGCGCGATGCAAGCGCGATGCGAGCGCGAGTGTGATGCAAGCGCGAGTGGATGCCGATGCACACGAGAAACCTGTAGAGAAGTGGGAGCGCGAGTGGGAGCGCAATGCGAGCGCGAGTACGAAGCAAAATGCAAAACCTAACCTCACACGTGTGAAATGTCACGACGGTTGGTAATCCCGCCACGTCATCATTTCTTGGACTTGGGCGCCACCATTAATTTCTGGATCGGCGCGCGCATGCGTGAAATCCAAAAGAAATCCGCAACGTCATCATTCCTCGGACTGCATGCACGCGAAATCCAAAAGAAAGATCATGATTGGGATATCATTTAATACCCTCGCTATATTTATACCATGCATGATTGGATATTCCAAAGCATCTTGTATTTCCAAAAATGCCAAATGTTCAGCTAAATAAATTGTCAGAGGATTTGATGTGACGTTCAAGCATGTGGGCTCATGCAATTTTGATCCCAAAAAATGCACCAAAAAATGCTCGGCGTCATCTGGCGTTATCTCTTGAATGGCGTGGGGCCGCATGCCATTTTCAGGAGCACATAGGAGTATATTCCTAGAATATTCTGACACGGGCGAGATTGTTTTGAGTTTCCTGGAGATCCAACCGTTAGATCGCAACTAGATTTTACAAAATGGTATACAATGTCCTTCTTGATGACCCTGCAAAGAAGCATCTCGATCGGACACCACATGAGACCACACGAGCCTTACAATGTTTCAGGGGCATTTGCCATAGATCCGACCGTTATTTTGCTCCAAGATTCTACAGTTTGGTGTGCATTGACCTTTCCATCGACACTGCAAAGGGACATCACAATCAGATGCGGGATCACAAGAAACCAACTTCACTAACTCTGGTTTCACCAAGATCTACGTAAGGAGTTATGAAATGAAAGGACCCTCTCTATTAAAATGTGTTTATGGTCCTAGGGGCATTGTGACATATCCAAGGATTTTGCATCAAGTTCTGTATTTGCATGTTTATCAAGCTACTGAATTGCTAAACCCTAAACCCTAAACATGTGGCAAATGCTGCGTGAAGAAAGATGCCCTTTCTGGGCAAATGCTGTAAGAGGCAGATGCCGAGCAGATGTATCTCAGGCTAGTGAAGGGGACAAACGAAAGCTAGCAACCAAAAGAATGTAAGCAACCAAAGGAATGTAAGTAGGGCATGTGTTTGTAAGTTTAAAAATGCCTCAACCACTTAAATTCCCAAGTAAATAAAGCTGTTTCTATTTTTGGTACAGGTAAACTTTATAGCGTGTGGGCTCATGCAATTTTGAACCCAAAAATGCACCAAAAAATGCTCGACTAGCATTATTCTTTGAATGGCATGTGGCCTTATATTGCCATAAATGACACAGCATAATTATTCCTTTACACGGCGAATAATCTTGGAGCACATAGGAGTATATTCCTAGAATATTCTAACACGCGCGAGATTGTTTTGAGTTTCCTGGAGATCCAACCGTTAGATCGCAACTAGATTTTACAGAATGGTATACAATGTCCTTCTTGATGACCCTGCAAAGAAGCATCTCGATCGGACACCACATGAGACCACACGAGCCTTACAATGTTTCAGGGGCATTTGCCATAGATCCGACTGTTATTTTGCTCCAAGATTCTACAGTTTGGTGTGCATTGACCTTTCCATCGACACTGCAAAGGGACATCACAATCAGATGCGGGATCACAAGAAACCAACTTCACTAACTCTGGTTTCACCAAGATCTACGTAAGGAGTTATGAAATGAAAGGACCCTCTCTATTGAAATGTGTTTATGGTCCTAGGGGCATTGTGACATATCAAAGGATTTTGCATCAAGTTCTGTATTTGCATGTTTATCAAGCTACTGAATTGCTAAACCCTAAACCCTAAACATGTGGCAAATGCTGCGTGAAGAAAGATGCCCTTTCTGGGCAAATGCTGTAAGAGGCAGATGCCGAGCAGATGTATCTCAGGCTAGCGAAGGGGACAAACAAAAGCTAGCTATAAACATGACGGGATGCAAATAGATTACTAGGCTGGTCCTGCGAAAATCAAAAACCATAATTGAAAACATTGAAAATGCAAAAAGAAAGGTTTATAATATTTTTGAATTTTAAGCAACCAAAGGAATGTAAGTAGGGCATGTGTTTGTAAGTTTAAAAATGCCTCAACCATATAAATTCCCAAGTAAATAAAGCTGTTTCTATTTTTGGTACAGGTAAACTTTATAGCGTGTGGGCTCATGCAATTTTGAACCCAAAAATGCACCAAAAGATGCTCGACTAGCATTATTCTTTGAATGGCATGTGGCCTTATATTGCCATAAATGGACGTACACACACAGCATAATTATTCCTTTACACGGCGAATAATCTTGGCGCGGATCGCTGACATGGCATGGCAAAGTTCGAATCACTGACATGGCACAGCTGGATCGAGGCAAGGACATGATGTGACAAAGTTCAACCTCCGACAGCAAAGTCTAGAAGCTACTCAGTTTGAAATTTGTCAGAGGAATCATAAGATCTGGTTTGTCAGAGGATTTGATGTGACGTTCAAGCGTGTGTTATTTTTGAATTCTCGAACTCATTCCTAGGTCTATCATTTTTGTGCGCCGTGTTCTTGGTTCTGCTGAGCGCAGTGAGCGCTGCTTGTGTAAGCGGCATTGTGAGCTGTGGTTTATGCATCTACAAGCGGTTGCGGCATTGCGAGCGCCATTGCGAGCGGCAGTTTATGCGAGTGGCAGTTTGTGCGAGCGGCGCTACGAGCAGTTGCGGTGTTGCGAGCGGCGCTACGAGTAGTTGCGGTGTTGCGAGCGGCACTACCTTGGTGTGGCTACCGCTTCCTCTTGATATTCGGCACTTGTGCTTCCTGGTATGTTCACCATGGAATGGTTTAGGACCACATTTAGAAATGGCATGAGGCCACATGCCATCTTGGGCCCTTGCAATTTCATGGCTAGCGTATTGTTATGTATGTTTTTACTTGCCTGCAGCTGTGTGTATATCAAGATGGCATGAGGCCTCATGCCATCTTTGGCCCCTACTAGCCTATTGCCATATTCCTTTTGCCTTGCTGCAACTGTATATATTTTTGTATGGGTGACTAGTCACGCACACAAAAATATATACAGTTGCAACAAGGCAAAAGGAATATAGCAACAGGCTAGCAGGGGCCAAAGATAGCGTGAGGCCTCATGCCATTAGTGGTACTACTAATGGCATGAGGGCTCATGCCAATTTTGTGAATGCGAAATTTCACGTGGGTGTCAATAGCATGTTTGAATAATGGCATGTGGCCTCATGCTATTTGGTATGTTATGATTTAGGCCATTCTCCAATTATTTTTTGTATGGTCTTAACTTCTTTTCTGCACTTTCAGAATGGCCTTCAGGGTTGGGGAAAAGGTTTACATTTTGAATGGTGGGAAGAGAGTTGCAAAAGGGACCCTTGTGTCTATGGATCGGAACTTTGTTATACACTGTCAAAGGCTTGGGGAAGGCAATGCTGCTGTATCAGTAGAGACTGTCTTTGATGGGAATTTGGTCGCTATTGAACGAGGAGAGATGGTCGTCGGGGTAAATGTTGTTGTTGCCTTGAAAAATCTGTAGAAGAAAGCAGATGTTGGGGACAGCGCAAGTGCGACGCATGTTCCCTCCGTGGATCTTAAGAACCGTGCTACATGGATTCAGGCAAAGGTGTTTCTAAACAACCCCGAGGGGGAGGTGGTAGCTGAGGGCTTAGCCACAGTTGTCGATCCAAGAGATGCGGTTGCTAATCAAGAATTGGGCTGGGATGATATTGGAGTTGCAATTTTAGAGGTTGTTGACACAGAAGAAAACAGTCTGACTATTGGAAGCATTGTGCCGTGGAAATTGAGGCATTTAGTGTTTGAGAATGTGAAGGATTCACAATCAAACACCACTACAACTGATGACAGAACATCTCTTCATGGGAAAAGAAAGTACACCTTCCTACAGCGCAGCCAAAGGGATCTGAGTAACGAACCGAAAAGGCAGAAAATGGCGATGGAGGTTCGAATGGTCTCGACAGTTGCTTGTTGCAAGAGGAGGTGCTGTCAACATGCTGATTGGGATGCTATTGAAGAGGAGAGAGCAAGATACAAGACATTGTCCTGGAAGGCAGCTCGCAATTTTGTGTATGAGGCATTACGGTCATCTGTTGATGCTTCAGAACATTAGGTGGGGGGCATGGTCTTCCAGAGGGGTTTGGTCTGCATGAAGGCATGGAGAATCATTTATGGAGTCCCTCGAACCACATTCTACAGAATCAAAACTGAGTTCGAGGAACAAAGGGTTCAACAGGCAGTCCATGGGAACGACGGTACGCACAAAACTAGGGGTCATGTTGTATATGGAGAGGCAATCTTCAAGAGGTTTGTCGAGACATGTAGCGAGCAGCAACCACATAAAACCCGCCTCTTGGAAGATGGAACACGAGACACCCAACGAGTTCTCCCTTCCATGTATACCAAGGGGGCCATATTGGAAGATGTGAATCGGGAACTCCAGAGTAATGGCTACAGGAAGCTGAGCCAATCTAGATTTAGTAGATTGTGGAGCAACAGGTTCAGGGATGTGAGTATAGGAAAGTACTCCAGCTTTTCAAAGTGTGACAAGTGCACTGCTATCAAAATGGCTTTGTCAAAGAATTCTTGCAGCGCTCAAGAGCGAGAGATGTTGGTTAGAAGGCGGCTCGACCACAACATTGAGCAGAGAAGCTACAGGACTGCATATTATCATAACAGGATTCTCTCCATGGAGAGACCTGACTCTTACCTCTGCATCATCCACGACAAAATGGACCAGAAAAAGACGTGCTTACCTCGACTCAATCCTGCCCCCAAGGCAATCTCTTCATCCATGCAGCTGCCTGTGTCTCTGTTTGGCATAATCGCTCATGGGCATGGTGCCCAGAACTATGGGAACTTCTTTGTACCTCTATGGGGTGGCAGGGGTGCAAACATGATGATTGCGTCCCTAGCAAAACACTTAAGGTCTCTACAAAGTGCGCAGACTGAGCTGAACGGCCAACCCTTGCATAAGGCCCTTGTCGATCGAACCCCATACAGGGTTCAGCTGGAGGAGGAGCAAAGGCTTGCAGTATCGCGTGGGGCCCCATGCCATCCCAGTGAATATGTTAGCCGTTAGATTGTAGGGTTATCAGGTGAGGCCTCATGCCATTCCGACGAGGCTGGTCGCCCGGTGAATGCACAGCCTCATCCAAATGAAGCAGAATCTCAAGGAAGTTCTTGCGGCCGATGTGGCCTTCCACCCCATCTTCTGCTCCAAACAGACAATGCTGGCAGTGAGAACAAAAACATATACGTCTTCGCGTACTTGGCGATGCTTGTTGCCAAAGGCATATTTGAAACGGTTACACTTGGCTTTCTCATGGTTGGGCACACTCATGAAGACGTCGATGCCATGTTCAGTCACCTGGTAGAGTCCCTCCGGCGATCCAATGTCCTCACCCTCCCACAACTCTACGATGAATTCCAAAATTGCATCAAAGGCACTGTTGAAGCTGCACTTGTGACAGAGGTTCCAGACTTTAAGGGGTTTGTAAGAGGCTACATCAGGGACGGATCCGAAACGCTGATTGGCCACTCCAAGCCTCTTCAGTTTCATTTCAGCATACGTGACGGTGCTCCAGTGATGAGGTACAAGATGAGAGAATGGGACACAGTGTGGCTGCCAGTGGACGGCATTGAACTCTTCAAGAGAGATCCCATAACTGGGGAACCTATGATTCCTCAGGGTTCCCCACGGCCGATGCACCCGGATGGACTCAAAGACCAGGAAAGTATAGTGGCCGGGATTAGACAGCATATTGCCTTCTGGAAGAGGGGGTTGGTGTTTGGTGGAGAATCCTATTTTAAGAGGTGCAAGCCTTTGCTCGAATACTGGGAGAAGATTATATCTGCTATCCAAAATGGGCCGGTTGTATATGAAGAATTGGAAGAGTCCTTTTGGCCAGAACCCAGAGCACCAGATAGTAGCGGAACAATGTCCTCTGGAAATGCAATGACAGATAACGATGTTGAGGATCACTATTGTGGGCCGAGGAACAAGAAGCCGGATTCAGCATTCAATCCAGTACAGGTCTGCAAAGGAATGGTTGTGCTTGTCAGACCCAGTAATAAAAAACAAATGATATGGGTGGGGTGCTGCATCACTGATGCAGAGGAGGACGCGGAAACTAACTCCTTCAATGTAACTGTGGAGTGGTTCAAGCCAAGTTCCGGATATACGAAGGATTGCCTAGAAAAGAGATGGGTGCTGAATCCAAGGGATCCCAGCATGAGCATATCAGTGGATAATGTTGTGCATGGTTGGATGCGGAAGCAGAGTGCCACCATCACCTTGCCAGACCATGCAAGAGATGCAGCAAGAGCATTCATAACCCGGGTTCAAGGTGAGATTCATTAATATTCCTTTACTAAGTTTCTAATGTATTTTATTTCAAGGTGAACAATCCGAATCTGAATCAGAGGAGGCGTGATGGCATGTGGCCCTTTGCACTAGTATATCTTAATACCGGTCTGAGAAATAGAATGGCATGTGCCCTCAGGCCTTTTACTAAATCACCTTTGAAAGAAATGCAAGCCTCTATGTCGTAAAAAAAAGGTACTAGAGAAATTCCTTAATAATATGAATGTTATTTAGTTTCATGAAAATACACTAAGGGTCAAATGAGTTAAATGACTTCTCCAGACTAGCAATGCCTCTTGCTACACCTTCACAATTAGATTCGTTAGAAAAAGATAACATTGAATAATATCTAAATGTTCTCACCATTAAGTTATATGTCTGGCTAATAGGAATGACGTTCATCTTGGAAAGCTCACCACACGCTCAATGAACAAACAAATAGTGTGTGCGCGCATGCCATCGCTCTTCTTTAGCTTCAGATTTGGCTTGTTCACCTTGACAATGAGATTTATTATACAACTAGATGGACTCAGTCTGGACACAAAGTCACCGCGCTAGTCACCATGCCCCAGATATGTCTAGCCCCTGGACAAAAAACATATAATTTCACGTCATTTTCAAATACTTGAAAATTTGTACCTAGTCCCATTTTACTGAATAAATCCCACTTTAACGAAATAGAGCTTCACCGGTATGTTGAAATAGTGCTACACTCCGTTTGACTCCATTTTGCGTGCTGGTCTTGGTATTGGGATGTTGGTTGTTCTAGGATTGTTCTAAGTTGTTCCATGCTTCTGTCCTTTCGCTCCTCGGGCTATACATTCGGGAGTTGCTATGTGCTCCAGTGCCATTGCTCCCTGTTGCAAATCATACTTCAAATGAAAATATGAACCACGGTAAAATTGTTATATTACCATCAACTTTTGGTGGTGGACTTAGAACAATGCAACAAAATTATCAAGATGTAATGGCAATTGTTGCTCATTACTCAAAACCAAATATTTTCATTACTTTCACTTGAAACTTTAAATGGCTAAAAGCTATAAAAAATTTACATCCAAATAAAGGTCTTAAAGACTGTCCTAATTTAGTCTTTATATATACGTAATTGAGTTCCAAAAAATAGGTCTCCCACATTATTATTTTCTAAAAATTTTAGCCTATAAAAATAAAATTAAAGACCACGATGCAATTAATTAATATATCATGGCTAGCTTACCAAATCCTTGTGATAAGCTTAAACTCTTTGAAATAGTTATGTTGTATATGATGTATGGACTGTATGGACTTTTTTATCCTAATAATCCTTGCATGAAAAATGGTTCTTGCTCGAAAGGTTTTCCAAAAAAATTTAATTATGAAACAACATTTTCAATTAATGTATATCTAGATTATTATGGACTAAACAACAAACATACAATTTTTAAAAATGGTTATCATATGGATAACTGTTAGGTTGTACCTTATAACAAGTACCTCTGTAAACAATATAAAGCTCATATAAATATTGAAATATGTGCAATTATAAATAGCATTAAATATTTAATTCAATATGTTTACAAAGGCTATAACTGTGCCACTATTGAAATCCATTTAGCAACTCAACAATATAATAATTGTTTAAATTTTGATGAAATTTCAAGTTTTTTAAATACTTGTTATGTTTCTACTCCAAAAGTTATATGGATTGAAAATTTTCTAAATGAAAAAGAAGACAGATTATAGGTGTTAAATGGCTATACATTTTAAATTGGAAAAGTCCATCAAAGATAATGAGTAAATTAAACATCGAAAAGCTACTCAAAATAGTACTATATTAACAAAATAGTTTGAATTAAATAGATATTATTCAAATGTAAGGTACTATGTGTATCTTGAAATTCCTTTACATTATATATATAATAAACACACTCACCAATGGCAGATTAAACATCAATAAAATATTATCTCACGAATGTATTTTTTTTCCCCATTTAATACTGAACTTTAGCATTTATGCTTTATAAACATTTTAACTTATTGCATTTGTTATGAGACTTCTAGCAGATGATATAGAATGAGAAAAATATTTAAAAGATACTTGCTCTTTTAAAATGCCACCAGAATTAAGACAATTATTTGTTTTTCATATGTCTTTTGTAGTCCAAAAAATCTTTATAATTTATGGGAAAAATTCAAAAACTCTTTTCTTGAAGATTTTATATTAACAGATCCATTACTTTGTTATAAGCATCCTTTATATGATATAAATAGGAAATTCAATCTATATAGAAAATCCAATCAAGAGTATGAATTGCCTTTATCTTATACAAATTTTGATATAAATAATCATATTAATTTGACACAATTTATTCATTCTGTAAAACAAAATTTACTTTGGTTTAATGATGAACAACATATTATATATAATGATATCCTCAATACAATTAACAACCCAACCGAGAAAAATTGATATATTTTCATTGATGGTGCTAGTGGTATTGGTAAAACTTTTTTACTTAACACTCTTATACATACATTTCAACTTCTAAAAAAAATGTAATTAATATAGCCTGAACAAGTATTGCAAGCACTTTACTGCATAATAGTCAAACATCATATATAACTTTTAAACTTCATGTTCTAATAAATTAAACTTCTACTTTTATTATTATAGCTTATAGTGAAGTAGGCCAGAAAATAAAAAATTGCATATGTGTCAATATGGGATAAAATTAATATGGTTCGCACATATGCATTTTCTGCCATTAATTTAGCATTACAAAATATTTTAAAAATGAATTAGCTTTTGGAGGAATTGTTATTATTGCAAGTGGTGACTTTAGACAAACACTACCAGTTATTCCACATGGTCATCAAGCATAAATTATTTCAAATTCAGTAAAAATGAATAGGTTATGGAATTTTCTTAGAATACTTCCACTAAAAATGAATATGAGACTAATTGAAAACAATTCTTTATGGGCTGATTGGCTTCTTCAAATTGAAAATGGTAATAATTATGTAAATTTACCCAATTTGCCTTAGAATCTATTGTATTTCCTTACATACAAGTAATAATGTCCTTTGTTGTTGATTTTGTTTTCCCATCTTTACAAGATATTTCAGACCCTTATATTGCATCTAATAGAGTCATACTTACCCCACTTAATGATAATAATTTTTCTATTAATAATGCTATAATCTCTTCCTTACCTGGGGATATACATATTTATAAAAGTGTTGACTTTATTGATACTGAACACCTAGAAGATTTTCCAGTTGAATTCCTAAATTTTATTACTTCTTTTGGTCTTCCACCACATAAACTCTTGCTTAAAAAAGGTATTAACTTTATTCTATTAAGGAATGTCCATCGACTGGACTATATAGTGGTACATGTCTCATACTTAAACATGCCTTACCAACAGTTTTAGACTGTGAAATTGTATTAGGCTAATTCAAAGGTACATGCTAGTATCAAGAACCCCCGCGATATTGAGATTGGTCCCTCAACATCGCTAGATGATAGCTTACCGTGTCTGCCAAACACCCTCGCTATCATGCCCTTTGTGTTAGTCTTAATTCGTCCCAAATGCTATTTATGGAAAGTGTCCAGATTTGCTCATTTGGCATATCTACGGAATGTAGAGATCGTTCTGAACACAATGGTGTTCGTCCCGTGTCCAAATTCGCAATCTAGGGACATTCCATAATTAGTAAGTTTCGAGCTTGTCCCAGAGACTAACTCCTGATACTAAGGGAGGCTTGGGGTGAAAGCCCAAAGCGTGTGTTCCTCAAGGGGGGGGGGGCTATGGGGGGTTCCAAATGTATAGTAGGGATAGTGGGTAGGTCGGGCATGGCCGACCAACCTGAGGCATAGTCTAGCTCCCGCTTGCGTGCCTGTCCTTGTTCTGCGTCCGGCTTGGGTCTAAGCCCAAGTTCCATTCCATGCTAGCTGGTGGAGTACCCATGTCCTCGCGTTAGGCCACCGGTATGCCGAAATAGCGCCAGACTCCGTTTTGCGTGTTGGTCCTGGCATTGGAATGCTGGTTGCTCTAGGACTGTTCCAAGTCACTCCGGGCCCCTGTCCCTTCGCTCCTTGGGCTGTATGCTTGGGAGTTGCTCCGTGGTTCGGTTCCATCACTCCTTGGCGTCACGCTTGGGAGTTTGGCACCGTTCCTTCGTTCAGTGGCCCAAGGCCCTGAACCTCGGGTTCCTATGGACACGTGGCACGGACACGTGGTATGTGACACGTGGCATCTGTCACGTGGCACAAAGAGGGTTTAGGTTCCGCTTCATGGTGTTATCCTATGGTAAATCACCATAGGATAAAGGGTCAAAACCACGTGCGCTACATTTGGTATCAGAGGATGAGTCTCAGCGAGTACTATTCAATGAGATTGGGCAACTAGTCTTGTTGCATACGCAGAGATGAAAACGATGATCCGAGTGGGTACACGTTTGGGTGCAAAGGCTTCGCAATTGGTTCCTTGGGTATGGATATTGTTACCTTATTGTACCTTATGATATGAGCTTGCGCTTGGGCTCATAGGATGGATTTGAGTTGTTCCGGTAGCACGAGTTTAAGCTTGAGCTCGTGAGTGAGGCACATTAGCAACTCGAGGTTACACTTTGAGTTGGCAGGATTAATGTTAGCCTATCGGTGGTTCTATGAGTTGTTCTATGTACCGTGGGTGAAAGTAAACTTTCCCTGAGTTTGCTATGAGTGGCAAATAGGCTGGTCCGTAGCTGTTTAGCACGGCACTAGTGGATCCTTCCTAGGTATGATTATAATTGGATCAGTCAAGACTGTAGGGAATAGTCTATTGGTTCAAGTAATCATTGCCGTGCTCTCTCATAAACTTTTCTTGGATTGAACTGAAGGCAGTGCGAAAGCAAGCTTGAGGTTTGGTCAAAGATGAGACCGAAAAGAGAGTCATCGGGGATGGAGGATCAAACACGTAAATCATTTTCTCTTCTTGGAGAGATGATTTGCAACGAGGTGTTAACTCATTGCTTGTGTTCACATCATGCAATCAAGAGTCCCTATCTTGACTCATGTTAGAGGTGATGGTCTTACAAGTGGTGAGTTATGGGATGGATAGTGGTGAAACACTAAACCATTTTGTCTAGGCTCGCTATTGAAAGACTGGGGTTGCAATGCTCAATTCTTTTCCGGGGAACCTTGCTACTGCTCCTTGAGTAGCTTGGTGTTGGATTAGTGTTGAGTTTGGTCGGAAAGAGAGTGGCATGAGCTTGTCCGTATGGTGAACAAAAGTTAGTGATGTTGGGTGTTGTAAATCTCTATCGGTGGAGTGTGGCATTTATGTTGCATTTTGTCGAATTGAGTTGGCATTTGATACTCACATAAACGTTTGAAGTAATGACATAAGCCTTGCTCATTGCGTTACTCAATTGATGGTCAAGTCATTGTGATTTATATCATATCCATGTGATAATGAGCAATGTGTTTACGAAGTTGCTTGGGTAAATGATGATCAACCCTAAAGTGGTTGATGGAGAAGCTAGTCTACTTGCACGAAGTAGCATTGTAGTAGCCTTGACTGGATTCTCAATGGTGGTCCATTATGCTAAGCTTATGTTGGTACCTTGTTTCCTTGAGGGTTTGCCCATAAGGTGTTGGGAATGGGTTGTAGCATTCATTTGCTATAGCTCATCTATTGATCCGTTAGCACTTGGAGTAGATTATTGGATGGAGAAGGTGTGAGGTTGATGCATTAACATCGCTAGCACTTGTGTTAGTGGAAGTGGCATTGTTGATTCGAGTGATGAGGAATTTTCCTTAGAGCTTGATTTTCCATGTCATTTTTCTTGTTAGTGTTTTAACTTCACATTGGATCTTGAAGGTGATTGAAGAAGAGTGTTAGTGCAATATGGATATCCGAAGATGTGGTCTTCGTGATCAAGCCTTGGATGTTCATTTTGCACTTTGCGGATGTCGGTGTTGGATATCGGTTAGATGGGTAGAGATGTTTGAGGCTTAAGCATACTATGGGTCATGAGAATTTGTGTTGAGGTGAACCTATGTGAAGTTGTTGGTAGGAGGAAGTTGGTTGAGTCTTGAAAGTTTGCATTCCTGGACTGAGAGTTATTCTTTCTCTAGGATGGAAATTTTCCACAAATTTTCTTAGACTTTTCCAATGGCTGATCTATTGATCATTTTGTCCGAAAACCATTCCATTTTCGAAAGCCAGTACAAACTAGTGAAGGGGTTGGAGTTGACTTCGGTTGGCTTAGATCTTAGTAAGTAGTTTGTATGATGCAGCCCGAAAGGGATGCTGACTTTTGAGGCTAAGGCAATTAAGTTGGATAGAGTCTAGAGTTGGTATAGAAAAGTGGCCGTTACGCTTTTCTAAGAAGGGTGATCCTTGTGCCTTTCTTTTGTAGCATTATGCTCGGTGGCAGGTTGCACCTTGCATTACGTTAGACTCTATGAGAGTAGTGAGCTCTCACTAATCTTGACTTAGTCTTGGTAGCCCTGCGCCTTGGCTGAAGATGGTGATGTCCAACTTAGTTGTTTGAGGTTGAGATGTTAGTACCCGTACTATAGCTTTGTCTATGAGGAGGTTGTGTACTAATATAGATCCATCTCATGGTCTTCACTTTAGTTTCAGCTGAGTGTTGATCATGCATAGCTAGCCTCTTCAAAGCATGCTCAGAGCTATTGGCTAAATGCATTGGTGAGCTTATTGCAGTTGAGTTGGATTCGAGTGGTCATTTAGTTTGTGCTTGTCAATGAACTTTTATCTCATACCGAAGGTATCACGTTCATGTTGGACAAGTGTATGACTCGATGACGTGAGTTTAGTGTTTGGGTCTTGTAAAGATAAGTTGAAAGAGTGATGTTAGTTGTTAGTTGTTAGTTGCTTTGCGACTAATGATTGCTTGTAGACTTTGTCAAAAGACTGTTGACACTTGCTTCACTCGATGATGATTTAGCAATGATAAGTTTGCTTTACCGGATGGTGTTGCGGAGGATCGTGTCGTTAGACTTACATGGTTTTTCCATGTTGACATGTCGACTCTATCTCTGTCGATATCATTTGGTTGCATTTAGTTCGTGGTGTTGGATTTCATTGAGTCTTGGATGTGGTGACTCACTCCTTGAGGAAGTGTTATCTGTAACTGAGTTTTGCTAAAGGATTAGTCTCGGTTACTAACTAAAGTATCTTCGACCTTGGTTAACTTGGTTGCTGGAAAGCTCCGAGTGGTGATTCACTCATGCTTTCTTCTAGCTTTGTTTTGGTGTTGATGGCATTGAAGTGATGCCTTGACATTGATATTGTTGATATTGAGACTTGAGTGAAATGAAATGTCTTTCCTTAGGATTGATATTGAGTTTCATTAGTCTTGATGAATATAGTGTTGATGATTTGGCTATAGCTTTGTGTTGTTGGCATTCGTGCATTTGCTAGTTAGCAACTGTGTTGACGTTCAAACGAACTGAGTGGCAAGTTGAGTTAGTTGTGTTCTAGACGAGATTATTTAGTAGAGGGTTGAGCTTTAGCTTTTCCTTGAAAAGTGATTTAGTCGTGGACTATGCTAACTCTACAAGAAGAAGAGTTAGTGATCGATATTAGAATGTTGAGTCCTTGCTGGATTTGAGTTCGGAATATAGCAATCATTAATGATTCTTTTTGAGCTTGTTATGAAGTGAGTTACGTCTTGCTATAGATGGATTCATGGAGGATCGTTTGATGATCACTTGTTAAGCATAGCTTCGTTATGCTTAGCTTTTGGATTGATGCAGAAATGCTCTTCATTAGCTTTGGCATTATGAAGTTTGGCTTATGGATGTGTTGAGGAAGATATTGTGGGTTGCACCATGATTTCTTCTTTAGCATTGAAGTTAGCTTCTATGAGACTCGTGATCATTATTAGGCAAGACTTAGTTATAGGCTTCTTCGAGCTTTTGGTTCTTGAGTTTTGTGCTCATTGTTCCATTTGTTAGAAGTTGTTGGGGAAGGCATTTTGGCTCATTAGCTTCGATGTTGAAGTTGGTTTTTGCATCTGGCAATCATTGGTGATGATTGACTATCATCTAGGGTAGTTGATTGTCCTTATCACAAGTTTTGCTTGATTATTGTTGGTTTGGAATTATTTGCTATTCTTCGGGATGGTAGATTCTTTCTTCAACGATGATTATACATCACTACATTGATGGGCTGATTGACGATCTTTCATGATAGTTAGTTGTTCTCTTTGATGGCTTTTGGCTTTTCGCAATACCACATGTTCTTTGTGGTTTGCTCTGGATTGGTCTCTTGGGTTTGAGACATCAGTAGGATGTTGCTAACACTTGCTTAGGCAACTTGAGTTCCTTGGTGTTATTGGCTGGGATCTATCTGGATTGGCTAGTGCGATGATTGGCATGAACACTATATTTGTTTGCTTTGCAACATTCATTTTGTTCTGTTGATTATTGCTTGAGTTAGTTTTGATAGATTTGGATGTTATTTCCTTTGGGTGATACATTCGCGAGCATTTTGCTTGTCAGTCAATGATACTTTGTGTTCTTTGAGTTATCTTTCGTAAGTTGTTTAGCATTCTGTCTGCAATCTTTAATAGTTAAACTTTATCATTGAGTTTCCTTGATGATCTACTTGCTATTGAATTTTGTTGGATGGTGATTCCTATGTTTACCAATTATGCTGATCCTGGTGGTTCTTGCACTATAATACTAGTTTATCGGATGATAACTTACTTGGAATACTTTTGTGTTCTAATTTAAAGCTTTATTCACTGATAATTCAATCTCTAAGATATCATTGTTTATGACTTTGATATAGTCCATATATATTGATCTTTGAGTTTGGGCCAGTATAGGCAGACGGGCTTCGGCACTTCATGTGCATGGTGAAATCTCTAGTCATGGGGTAGCTACTGTCGACTGGTCACATAACCCGCCTCTCTGTCGATGTTCTTTATTCTGTGAAAGGGTGTGACCGTGTAAACAACTCTAACTGCCTGTTTACAGTAGTCTATCTAAACCTTACCGACGGGTTTGGTTTCTTTGCTTAGGAGGGTTGGGGCCTCTGGCTTCTCTCTCTATGTTCCTGCGGGCAGGGGCATATCACACTTTTGTAAGCTGGGTGACTCCCAGAGCAGCAAGGGTGGCTGACTTCGTTGGTCATTTCCTTGTCAGCGACGGCCGGAGGTGTCTGAGCTGGTAGCGCATCCGCGTTAGACAAAGAGGTTGCCCCCTAACTCATTTAAGTCGGTGCATTTCTCACATAGTGTGAGTACCGTGAACTTTTTCTGGAGTTGTTTCCTTGGCGGTATTCTAGACTCGAGTATGCATCGACGAGGACGTCGATCTTCCCAAGGGGGGGAGAGTGTCGCGAATGTGACTTCAGGTATCGAAAGTTACCTGTCGGCCAGTCCTTATGGACACTCTTACCTTACTGCCACGATGGCAGGAGGTCGGTATTGCTGGACCCGTTATCAGTTTCCCACTTGAGCTAGTTGAGAAACTAGTCAATGACCATGCACTTAGATTGGATAAACATAAGGTAGGAACCCTATGTGTTTCTTGCTGAGCATACTCGGCCTGGTTTGAGAAACTTGTGTCATTGGCTTGCACTTGCTAGTATCAAGAACCCCCGCGATATTGAGATTGGTCCCTCAACATCGCTAGATGATAGCTTACCGTGTCTGCCAAACACCCTCGCTATTATGCCCTTTGTGTTAGTCTTAATTCGTTCCAAATGCTATTTATGGAAAGTGTCCAGATTTGCTCATTTGGCATATCTACGGAATGTAGAGATCGTTCTGAACACAATGGTGTTCGTCCCGTGTCCAAATTCGCAATCTAGGGACATTCCATAATTAGTAAGTTTCGAGCTTGTCCCAGAGACTAACTCCTGATACTAAGGGAGGCTTGGGGTGAAAGCCCAAAGCGTGTGTTCCTTAAGGGGGGGGGGGCTATGGGGGGTTCCAAATGTATAGTAGGGATAGTGGGTAGGTCGGGCATGGCCGACCAACCTGAGGCATAGTCTAGCTCCCGCTTGCGTGCCTGTCCTTGTTCTGCGTCTGGCTTGGGTCTAAGCCCAAGTTCCATTCCATGCTAGCTGGTGGAGTACCCATGTCCTCGCGTTAGGCCACTGGTATGCCGAAATAGCGCCAGACTCCGTTTGGCTCCGTTTTGCGTGCTGGTCCTGGCATTGGAATGCTGGTTGCTCTAGGACTGTTCCAAGTCACTCCGGGACCCTGTCCCTTCGCTCCTTGGGCTATATGCTCGGGAGTTGCTCCGTGGTTCGGTTCCATCACTCCTTGGCGTCACGCTTGGGAGTTTGGCACCGTTCCTTCGTTCAGTGGCCCAAGGCCCTGAACCTCGGGTTCCTATGGACACGTGGCACGGACACGTGGTATGTGACACATGGCATCTGTCACGTGGCACAAAGAGGGTTTAGGTTCCGCTTCATGGTGTTATCCTATGGTAAATCACCATAGGATAAAGGGTCAAAACCACGTGCGCTACAATGAAGCTCCACCACTCTTGAATCGAGGACGGTTTAAATATAGCTGAGGTCGAGGAGGCACCACATCATCATCAGGAATGTGGCTCGAGACTCAGGAATTGGGAAGTGTCTCGAGAGTCAGGAATAGGGAAGTGTCTCGAGAGTCAGGAATGTGGTTTGCAGGTCAAGAATCCGGCGAGAGTCAAGAATGTGGCAAGAATTGGGGGATTCCTGACAGCACCCCCTCCTCAAGAACGAGTGGAACGAGGATGTGAACGAGAACGAAGAGGAGGATGAGATGAGCGGCGAGGGATGGGAGATGGAGAAAAAGAATGAGGACTGGGACGAGAAGGATAGCGGCGGTGGAAGTCCTGAACAAGGTCAGGAGAATGAATCAGGTTGTCCGCAGGTTCCCAAGTGCGTTCCTCAGGTCCGTAACCCTTCCAGTCCACCAGATAGTAGAGTTTAGACCGTGAAATCTTGGAATCAAGGATGTCCTGAACCTCGTACTTAGACCTATCCTCGAGCTGCACTGGTGGAGGCGGAGGAATGACCCGATTTGGAATAGGATTGGGAATATAAGGCTCAAGGAGAGAGGAGTGAAAAACGGGGTGAATTTGATATGAGGAGGGAAGTGCAAGGCAATAAGTGACAGGATTAATGATGGCAGTGATAGGGAAAGGACCAAGGCGTTTGAAATCGAGTTTTGGACAGGGCCTGGTGGTGGAGATATTTCGCCTGAGGAGCCAGACTTTATCCCCGATATTGTAAGGGGGACAATCCTGACGATGGACATTGGCAAATGTTTTATGAGATTCCTGAGCATGATGGAGGTGGAAGGAGATGGAGTTGTGGATTTCCTAGAGGTTGGAGATAAATGCCTCAGAGCGGGGATTTGAACGAGAGGATTCAGATGGAGAAGGAAGTGAGAGATTGAATCGGGGATTTCGGCCAGAGTTTGCAAAGAAGGGGGAAACTCGAAGAGAGGAGTGAACAGAGTTGTTATAGGAGAACTCAGCAAGAGGAAGGATATCGAACCAGTTATCCTGATAATAGTTGATGAAGCACCTCAAGAATTGTTCCAACGTCTGAATCGTTCGCTCGGACTGCCCATCAGTTTGAGGATGATATGCCGAAGAGAGGTTGGCCTTCACTCCAAGTAGCTGCAAAAACCGTTGCCAGAAATGAGAGATGAACTGAGGCCCCCGATCTGAAACCACATCTGTAGGAATCCCATGAAGTCGAAAAATTTCCCTGAATACCAGTTTTGCCATGTCCTCGTCCGAAAACTCCTTGGTACATGGCAAGAAGTGTGCCATCTTTGTGAAGCAATCCACCATGACTAAAATGCTGTTGAAGCCTCCAGAACTCGGAAGATCACTCAAGAAATCCATGGAGATGGATTCCCAAGGACCTAAAGGGACCGGAAGGGAACGAAGCAAACCTGAAGGAAGGTGGCGAGGTACCTTATTCCGGGCACAAGTGTCACAGGAGGTAACAAAAGCTTTGATGTAGTCGTCCATGTGAGGCCACCAAAAGTCCCGTACAACTAGCTCATAGGTTTTCGCAATGCCGAAGTGACCAGCAGTCAAGCTATCGTGGCACGCCATCAGGACCAACCTTCGAGCATCACCTTCAGGAACGTAAAGC
Source organism: Selaginella moellendorffii (assembly GCF_000143415.4). NCBI lineage: Eukaryota > Viridiplantae > Streptophyta > Lycopodiopsida > Selaginellales > Selaginellaceae > Selaginella > Selaginella moellendorffii. The sequence goes on along the minus strand of NW_003314261.1, from coordinate 4,387,490 downwards.
TGCTCCCCACGGTACAATAAACCATCTAAGAACTCGAACTCGTCAAATCGCCGACAGTCGGGAGTCACTGGGTGTCCAGCCTGAAGATGGGGGAAAATGTCGCTAGCGAGATCATCGGATTGAAGATCGTTTCTGATTGCATCCATCAAGGAGGAGTCCTGAGGGGCCAGGGAAATTGCCATAACTTGAAGCCGATCAGGACCGAGGATAACTTGATCCTGTTGATCAAAAGCAGGATTACCAGGCCTGAGACTGAGATAGGAGCGCCTTGAAAGAGCATCAGAAAGGCCTTGAAACTTTCCAGGTCTGTACTTGATAACAAAGTCAAACCGACTTAGGAATTGTGCCCACCTTGCTTGACGACAGCTTAAAACTCGGGAAGTGGCAAAGTACTTGAGATTTTTGTGATCCGTCCAGACTGTTGTTTGATGGCTCACCCCCTCCAAGAAACAGCGCCACTCTCCAAAGGAATCCACGATGGCAAGGAGCTCCTTGTCGTGGATTTCGTAATTGATCTCCGCAGGCTGGAATTTCCGAGAATGGAAAGCGACCAGATGAAGTTCGTGATCCGCTCCGAGTTGAGACAGCACAGCACCAATGGCAAAGTCGGAGGCATCAGCCTCGATGAAGAAAGGTTGTGAGGAATCAGCATGGATCAAGACAGGAGCAGAACTGAAGATCGCCTTGAGTGTGTCGAAGGCCTGCTGGGCAGCAGCAGACCAAGAGAAGGGAACATCCTTGCGAGTGAGATGTGTGAGAGGAAGGACAATGTCAGAGTAGTGATCAATGAATTTGCGGTAGAAGTTGGCGAAGCCAAGGAAAACCTGAACGTCCGACATTGATTGTGGAGGCTCCCATTCGAGAATAGTCTTGACTTTGGCAGGATCCATCGTGATACCCTCAGGAGTGACAATGTACCCAAGGAACTCCACAGACTGCTGATCAAAGGAACATTTCTCAAGCTTCGCGTATAGGCCATGTTCTCGCAGCTTCGCTAGCACCTTGCGTACATGTTCGTCATGCTCCTCCTGAGTTTTTGAGTAGATGAGGATGTCATCGAGGTAGACGATCACCATCTGATCAAGAAACTCCCGAAAGACGTCGTTCGCCATGTGTTGGAAAACTGCTGGAGCATTTGTCAAGCCAAATGGCATGATAGTGTACTCGAAGTGGCCATAGTGGGTTCGGAACGCAATCTTCCATTCATCACCAGGCCAGATCCGGATCAGGTTGTATGCTCCATAGAGGTCGATCTTGGTGAAGAAGCGGGCACCACCGAGACGTTCCAACAAGTCCGAGATCAGGGGCAGCGGATAACGGTTCCGAACAGTCACCTTGTTCAAACCTCGGTAGTCGATGACTAGCCACAAGCTCCCATCCTTCTTCTTGAAAAAGAAGGCAGGCGCTTCAGCCGGGGACTGCGAATGCTGAATGTAGCCCGAGGCAAGGTTCTCATCCACGTACTCTTTGAGGGCCTTAAGCTCAGACGGGGATAACCCGTAGATAGGCCCCCATGGAAGTGACGCTTTTTCCTGTAAATCAATGGGACAATCATAAGGCCGATAAACAGGCAGTACACTATCTTTTTTCTTGTCAAACACATCCCCAAAATCATGATACTTCTCAGGAAGACTGACAGGAAAAACATGCAAAGCAAAAAGAAAAAGAGGTTCTTCATGAAGGAGTTCTTTCATAGTGATTGTGGAGATAGGAGGAGGCGTACGACTAAATGGAATGATGAGACGAGGATACGGTCCAGTGTAAGATGGAAGAGAGGAAAAAGAAGAGGGTGAAAACTTTATAGAGTCAGGAACAAAACCCCGATTTGAGTTTAGGGAACTTTTCCTGATTCGGACTCGATGAACAGTAGGGGAAGCCGTGGGAGAGATGAGCTGTAATTCCTTCCAACAGATTTGAGGCTAATGTAGTTGGAACCAAGGAAGACCAAGCACCACAGAGGAGGACTTGCTATTGATGATGTTGAAGGCGATATCGGTGACGGTGGACCCGATGTGTACTCGAACGGGCAACGTTTCCCTAAGTCCAGAAGATGGAGACACAAAATGCCCGCCGATGCCTTCAACCCTCAAATCCCGTATGGTAGGAGAAAGAGGAATGTGATGTCGGGCAGCAAAGTCCGTGTCCATGAAGCAGGAAGTTGCACCCGAGTCCAGTAACGCTAGAGCCTTGAGTCCTGATTGTCCGGTGAAAGAAAGGAGACATGGGACGCGGAAGTTGCGGGAATTGGTGGTGGCTTTGATGAAAGGTGGTAAAGAGCTTGATAAAGAAGAAAAGTGATTTTTATTCGGGGAGTCCAAACAGACAGCTCCTACTCTGTTTGGACAAGGTCGTTTCCCGACTGCAATAGAGGTGGACTTTGAGGCAGAGTGAACTCGAGCAGTCGAGGAGGCTTCTTGGGACATACAGCTGCTTTGTGATTAGGATCAGCACAATAGAGGCAAAGATTATGAGATATTCGACGTTGCTTCTCAGCAGGACTCAACTTCCCTCTAATGAGTCGGGGAGTACCAGAAATATCCATCGGAACCGGAGCAGTAGGTTCAGGAGTATGCCCCGAAGACTCAAGCTGGGATTCCTGAGTCTGGGACGGAAAAACAGCGGCGCGGCGACTTTCCTGACGACGTTCAAAGAGACGATTGTCACATCGAATAGCTTTGTTGATGGCATCCGACAGGTCCTTGGGATCCTCCATGGTGAGCAACAAATCCTTGACACCGTTGTTGAGGCCGAAACGAAATTGGTCAATCAGGGCCCGCTCATCCCACTAAGTGTCCAAAGCAAGGAGTTGGAACTCTGCAGCGTAGATCGAGGCAGGACAAGGCCCCTGAGAGAGACGTCTCATCTTTGTGGTAGCAGCCCGAACCCGATCCGTCTCGCCAAAACATGCTTCGAGCTTCTCTTTGAACAATTGAAGATCCATCAGTTCTGGAACCACAACCCCTTTCATGCTCTTCTCCAAAAGAGGAGAAAACCATGACAAAGCTGCACCTTCGAGCAACGTCCCAATTGTGCCGATTTGAGACTCGGGAGTAGGGTACCGCCGATGTTGAAGTGCGAAGATCAACTCCATCTGGCTCAGGAATCCGCGAAGCTCTGAACGCTTGCCTGAAAATTTTGCTGGGAAGCTCACCTTCGGTTCAGGAACTTTGCTGGATCCTTGAGCCAAAAGTGAAGCAAGCTCCTGCTGCATGCGAAGAAGGGTCGCCTTCAGCTCGGTATTCTCAGACTGGATTTTTGCAAGGACTTCAGCAAAGAAATCAGGATGGCTTGGAGACTCCATTGGCAAGAAGAAAGAAAAAAGGGGGAAAAAAAAGGCAAAGGTAATCAAACAATCAAAGCAAGCTAAAAGAAAAGCAAAAACCACAATCTGAATCAAACTATCAAGACCCCCAACAAGATCAAGATTGGAAAATGCTAAAGACAAAGAGAAAAAGCTAGTGAAAACAAAGAAGAGGCCTTAGACTGGTGTTGATTCAGATTGTGGAGAAATGGAACAAGGCTAACCTATATATACTATAGGTTGATGAAGCTCCACCACTCTTGAATCGAGGACGGCCTAAATATAGCTGAGATCGAGGAGGCGCCACATCATCATCAGGAATGTGGCTCGAGACTCAGGAATCGGGAAGTGTCTCGAGAGTCAGGAATAGGGAAGTGTCTCGAGAGTCAGGAATGTGGTTTGCAGGTCAGGAATCCGGCGAGAGTCAAGAATGTGGCAAGAATTGGGGGATTCCTGACACATCTCGGACTCCATCTCGGACTCCATCTCAGACTCCATCTCAGATTTCATCTCAGATTCCATCTCGGGTCCATCTCGGACTCCATCTCGGGTCCATCTCAGACTCCATCTCGGGTCCATCTCAGACTCCATCTCGAGTTCATCTCGGGTCCCTTTTTGGAGCCTTGCTTATTGCTCGCTTTGTGCTTGTTCCTCAAGCACTTCATTAGGAGTTCCACTCCCACTCTCGACCTTTTCAAGTCGGAGCTTTTTAGTCCAAACGTTTTACGCTCGTTTGGTTTTCGCTTCGGCCACCAACACATGGCACCCTTCCGGCTCCACTTTGGGGCCTAGGGATTTTGTGTCTCACAACTCCATCACCCATAGACGAAGTTCGATGTCCTCATCGAACAATAACCCTCTTATAAAGTAATACCCGCATGTATTACCAGTTCCATCCTTGGCACCCAGCCAATATTTGTCTATGGTTTGACACCAAAGGCTCACCATGCCTTGTCCATCCTCTAAGGAGCATAGTCTCTCTAACATAGAGACTCATTCAGCCACCTAGGGTAGTTTGCTCCCTTTTGTTGGTTCAGTTCTCGCTAAACCCGTTAGAGACATCGTCTCTAACTCAATTCCACTACTCATTCTTGAGTAGTCTCAGATTCTATCAACATAACCCTTGCACTTTGGAACGTTTACTTCTGACTTCTTGAAGTCAATTTCCTAAGTGTCTCCGACACCTTGCATTGCACATATTGTGCAAGTCCACTTCCCTGTCCTAGGAAGTCCTCTACTTGAGGACACCATCATCCTCTTTTCTATTTTGTGCCACCCTTGGCACTACATTCCAATTATCATCATTTGTGCCAAGGCTGTCCACAGCCCTATCCTTTGGCTACTTTGCCGCTCCTCACTTAGAGTTTTTACTTTGCCGAATTGGAGCACTTGGGAATCTAACCTTGGAAGTCCACTTCCTTTCCCGCAATCCGTTAGCATCAAACACATTAGTGTTCCTTGGCTAACCTAGCCATTTGGATTCCTCCCATTAAATTCCATGGCCCAAACTTGGCCACTAGTCTTTTGCTCCTATCCATTGATTATTGCAGCAAGCAACAAAGGATCACTCCCTCCTTGAGGTATTCTTTTGGTTCCATGGCAAAGCTCCACTTCACCAAATCCAGAGGGTGCTCACCCCTAGTAAGTCTCTTTAGCAACTTCTGCTATGGGCCCCTTCCACGGCCCAACATTGTGACCCTCCCATATGTCCTTTCTAGAGACTACTTTCTTAAACTCACAATACTATTGTATCATCATAGTTCATTTCCCTTAGGTGTCTTTCCCACTTGGTCACCTTGACCAAGCCACACCATTATCAATAGTTCAAATCAATGCTTTGAACTAGGAATCTTGTTCCTTAACCTCAAAAGGACCTCGTCCTTGTTTAGCCATACGATCACCTAGTGATTTAATTTTAACACCTTAACAGGTTTGCCAATAAATACTAGGTCTCCCAGACTTTTAACTTGTTGACCATGACCCCAGGGGCATCCCCTACACTTGGCGGTGTGCCTAAGCTAGCCCTTCCGGCCAAGGGTCCATAACAACTGAGACTGAGTGTCCCCATCTCATTCACCACGTCCTTGGTGCCACTCGCACCAAAGTGTTCAAGTTAGATATGCCGAGCCACACTAAGCAATCTAATCGTGTATCACGACTCCGGAGCATCCCCCGCTTGGCAGTGTGCCCAAGCCAGTCTCCTCACTGAGAGTCCATGACCACCGAAATATGAGTGTCCTCATATTCCAAACCATCACCACGCCCTAGTGATTTGGGACTCAAACCCAAGCACTAGAGGGTCGAGACTCGAACCCAACCTCCGTATATGCATCTACGGACGATATCACCCAAGATGCATAGCGTGACTTATCACGCTGGTGCACCAACTTATACTTAAAGCGCACTACAAATCACAGCTTAGGAACTTAGTTCCTCCACACTACCAAGTCCTCTCACTTGACAAGTCTGTGATCATGCATGGACTCCTCCATGTTTGGCCCCATGGCCCATCTTTTTTGAAGTTATCACCTTCAACTAGGGTATTTGTTCCCCCGACTTGCCAATCTCACTTAGCAAGTCCTCCGACCACTGTAACATAGTTCCTGCATAAGCGTGAAAGTCCTTGACCATCGACTTTCGTTCAAAGCCCTCTCTTTGAACACTCGGGAACTACTTCCCTAACCTTGATAGCCTTGCCTCATAGCAAGCTTCAGGACTACGTTTTTGCTGCGCCACTTTGATTTCGCGCATTCCATGAACCATTTACATTTGGCCTTTCTAGGTACTAAGCTACCTAGAATCGTCTTTGGGAACCTTGAAGGAACTCTGTCCTTTAGCTTGGTAAGGCTTCCCTTTTCGCAAGCTTTATAGTTGCCATATAATTTAACATGGACAATTCCATATTTTAGACTCCCCATAGCATCACGGTTGCTAACAATAACATCCTCGAGCACCCTCTTGATTCTCCACTCCTATCTTGCATAACCACCGTTGAATATGCCCTTCGATTTCTATAGTTCAATTCCATCCCAATACTACTTGTTTTTTGGCCCCATATGTTTCCTTTGGTTATTCTCCTCCAGACTAGGAGGATAGCTTTGCACATTTTACTATGCCTTAGCAAGTATTCTTAGGGATGAACCTACCTGATAGCCTAGGGAGTGGTTCCTCAATCTTGGGCATGCTCACCTTATAATCTCACACATCGGGATTAACATTGTTGCTTATGGGCTTTTACATGCCCATCACTAACCTTGCCCAAATTCCATTTTTGGCTTTGTCCAATTCGGGTAGACAGTCTTCTCCTGTCTCCACGATCTTGGACATTTGGATAACACCTACTATCCATCATTCGCTAGGGACTTAGTCCCTTGGGCCTTATCTATTGCCCTTGTGACATGAAACACCACCTCCTAGTGTTCTAGAGTGTTTGGGTGTCCCAATTATGGCCTCCTGACAATGAGCATTCCGCCGGCTGACATTGACTCACTATATCGCA